>NC_140829.1:3017500-3020000 GCF_050613455.1 Vespa mandarinia | reverse complement strand
ATAATTACGACATAAATTATTATATTTATACGAAAATACATAAAACCGAATCTTATATTCGACTGCCATCGATCAACATCGTTCATCGTTTATACGTATTTTACTTTAATATTTATTATAACGAAATACATCGAAAGCAACAGAAATTATATTTTACCGGATGGTTAAAAATCAAAAATTCGATTTATTAAGAGAATAAATTCATTACGATATAAATATTGTTTTTGAGAGATAGATAAAAAAGAAAAAAAAAAGAAAAAAAAAAAGAAAAAAAAAAGAAAAAGAAAAAGAAAAAAAAAAGAAAAGTTCGTTCGAAGTTATTGTATAGCTTTTATAGAATTTTCATGGCAATATTAGAATAGTTTCGTGTTTTATCTACTACAATAATTCAACCTCACGTTCGTTAAGCGTAACAACTTTTTTGAATGTATACGGATTTTTTTTGAAAAATTGGGTCCAAAAAAAAAAAAAAAAGAAGAAAACCAAGAATCCAGAGATAATCCTTTTAACGTTGTTTAATTTAACAATAAATCGGATTTAAAGTTACGATCATTATTATATATATATATATTATTAATTTTTCACAATTTATTTATAATACTCGTAGATTTAAAGATATAATATTATAAAATAATTATTAACATTATGAAATTATTTAAAAAGTTACAAAAGAAAAATCAATAATTATTATCATCGAAATTTTACTTTTATATATATATATATATTACAATATAAATATTTCATTATTATAGAATTAATTTATTAATTCTTATATATCGTTAATTATTAATAATTATTTAATATTTATTTATTTTATAATTTATTCTATTTTATTATTCAATTAAGTTTATATATATATATATATATATATTTTTTTTTTATATATATATATTATAATAGAATAAAATAAATATCTTCGTAATACGATTCCATTGAAATATATCGATTAATAGATGATATAATTATTTTTTCCTTCAACTTGAAATTATTATATTTATTATATTTATTCAGTCCTGGTCTATTTTAGTTGTACAGTCTTTTAGACACGTTATTACATCGTACCGTCTCGCGGAAAGACGAAACGGAAGCGGAATGGCGGCGAATTGTCTCGGGTTTCTTTGCGGTTTCTCTACAAATTGAATTACCAAGTTCGCGGTTCTATCTATTATATATACATACATATATACATACGTGTATACATACATACATACATACATACATACATACATACGTACACATACATATGTATACGTAGTAACGTGACTCGCTTTAAATTCACCGTACTTGCCAACTTTTTCGAAGCATCGAACTATTTCGTTAGCTCTACTTTTATTTTTTCTCTTTTTCATTTTTCTTTCTCTTCTCTTCTTTCTTTTTTCTTTTTTCTTTTTTCTTTTTTTTTTTTTAAATGTCATCGCTATTACTATCGCTACTACACATCACGTCGTTCGAACGTCAATGATTAATAACAGGATTTTTTTTCTTCTGTCTTCTTTTTTTTCCCCCTATTTTTTTGGGGGTGGGGCTGGCCAGGGAGACGGGGGGGGCCGGGGACTAGTTGAACGTGATATTCCTCCTTTCTGGACCTATCGAAATCGAAACGCAAAAATGTTCGAGAAATCGATAACGTTATCTCTCACCTTTGTTCGTCGGATTCATCGTGAGCGAGGATTCGGTTAAGTTAATTAAAATCGATTTTTTTTTTGTTTTTTTTTTTTTTGTTTTTTTTTTTTTCTGATATAATAGACGATAACGGGGTATGGTCGTATTTCGAGCACTATCACCTTCCTATCGATTCGATATAATAATATACAGTATAACAGTTCGCGAAACTTTTCATTAGTTCGGAAAAATAATAAATTTTTCTTTTTCTTTTTCTTTTTCTTTTTTTTTTTGTTTTCCTTTTTTCGATAAATTACATATACCGTAGATATAGGATTCGTTCGTTTTTATTTTATTTTTATTTTTTTTTTTTTTTTTTTTTTTTTTTTTCTGGACGAAAGAGAGCCACGAATTAACGGCTAAACTTTTTTCCTCTCCGTTACGTGGGATATACTTTTTTTTTTTTTTTTTTTTTTTTTTTTTTTTTATATATATATTACGAACGAAGGAACTAGGAATTAATTTTAAGGGTAGTTTTTAATGAAGTGCAGGAGAAGAAAGAAAAGAATTTTTTCTTTTCTTTTCTTTCCTTTTTTTTTTTTTTCCTTTCTTTCTTTCTTTCTTCTTCGAAAATCGTTCGAGACAGTGATAGAGTAATCATGGAGAAGGAGAGTAGAGTGTGACTGGTTCCCGTTGAAATTTTTTTTTGTTTTCTCTTTCGATTTCTTTTTCCTTACCTTTTTTTTCCTTCTTTTTTTTTCTTTTTTTTTCATTCTTTTCTGTTTTTTGTCTTTTTTTCTTTTTTTTTTTTTTTTTTTTTTTTTTTGATTTGTCGTCGGTCGGTGGTTTATTACGGTTCCCTCTACTTCGTCTTTTATCTCTATCGCGTCACGATAGA
>NC_140829.1:3002500-3010000 GCF_050613455.1 Vespa mandarinia | reverse complement strand
TCCTCCTCCTCCTCCTCCTCCTCTTTCTTCTTTGCTAACTGGTTCTTGTCCTTCTTCGTGTTCTCTCGTCAAGAGGAAGATCCCCAAGTTTAAAGAATGTCAATTAGAAGACACGTACGATACAACCTAAGTTATATTATTACGTAAAATAAGATCATTCAAGTATATCGATTGTATTTGATTGAATGATTACCTTGGAAATAATGTTAGTTCGAAGTAAATTTTATTCAAATGCAACAAATTCGTTTTGTCTATTTATGAAAATCATTTCTTGATTTTGTTCGAGTAATCTTTCTCTTTTGTTTTTTTTTTTTTTTTTTTTATTGGATTAATTAATCGGTGGTAAATATTTTGTCAAATAAATGGTCTTTTAGTAAAATACATTTGTATAAAAAATATTTATATATATTTATATATATTTTCTTTTATACAAATTATATATATATACATATATATATATATATATATATATATATATATATATAAAATATATACGAGCCGTTGATTTTGAAAGTGGGGCAAATCCATTTTATAAAAAAAAAATAGTTTACAATTTTTAGTTTTTTATTTATTATAAATTAACATAAAATTTGTTTTTATTTATATATATATATATATATATATATATATAAAAGAAAAAAAGAAAAAAATGGACTTACCCCAGGTTAAAAATCAACGACTCATATATATATATATATATACATATTAGATAATAAACAAATATTTTAATTGAATTACTAACCATCGTTCTATTTTATTTATTTTCTTTTTATTTTCGTTTATTTTCAATTTAATCGCCCAGTAATATACCAACCTTATCGCTTATATTACGTACTTACGTTTTATTACAAATGCTTGTAATTAATTGAAAATATCCATTGAAAACTTTCGAAAGTAAAAAGTAAACAGTTAAGGATGAATAGATGTCTAGAGAAAAAGAAAAGAAAACAAAACAAAACAAAACAAAAAAAAATATGTAAAGTTTTATAGGTATAGTATTTAATTAGATATCAAATCGGTAGCCACTAATTCCGTGGTCGCCAATCAATCAATCGATGAATTAATCAATCAGTCAGTCAATCAATCAATCAATCAATCAATCAATCAATCAATCAATCAATCAATCTATTAATTAATTAAGTAACTGTCCGTACGTTTATATGTATTTTTTGACGTCTTTTTTTATCGTTGTACTATTATCGGATCGAAAACTAAACCAGGGCTCGATCAAACTTGGACCCTCTTTTTCTTTTTTTTTTCTTATCTGTAATTTCTTCTTTTCTTCTTCCCTCCCTTCTAGCCCCCCCCTCCAATCTCCCACCCGCCCCCAAAATCTCCTACGTCTCGTTTCAATTCAATTTTTTTATTTTATTCAATTGATACGACGAAATGTCTTTTAGATTTGCTTCGTTCACCGAATAAAATAAAGTAAAAAGTAAAAAAAAAAAAAAAAAAATAAAAAAAAAAAATAAAAATAAAAAAAAAATAAAAAAAAAAGAAAAAGAATTACGATCAACAAAAAAAAAAGATCAATTAATCGACACGATGTACAAATAAAATGGATAAATAAAAATTTGACTTCTCCTTTAGGAAAATAAAATAAAATAAAATAAAATAAAAAAGAAAAAATAAAAGAAAAAAAAAAAGAAAAGATGTTTAATATAAGTAATGATATTATTTATTGCAAATATTTTTAATTAATTTATCGATACGAAATTTGTTAATACCTCTCTCTCTCTCTCTCTTATTTTTTTTTTATTTTTTTTTTTTTATTTTTATATACATGAGCCGTTGATTTTGAAACTGCGACAAGTTCATTTTTCTTCGCTTTTTCTTTTCCCCTTTCCCCCTTCCTTTCTCTTTCTCTTTCTCTTTCCCTTTTTAATTATCATTTAATGAAAAAAACTTTAGCTTTTTAATTGAAAAATTTGAAGGATGGATATTAATATTATAAGAGAGATAAACTCGAGTGTAATGAATTAATTATATTAATTAGCGAGTAGGGATAGTTCGATCGATTTGAAAAATTAAGTTAAGACAGAAAGTAACGAAAGATTTTCGAGAGATTGACAGAGAGACAGAGACAGAGAAGAAGAAAAAAAGAGAAAGAATGAAAGTCGACGTAGAAGAAGAAAAAGAAGAAGAAGAAAAAGAAGGATGAGGAGGAGAAGGAGGAGGAGAAGAAGGAGGAGGAGGAGGAGGAGGAGGAGGAGGAGGAGGAAAAGAAACCTCTCAAAAAGTTCAGTGATGGAAGGTCATAAACAACGTTCAACGATGATCGTTGTTTTCGCGCTAGCGAACCGACGAAAACAAGAAAAGAAAAACGAGGGTCGTGTACGAGGGTGGTGGTGGTGGAAGGGTGGATGGGATAGGGGTGGATGTTGAGTGGGAGGGGGAACGAGTAAAGGTTATAGTATACCATCACTACGTACGTAGTAATAGTAATAGTAATAGTAATAGTAGTAGTAGTAGTAGTAACAGCATACGATGGGGGTGGATATTTCAAACCCTTCGTCACCATCATCGTTGCAGCAGCAGCAGCAGCAGCAGCAGCAGCGGCAGCAGCAGTAGCAGCAGTAGCAGCAGCAGCAGCAGTAGTAGTAGTAGTAAGAGCAGCAGCAGCTGCAACGAGACTAGACCTTTAGATGAGGGGGTAGTTTGAGGGGTGGTGGATTGGGAAGAAGGAAGAGGAGGTGGAGGAGGAGGAGGAGGATAGGGAACGGTAGGGACTCGCATAAATCAACGTTCCAAAGTTATATTAACGGTATTTCATACCGGTTGTCTCGCGGTTTCTCTCGTTCAACTTGGAAGACAAGAAAAGTAGTCATTACTGTTATATTAGGTAAGGTATGTTTATAGGAGAGGGACGAAGTTATGGGAACATTTCTAATTGCTCGGTATATATGTATGTGTGTGGGTATGTGTGTATGTGTATATATATATATATATATATATATATATATATATATATATATATTTTAATCGATCATTTTAATAAACTCTTTACTTTTCTTTTTTTTTTTTCTGTCTTTGTTTTTTTTCCTTTATACTATCATCATCATCATTATTACCATATAGATCTTCTATGATAATCAATATCAATTTGATCATTAATTTATCAAGGTATTAATTGATTAATTTAAATTCCCATAGAAATTATACATATATATATATATATATATATATATATATATATATATATTTGAAATAAATCTCTATATAATAATAAATGCTCTAGAAAGAATTTGACTAACAATATAAATAATTAGTTAATAAGAAAATTAAATAAGTCTTTTCTCTCTCTCTCTCTCTCTTTCTCTATCTATCTATCTATCTATCTATCTATCTATCTCTTTCTCGTATTTTAGCGCATAGTTTTTAAAGGAATGACGGAAGGAATAAAGAAATAAAGAAAGGTAGGAAGGAAGGAAGGAAGAAAGGAAGAAGTTTCTTACGTTGGAAAGTAAAGACCTTCAGTAGGATCGAGAAATAGTTGGCCGCGTAATATTTTCAACGTTCACGACGTACGAAGGGTAAAGTGCCGCAGGGTTTAATGGTGGACTTTCGGAGGATGGCGGTACTGGCGGAAAAAAAGAAAGAAAGAAAGAGAGACAGAGAGAAAGGGAGAAAGAGAGAGCTAGAGAAAGAGAGAGATGGTGAACGAAGAAGAGAATTCGTCGTGACACACTGGGTAACGTAATCCATGGCAATTTGTCATTCCCCATGGAGCTCGATTCTTATTTTTCCAGTTGGACACCTCGTGCAAGACTGCACCAATTTTCTCTCTCTCTCTCTCTCTCTCTCTCTCTCTCTCTTTTTTTCTTTTTCTTTCTCTCTTTCTTTCTTTCATTCTTTCTTTCCACCTTTATACCGTAATTCGTACGAAAGTAAGAAAATATTCTACGACCTTGGGAAATGCTTCTTTTAAAATCGTAAAACTATCCTATGATTCTTCGTAAACTCTTCCATTGGGTTTTAGGGGCATTTATCCTTTTAAAGGAAGATAGAGTAACGCGGTTAACGTCTAGTCGGGATGTCGAATAAGTGTGGGACCATTCTTTTTTTTTTTTTTTTTTTTTTTTCTTTTCTTTTCATGGGGGTCATCCCTCTCTTTCTCTCTCTCTCTCTCTCTCTCTCTCTCTCTCTCTCGCTCTCGCTCTCGCTCTCTTTTTCTCTTTTTCTCTTTTTCGCTGTCTTACTTTTTCTATTTAAAGGTCGTTTCCATATATTTCGATTCAAGTCCCAGTTCAAGTCTCAGTTCAAGTCTTTCTCGTAATTTACATCGGTGGAGAGTTCTATACGATCATCGGGTCCGTTCTGATCGAATTGATTTCGAGATTGAACGGGGAATGAAAATATACGATTGGGTTGAATTATATGGATTTCGATTATGTTTAAAAAAAAAAAAAAAAAAAAGAAAAAAAAAGAAAAAAAATGGAAAGAAAAAAATCGCCAAGGTCGAAACTAACGAAAACGCTAGGATCAAATAGGATTGATTTGAATTCAATTCAATCGAATTCAATTCAATTCAATCTCGAATTAATTTTCGCTTTTTATGTGTTTTTCTTTTTTTTTTTTTTTTTTTATTTATTCACTATATCACTTACAAGTGAATAATGCTCTTTTTTTTTTTTTTTTTCTTTTTTTTTTGTTTTTTTTTTTTTTTTTTTTTTATATCTAAAATTAATATCGTTCGATTTCGTTTTTATTTTTTCCTTTTTTTCTTTTCCTTTTTTTTTTCCTTTCCTTTCCTTTTTTTTTTTTTTTTTCTTTTTTGTTTCATTTGAAAATGTTTAATACATTTACATCTATAAACGAATAACAACGCTGTAGAATATTTTTTGTTTTGTTTTTATTTTTTCTTCTTCTACTTCTTTCTAATGTCGAAACAATATGAATATCTTTTATCAAAATAAATTTTACGCTTGCTATAGTATTTTTTCTTTTTTTCTTTTTTCTTTTTCATTTTTTTATTTTATTATTCTTTTATACTGCAAATTTTTAATATCATTATATTTAAATGTACAAAGTAAATCCCATATCTTATTATTTTGTTTTTTCCTCAAAAGAAAAGATAAAAGGAGAGGGAGGTGGAAGGGTGTGGGTAGAGAGCGGGGGGGGGGCGGAGGAAAAGAGAACTCGTTTAATATTTCACGTTTAAAGAAACGACGCTAATACTTCTTTATATCGAAAATTCTCGAGATTGCTTATTCAAGCGACCAACCCAACCCAACTTAACCTAATCCAAAAATAAACGTATGCTAATATATATATATATATATATATATATATATATATATATATATATCTTTGCATATATCATTAACAAAAAGTTATGAAAGTTTGCGTACTAATGAATACATAGATCTTTTTCTCTCTCTCTCTCTCTCTCTCTATTTTTCTTTTTCTTTTTTCCTTATCTAAATCAGTTCAGCCACTTGACGCCTCGAAGAATGTTATTTGTTTCTTTACAAGCAACATCGAACGAAAAAAAAAAGAAAAAAAGAAAAATAGAAGAAGAAACTATAAAAGACTTTGTTTTTGATAAGACGAAATATGATTTTCATGAATAATAAGATGAAGAAATGATGTGTAATATGGAGAAAAAGAGAAAGAGAGAGTGAGAGGAGAAGAAGAAGAAGAAAAAGAAAAAGAAAAAGAAAAAAAAAATGAAGAATGGAGATGGGTGTGCACGTTTAACGAGTAACACGAGCTAAATGAGTAATAAATAACGGTTGGTATGTTGTTAGTCGAGCGTAGCTTCGTGGCATTTCTTCCTATCGGAAGGGCGTTTTCCAGGTGCAGCCTGCCACTAATTACACCTGCACCTGTCGCTATTTACTTTTACCTACCTACCTACCTACCTACCTACCTACCTACCTACCTATCTACCTACCTAAACCATCTTGTTTCTAATCGTTCGTACTGCGTTTCTCTACGTGGTAATTAGTAGAAAACTTTTATTTCACTTTGCAAACTTATCATCTTTTTCCATCATTCTCTTTCTTTCTTTTTTTTTCTCTCTTTCTTTCTCTTTCTTTCTTCCTTTATTTTTTTTTCTTTTTTTCTTTTTTTTCTTTTTTGTGTGTATTCTTTTTTTTACCTCCTTCTCTCTCTCTCTCTCTTTCACTCTCTACTTCTATCTTTTTTTTCTTACTATCCTCTTGATAAATTTTGCAAAATTTACGTCACGATTAACGTTCGATCTTACGTTGTCATATTATGGATCTATCGATAATAAAAGATAGATATCTAAGTACGATTTTGATCTTATTCATAGATGAAATTAATTTCGATCGTATTATACTCCTTTTGTCTTTTTGTTATTCTCGACAGCGAATGTTTATTTATATATATATATATATATATATATATATATATATATATATATATATAATCTTTAATATCGTTTCTCAATATGGAAAAAGAGATAGAAAAAAAAGGAAAGATAAAAAAATGAAAGGATAAAAGAAAATAGAAAGTAGAAAAGTAGGTGGATAAAGATTCGTGAGAAAATCCTAAGGATTAGATTATCTAAATTTAAATAAATAAATCCATTTTTATCCATATATCCATTTTATATATATATATATATATATATATATATGTATATATAAATATATATATTTCTATATAATATAAAATATTTATATATTATATTATATAATATATAAACATATAAATATTTATAAAATAAAATAAATTTATATATGATTATATATTTGTATATAAAATAAAATGTATAATAATATATAATATATAATATTTATATAATATTTATATATTATATTATATTATATATTATAATTATTATATTATTAAATATAATATTATATTATATATTATATATTATATATTATATCCTCCATATATAATATATAACGCGATTTATAATAATCGAAGTGAATGGATTTAATCGATTTAATTAAATAAAAAAATAAATGGAAAAAAAATAGATAAATAAAGAAAAAAAAACAGAGAGAGAGAGAGAGAGAGAGAAATAAAGAGAGAAAATAGAAAAGAAAAGAAATGAAAAAAAAGAAAAAAGAGAACTATTATTCAACGATGACGGGAAGAGTGACATTTAAACGTGGAAAGCCATATAATCGGTGAACGACACCATAGATGCTTCCCTAAGACTTAGTTCAAGGCTCAAAGGTAATTTAAGGTTCGTTGCGTGCTCGAAGGAAAGTTCAGCACCGTAAACTTTTGCCCCCCTAAGGGATATAAAGTCGTGGTTCAACGAGGGATAGTTGTATGTAAATGGTAAATGGCGGTGGGGTATAGAAGTAAAATGGTAATGGTGGGGGCTTTTTAGGATAGGTGGGGATGTTAGAAAGAGGGGAAGTAAATAGGTAGTAGATTAGATAGATATAGGAAATGGGGTGCTTTGCTCGTGGTAGGACGAATCAGGATGAAACTATCGGTAAATGTAAGGGGGTTGAAAGCGTCGCTTCGCAATCGTCGACATGGCCTCTAGCTGGATTGTATGCTAATGCG
>NC_140829.1:2990000-2997500 GCF_050613455.1 Vespa mandarinia | reverse complement strand
GTATATATTGAATATTGATTAATAATATTGAAATTATTCAGAGATTTTATTTTTCTTTCTTCTTCTTTCTTTTTTTGCTTTTTGCATTTTTTTTTTTTTTTTTTCATATCCTTTGCCCACAACAATAATTAGATTTGTCGAAATAATCTAATCTTATTGATCTTAGGATCAGTACGACGACTTTGATTTTAATATTCATTATATAATAGTTTTATACTTAGATACGTTAAATAGTTCTTCTCGACGATGATCATATTTTTGAAAATAATTAAAAAATTTTCCTGACATTTGTTACCTATTTTCTTTCTCTTTTTTTTCTTTTTTCTCAAATCTAATAATAATAATTAATCAATTTTTAATCAGTTTTTCTTTCTTTTTTCTTCTTTCTCTCTCTTTTTTTTTTTGCGTTAATCTAATAATAACGACGATATTTTTCAAGATATTTTTATTTCATTGAATTATTAAAAAACATTGACAAATAATTAATCAATCTTATACTTCATTAATATAATTCATCGATTTATCTTAAAAATATTAATTTTTCATGAATATTATAGTTTCAATGTTTAATATAGATCAAAATTTCTCAATTAAATATAATTTGGGTAAACGAAAAAATTTATTAAATATGTAACTAACGATTAAAAAGTAAATAACAAACGAATATAGACTGACGATCGCTGTTTTTAAATATCTTACAATGTCCTAGTTTTTCAATCTGTTGTCTTTGTTCTATTCTATTCCCACCGATCAATACTAGTTTGTACTACTTAGAATGTCTACTTAGGAAATCCTATACAAATTTAACAATGAAATGAGACGACTTTAGTGACTAACCAATCTATCAGTTTTACAATGTTATTTACGATATCATTTCGTTTGATTTTTCTTTAATTTAATTTAATATAAAGATTTTATAATAACGATTAAATAATATCAAATTAACAATTTCATTTGAATTAGGTGTTTAATTTTAATAATAGAAAAAGTATAGGAACAAATTTATATTACGTATTAATGAAGACAAATAGATGAAAAAGAAAAGCTCATACTAAATTGTTTACAAAAATGGAAAAAGATACGTATGCCTTTAAAGATTATGATTTATTTCCATTCGTAGAAAAAAAAAAAAAAAAAAAAAAAAAAAAAAAAAAAAAAGAAATTTATTTGGCAATCACTAATTGCGACTAATGGAAGTTCTTGCTCTTCTTGCAGACGATAGAATTTTTCGAACATTTCTATGATAACAGACACAATGAATTATAAATATCTTTAAAAGCACGTGTCTTTAAAAAAAAAAAAAAGAAAAAAAAAAGACATTTTCAGATATGTGTATGTATGTATATTTAACTGCATTTTTTTTTCATTTATTTAACTTCGTAAAGTAGTACGTAGTATATAAGTCTGATACCATATATATATGGACACCCATATATATATATATATTTTTTTTTTTAAAGTCATATATAACATATAGCAAAATTTCTGTACGCTAAAATATTTCGTATTAATTTATAGGTTAGAAGCAAAATAAATATCATCCATACTTTATATAATTTTATATTACAATATTTCATATTTTAATTTATATATATATATATAAATTAATCGATGACGTAAGAAATTTAAATATTTACCTGAGTCATATATATATATATATATATATATATATATATATATATATTTTCTTTTTGTTAAATTATATATAACATACAGCAAGATTTCTATACGCTAAAATATTTCGTATTAATTTATAGGTTAGAAACAAAACAAATATCCATACTTTATATAATTTTATATTATAATATTTCATATTTTAATTTATATATATATATAAATTAATCGATGACGTAAGAAATTTAAATATTTACCTGACTCATATATATATATATATATTTTTTTTTTTTTTAAATTATATATAACATACAGCAAGATTTCTACACGCTAAAATATCTCGTATTTATAGGTTAGAAACAAAACAAATATACAATACATCGTTATGTTGGATCGATATGTAAAATGTATAGAAATAAAAGACAAAGAGTGAGAGAGAGAGAGAGAGAGAGAATGAGAGAGAGAGAGAGAGAGAGAGAGAAAGTGAGAGAGAGAATGAGAGAGAGAGAGAGAGAGAGTAAAGAAAATACATAGAAGGGATAACGAATTTAGAAGAAGAATAATAAAGACAGACAGAGAGAGAGAGAGAGATAGAGAGAGAGAGATAGAAAGAGATAACAACAGAGAGGTTAAACAAATAAGAGATAAGCGCTAAAGGACAAACGAAAAAGGGACATCGACGAATTAAAAGAAAGGACGTAGTCATCAGTCGACTGGCAGACACAGAAGCGGAACGTACGTATCTTTCAACAGTTTACTTAAAATCTATCTATCTCGTATAACAAAGTTTTAATTCATTCGATTCGATAACAGTTTTATTAATTTATAAATATCAATTTCTATTACCGTAGACATTCCATATTCTTTTTTTTCTTTTTTTTTTTTTTCTTTTTCTTTTTCTTTACATAAACAGGCAATAATATATCCTCGTATTTGTTTCTAATCTTTTAACATACGTATATTCATACTTAAAATTTATATACATTTAAGAAAAATTTCCTATTATTAATATTTCTCACGTTAGTTATCGTACACGAATAATTAAATCCTCATTATTTGCCGATATATTTCTAATGAATTATAATTAATCGTAATAAATAATTATATAATAATGATTATAATCGTATATAATTAAATAATCATTGATAATAAATTATTAATAATACGTGATATATTATATAAATATCTTCCTTTTTTTTTTCTTTTTATTTTTTATTTTTTTTTTAAGAAAGTGGTAATATAATGTGTATATATATATATATATATATATATATATATGTATGTATGTATATATGTATAAATTCCATTTCATAGAGCGTGTAATGACGATAGGAGAAATGAACAAGTTATACGGCGGACACGATAGAACCTTAGGATAAGACATTATACGCGATGTTAGCATGAAAGGGTCCGTGTTGTACCCGTCTTGCCTACTACCCCTATCAGTAGCAAACAAGGGTTTAGATATCGATAACTGCTACAAAAGCAAGCCGCCCGAGAGTACAGAGATAGGAGAGAAGTTTGTACCGTGGCATTGGTGTGCATGTTAAATGATCTCCTAGGGAATACCATTTTGTAAATTTTATTAATAATGTAATTTTCATTGATAAATAACGCAATCGTTTTCGACGTATTTATATATACATTGGTGATGTACATGGTATATATATGCATACAAGAGTAACAAATAATTGGACTCATGATCGTAAGTAATTATTTAATGAAAAATATTTTTTAATTAAGTCCAGCATTGTTCTATACACACACACACACACACACAGACATACGTATATATCCCATAAATATATACCATTACTCGTAATTACGTTTCCTATGATTATCGAAAAAGAGATTAATTAATAGCCATCGTCAACTTTTTAATAATGATAAATCGTATCGATAAAATATCGAGTAAAAAAGATAATTCTGCCTTTGTCTCGTCGATTTTTCACTTTACTTTTCTGATAGATAATATTCGTTTCAGGAGATATTCATTGTTATAATAAATATTCAAATAAATTCATCTTTTTGTTCTCCCCTCTTTTCTTTCTCCTTCTTTTATCTTTTCTTTCTTCGTTTCTTTTTCTTTTCCTTTCTTTTCTTTTTTTTTTTCTTTTCTTTTTTTTTTCTTTTTTTTATTTCTGTCTATGTCGTGTTCGTCTAGACAGAAATACTGACTTTTTATTATCAAGCTCGTTGAAGTAGCTTCGTTATTCTTTAAAGAAGAGACTCGTTATCTTACGATTTACGCAGTTATCCTCGTTATTTTACGGGTACGTACATACGTACATATATATGTGTGTGTGTGTGTGTGTGTGTGTGTGTGTTTGTGTGTTTGTGTGTTTGTGTACACATAAAAGAAATTCGATAATAACGAATGAAATAATAATGATTGAAAGGATAAAAAGAGAAAAATGGAAGGAAAGGAAGATCATGATTTTCCTCCCTTAGTAAATTATGTCTGTGTTATATATATATACATATATATATATATATATATAATATATATAAAATTTATGTATATAAATAATTAAAAATAAAAAAAATATGTATATAAATATATATATAATATTTATATATATATATATAAATATCTATGTATATAAAAGTGATCAACAAAATGGAAGGCTAATAGAAATAGAAGATGGCGATGGATATATATATATATATATATATATATCCTATATGACGTGTACAAGAGTTACTCAGTTTACATTTTTTTTCATTTTTTTTCATTTTTTTTCATTTTTTTTTTTTATTTATAATATGTTTATGACGAAACGAGACGAGCTCTCTTCAAATATTGATAATACTAATGGAGACAGAGATGAAGAAGTTACGTTGTATGTAATATGTCGTATCCTTGATAAATAATGAAGGAAAAAAAAAGAAAAAAGAAAAAAGAAAAAAGAAATAGAAGAAGAAAAGAAAATAGATCGTCCTTGGTAGAATTTGTTTTTTTTTTTCTTCTTTTTTTTTTTTTTTTTTTTTTTTTAATTCTCTTTTAGTTTAACATAGAAACACGTTTGACACGTGTGATAAATGATAAATAAGAGAGGTGTTCGTACATGATAATACGTAAAATTAAAATAATCGTATGAAATGTTCTTATCAAATATTTTCCTACAAATCAAATCACTTTCTTCGTTATTAATTTTCAAAGATATTAATTATCGATACATTGTTCCTTTTCATTTTATTGTAAAATACGAATGAAATTATAAATAGGAATGAACGTTGAAAGAAGATTGTAAGAAAGGATTGAAGAAGAGTAAAGAGGGGATGGTTATAGGGGATGGATAGGATAAGGGTTGAGAGGAGAAGGGATATAACTTTACGAACGATATTTATGAACGTATGGCGGCTGCTTTCGACAGCCGTTTTGAATCTTGCGGTGCATGTACTTACTACCCAAATACACGCACACAAAAGAATCTCTGTAAGTATATATATATATAATACGTACATATATATATAAAATACGTACATACGTATATACGTACGTACATATGTATATATTCTTGAGAAATATTTCATTGGCGATACGTGCGGAAATTTTTCCGCGTCGACGATTTCCTCGACATTTCCGTAGCTGAGTTAACATCGACGTTTCGGACATGCCCTTCGAAACATTATTTGATATATAAATACATATGTAGCTAACGTGTAACTACTTATATTACATACATTACATGTTATGTATTTTATATATATATATATATATATATATATATATATATATATATATATGTAATGTACTATCGAACGATCGAGAATAAAACGACGTATGAAATTTTTTCTTTTTCTTTTTTTACTGTTTAAATCAATTTTTTCATCGACGTGTTTACTTACGTGGTTAACTTTTATTTTATTTTATTTTATTTTATTTTATTTTATTTTATTTTTTTAATTTGTTTTTTTATTCTTTCCTACGTACGTTTTAAAGATAGAGAGAGAGAGGGGGTAGAGACGAAAATAAAGACGTATATATCTATGCGATACACGTAACACAATGTTCATTCACGTTTCTTCAATTATACGCTCGTGTGAGCGCACATATTTGAGATAAGGTGAAAGTTCGAAAACGCCTAATCAAGAAAGTTTCTCGTACGGAATATATATAGTGAAACATGTGGAAAAACTCTTCATTCCATTTCATTCGCTCCCCTACCTCTTTCCCTTCCTTGTCCCTTCCCCCCTCCTTCCTTCTCCTGTTTGTTCACACATAGCCCCCGAACGTAAGAAAAGGAAAGATTTAGAAGCCATAACAAAAAAAAAAAAAAGAAAATAATAATAATAATATAAATATCAATTTAGCAAATATTTTGACGACCGATCGATCAGACATATTTATTTATTTATTTAATAACAATTATTTTGTTAAAATATATGGAATATATGTATGTATATATATATATCTTTTTTTTATTGAATTCTTTTTTCTTTTTTTTTTTTTTTTTATTCTTTTTTCTTTTCTTCTTTTCTTCTTTTTTTTCTTTTTGTTTCTCTCTCTCTCTCTCTCTCTCTCTCTCTCTCTCGATCTCTCTTAATTTGGCACGTTGACTCCGCGTGCACGTATCGATTCTCTCTCTCTCTCTCTCTCTCTCTCTCTCTCTCTCTCTCTCTCTCTCTCTCTGTTTCTCTCTCTCTTTTTCTCTGTCTCTCTCTGTCTATCGTTTTCCATTTTAGCGAAATGCACGAGACAGAGCGATTTACTTTCGCACGTGCGACGTTACCTACCTACCTACCATTGGGAAGCTGTGTGGATTTTCGAGTGAATATATTTCAAAGAGGATTTACCCCCAGCTAGATTTAACCTCTGTGCTTTTCTACTACGTAGCAATCACTTCTCTACATTCTAGCACTTTGTACCAGCTCTTGTGCAGGTGCTTTTCGAAAAATCTCTCTCTCTCTCTCTCTCTCTTACTCTATTTCTCTCTAGTCTCTCTTTACCACTATATCTGCCCCGCTTTCTCTCTCTCTCTCTCTCTCTCTCTCTTACTCTTTTTCTCTCTAGTCTCTCTTTACCACTACATCTGCCCCGCTCTCTCTCTCTCTCTCTCTCTCTCTCTCTCTCTCTCTCTCTCTCTCTCTTTCTATTTTCTTCGTCTTTTTTAAATTTCAAAACCTCACGATTTGATCCGTCTAACCTCGTACCAAGTCAAATTCTTTTTCCCCATCTTGAAAGGTAGAAGAAGAAGAAGAAGAAGAAGAAACGAAGAAGAAAAAAGGAAAAAAGAAAAGAAGAAGAAATGAAAAAGTAGAATTGATTTTAAAAGTAAGAAATTGTACGACTCAAAAAGGAAAAAAAAAAGAAAACAAAAAACGAGAAAAGAGAAAAAAAAGAAAGAAAGAGAAGAAATACAAATGGCAATGAAATAAAAAGATAAATAAGAAAGTGAGAAAGAAAGAAAGAATGAATGAAAGAAAGAAAGAAAGAAAGAAAGAAAGAAAGAAAGAAAGAAAGAAAAGAAGAAGATGAAAAAAAGGAAATAAGATGGAAAATAGAGTGGTGGACAGTAATGATATTGTAAGATAAGATATCCCTTTGTATATTATATACTAAGTATAATGTGTGTGTGTATGTATATATATACACATATATAAGAGGACGAATACAAGCTGCAAATCGATTCTTCTTTTCATCATTGAATTTTCGATCGACTGAGAGAAAGAGAGAAAGAGCGAGAGAGAGAGAGAGAGAGAGAGAGAGAGAGAGAAAGGGTGAGAGTGAAGGATTCGAGTCCATTTGTCTCGATCAATAATACAAAGTGCTTGGAGGTATCAAGGGTTGTCCAAGAGGGTTGGGAAAGTGTAGAAGAGGGGAGAATAGCAGAGATGGACGTCGATGGAGAGAATTCGAACAGCGTTACGGACAGCTAAAGA
>NC_140829.1:2985000-2987500 GCF_050613455.1 Vespa mandarinia | reverse complement strand
AATTTAACGAAATATATTCATGCGAAATGAAATATTCGTTTTATTATAAATCGATATATATATATATATATATATATATATATATATTCGCATTTTATATATTTATATATAAAATGCGAATATAATAATAAAGCAAAAAAGTAATATAGAGAAATAAATTCTCTTTGAAGTCTATTTTACGAACGATTCTTTGTTTTTTCAATTATTATTATTATTATTATTATTATTATTATTATTATTATTATTATTATTATTATTATTATTATTATTATTATTATTATTATTATTATTATTATTATTATTATTATTATTATTATTATTATTATTATTTATTTATTTTTGTAACATGGTATTTTTGTTAGAGAGGATAAAAAAAAATTCGAGTAAAGAATATGATGAGGGGTAAGGGGTATGATGGGGGAATGGGGATGAAATCGAACAACGAAAGCAACAAAAATCGAAAGAGATATGAAAATAATCGAACAGAAGGGATGAAACGAGATTTCTACTTTTTTTTTCTTTCTTTTTTTTGTTTTTTTTTCTACTCTTTTTTTCTTTTTTTTTTTTTTTTTTTTTTTTTGAACCGTATTTAATCCTCAACTAATTGAAAAATATCCTTTGGATAAAGGGGGATCGATCGTGCGAGGACAATTCCGAGGATTGTGTGACTGCACCCTGTTATGTCATTTGCGAATTTGACGTTGTTGTTACTTTCTATTATTCTATTTTTCTTTTTTTGTTTTTGTCCTGTGTGCCTTTTTATTCTTTTCTTTCTTTTTGGTTTTTCGTTTTATCTTTTTCTTTTTCTTTTTCTTTTTATTTTTTTTTTTTCTTTTTTTTTCTTTTTTCTTCTTTAATTAAAACAATCAGCCCCACCACAAATGTAACAGCATCGAAAGAAAAATAAAGGATGAGAGAGAGAGAGAGAGAGAGAGAGAGAGAGAGAGAGAGAGACACGCGTAATTGAAATCGCATGAACTACTTTTTGAATTCGTTTTCTCTTTCGATTGACTGGAGATAGATATACCCAGTGACAGAAGAAAAAAAAATACCACGAATTTCTCACATACAAGAATATTGGCATTCTTTTATGAAGGGACGAACAGATAAAAAGAAAATTCGACGAAACAAAGGAAAGAAAAAAGTAGGAAGGGAAACTTTCGGATTTGAAATCTTCCGATTCAATTCGATTGATATTAGCCGGATTTTTTTTTTTTCTTTATAATTAATATAGTTGTATAGTATTAAAAAAAAAAAAAAAGGAGTAGTTAGGCATCTTCATGTCTTCTCGTTTCAATTAATAATCGAATATTCACACACACACACACACACACACACACACACACACACACACACATATATATATATATATATATGTATAAAGAGAAAAATAAATGGAAAAATAAAGAAAAACTTTGGTATTCGTCGATTTTTTGCCAAGCATTTATTTTAATTAATATATTTTTATGATATCAAAGGAAGAGAAGAAAAAGAAGGAAAAAAAAAAAAAAGAAAGAAGAAACTTTCGAATCAATTTTGTATCCGTTAATTCGGTATTCGTCGAACGTATAAAAATATTCTTTTTTTTTTTTTTTATTTTTTTTTTATTAACATAGTGGTATAGTATTGAAAAACAAATAAAAGACGAAAAAAGAAAAACAAAATTAAATTAAATAACATTATATTGGACGTACGTTAGAGTTGTATAATAGCGTAAAAGAAAAAAAAAAAGAGAAGTATAGTTTCGTAGTTTATTCAGAAAAAAATAGAAAGAGATAGAGATAAATACATTGATTGAGAGAAAGAGAGAGAGAAAGAGAGAGAGAGAGAACAGATTTATTAAATATTGATAATATTGATAATATTAAAAGGATAAAAAATAAATAAGTAAATAAAAAAGCGGAACTCTGGAAATAATGTACGAATAGTAACGAGGAATATAATTTTTACAACGCCAACGTATTATAAAAACGTGTTTGTATTGGAGGCGTCGAATAGAGGGGGTTCGATGATGTCGACGGAGTGGCGTTAGTGAGGGGGTTGAAGAGGAGGGGTGGATAGAGAAGTAGTAGGTAGTAGTAGTAGCAGTTGGAAGTAATAACCGCTGTATTACTTTAAAAAATTCACGAGAAGAATTTTTCAAAAGTCCAATCAATGTTTAAAAAGATTTTGTGGAGATGAGGGGAGGAGAGAAATGAAAATAAAATAAAAAAAAAATAAATAAATAAATAAAAATAAAAAAAAATAAAATAACAGAAAAGAACAAATATGTTCTACATTGGATAATATCGAGAGTTGTGATAGTATGCGATACCGGTAGGAAGAAAAAAAAAAAAAAAGACGAAAAAAAGAAAAAAGGATCAAAAATCGTAGAACTAAAAAAGTGGTAGAACTAAAAAAGTAAAAAAAAGGAAAAAAAAATAGAAAAAAGAAAACGGAGGAGAAAGAAGGGAGGAAGAAAAAGACGTGGAATAGCGTGGTGAAATAAAAAAATAAAAAA
>NC_140829.1:2980000-2982500 GCF_050613455.1 Vespa mandarinia | reverse complement strand
ATATTCGCATACAGTAGCAAAAAATATATTCGCGTGGACGAGCACACGTGTGCGTATGAGATACGAGAAAAGAAAATATAAGAGGGTGGAGAGTATCAATGAAAAGTTGATCCGCTCGAACTAACCATATATATATATATATATATATATATATATATATATATATGGTTAGGTCGAATAACCATATGTATTTTGTGTGTATGTGTGTTTGTGTGTGTGTGTGTATCAAATCGTTGCTTTTGACAAGAAAATTCAATAGAAAGAGAGTCAACTTGTTCGTAGGATCGATATTTTTATACGATGATCGAACATTGAAATTTTGACGATACGAATTTTAGTTTGACATGATAATCGATTTATTTATTTATTTATTTATTCATTCATTCATTCATTCATTTATTTATTTATTTATTTCTGTTTTCTGTTATTCTCCTCGCTCCTTTATCCTCCCTACTCTCTTACTTGTTCTGTTTTGTTTTTTTCTCCTTTTTGTTTTCTCTTGTTTTTTATTTTTTAAATTAAAAAAAAAAATATATATATAAAATACATATCGATAGATCATTTATTAAATAATTCCATTATAAATTTATTAAATAAACTCAACTATAAATGGGACGGAGGAAGATGTAGATAGGGGAAGATGGAGGTGGGGGAGGAAGATGGTGGGTTCAGATAGGGGAGTAGAATTTTTTTTCTTTTTTTCTTTTTTTTTATTTCTTTTTTGAATATCGTAGAAAGATATTCAATCTCGTTCGAACGTGTATCGATCATTATCGAGAAGATGTCTCCTGAGACGTAACGAGTTTAACCAACTCCCTCCCTCCCTCTCTCTCTCTCTCTCTCTCTCTCTCTCTCTCTCTCTCTCTCTCTCTCTCTCTCTCTCTCTCTCTAGGTAGAAGGAATTTAAAGAGACGTATCGATGCGATTCGATCGATGGATCGATCGATCGATAAATCGATAGATCGACTGTACACGGTAGCCACCACGATATCATCCCCCTCCTCTACCCCATTCTCATAGCTTTACTCTGTGTATTTTCGTTAGGCGAATGGCTTTGGGATTTGACGAAAGAGACAAGCTTGTTCCTTTAAATAGGTGGGAGAGTGCACTCCGGAGGCGCAAGCAAAGTAGAAGTAAAGCCTTGACTTAGAGAAAATGCACAAGGGGTAAAAGGAAGAAGAGATAGATGAAGAGAAGGGAGAGTAAGGGAGTAGATAGAAAGGGAAGAAAGGGTAAGAGTCGCGACATGTCAATGGCATAGACAGTTGTGCCCTGTTACCGGGGTGGGGGGTGGAGGGGGGTTGTAAAGCCTTTAGGAAACACGTCGTATGCTTTCTTCGACAGAAATGAAACCTCTGGCACCGTGTAATACCACCACTACCGCCATTGCCATCGTACTAACACCATAACATTCTACTATCACTATATACATCGTTAAACACCATCGACATTGGAAATCGAAACTTAGATATTTATACGAACACGATACTGGGTGATATTTTTGAGAGAGATTTTTTTTTTTTTTTTTTTTTTTTTTTTTTTTTTTTTTTTTTTTTTAAATTCTTATTCAACGATGTCAATTATTCCTTTTACTTTTTTTTTCTTATATATATTTTTTTTATTTATTTATTTATTTATTTATTTATTTGTAGAGATTTTTTTTTGGATCGTTCAATGGGTTCTTCGAAATTTGTTGGTTTTTTCTTTCTCTTTTTTTTTTTTCTTTTTTTCTTCTCTGGTTTTTCTTTATCGCCAACCCCCACCCACCACCCCCCACTTCCCTCGCCTCCAGAAAAGGCGATATTATATCATCTGTATAATTTCATTGGGTCGATGGAAAAATAAATAATAATAATTTACGATGCACATGCGAATATGTAAATGAATAATGTTATAGTATATATAATAGTATTGCGTTATATATTATTGGGTTATGGCTGATAAATAATATATGAATTCGTGATACATATATATAGTATTATTTAAATAAATGATGTGCCATAGTATATTTGGCTAATAAGTATAATTTTTATATCAAGAATTTATTGAAAATTTCTACGTTATCTATTGGTCAATCTATAATGAATATATCCCTGATAAATCGAATAATATAAAACTCGATAATATGATTTTCTATTAATGAAAAATTCTATTATTTTATGGAATGATATAAGATCTGTTAATCCCATTTAATTCGCAATTGTCGTGTGTGGAAGATCGAAGTGCAAAAAAAAAAAAAAAAAAAAACCGAGAGAAAAAAATTGAAATCGGTTTTTGATATCTTTTTTTTTTTTTTCTTTTCCCCTTATTTCTATCGTTTTACAAGAGACTTACAAAAATATTAATTAAATAATCGACTGGTTAATTACGAATCCCTATTGTTACGATTAATTAATCTATTTCGTATAAATTTTTAATTAGTAAATCTTTGTTCTATGAACGGGTTGTCGATTGATGATGCTACAGGTTTAAAAGAGATCATGCAATTTGATAACTTTAT
>NC_140829.1:2967500-2975000 GCF_050613455.1 Vespa mandarinia | reverse complement strand
CTATTGAACGATAATGCCGTGTACGTTGGGATTAAATAAATTTCCCATAATTAATGCGAATATTATATTATATCATTAGGAACTTTGATATATACTTGGGAATAATTATTTCATAGGATGATTAAGGAAAAAGAAAAAAAAAAAAAAAGAAAAAAAGAAAGATCTTTTTGTCTCTCTTTTATTTTTCTTTATTTTTTTCTTCTTCGTTTTCGACTTTTTTTTTTTTTTTTATTATTCAATCATTGCCGTGAAATGACTGAGACTATGAAAATTCGCGCGATCGAATGAACGAATACTACAGAAAAAAAAAAAAAAAAGGTGGGGGGGGTTAATAAATTGTAGTCAAACGTTGAAAAATAATAGACAAAAACATTAGAACAATTGCATGAAGTCGATAATAAGTCGATAATAAAAGATTGATTTTTTTTTTTTTTTTTTTTTTTTGTAATTCGTGAAGGTCGACCTTTACATGTCGATTTTAAAGTACTCTCGATGATGATCAAAGGAGAATAGAGGAGCAAAAAGAAGAATGGAAAAAGAAAAAAAAGAAGAAAGATAGATAGATAGATCCTGATAGATACGAACGAACAAATGCGTGCAAAGTTCGTCGTACGCTTTCTAAATCCGTTTAAATCGAATAGATCGCGTATGTATTATTTCTCGAAAAGGGCAAGAGTATTGTGGTAGTGAGACGATACTTCTATGGTCAAATTTCGTACGCGTAGACACACACACACATTCACAGAGAGACATATACGCGTATGAACGTGAATACTATGGATAACGAGAGAGAGAGAGAGAGAGAGAGAGAGAGAGAGAGAGAGAGAGAGAGAGAGAGAGAGAGAACTGGAGGATACATAGAAGGGTAAACCGCAACTCGCAAACGTACGTTCCTGCGTTAACTCGCCGCAAAAGCGGCTCTCTCACCCTTTCTCTCTCTCTCTCTCTCTCTCTCTCTCTCTTTCTCTCTCTCTCTCATTCTCTCTTTCTTTATCTGTCTGTCTCTCTCATGTGCGTTTTGAACCGTGCCAATGCGTTTTTCGTTCGCGGACAATGATCGAATAGAATCGCGTACGCGTGTACACCACCGTGGTTTACCGTTTTGGTGAGCCTATTGGTAACAGGAATGGGAAAGATAACTGAAGTGGCTGCCGATGATGAACGTAGATAGAGATAGAGATAGAGATAGAGATAGAGATAGAGATAGATAGATAGATAGAGAGAGAGAGAGAGAGAGAGAGAGAAAGAATATATAACTAAATTCTAATCTTGAATGCATAAATTTTAAACGAAAGATAAACGAATTAGATATTTATTAAATCGAATATTATTATAATAAATCACACAATATATATATATATATATATATATATATATACATATATGTTGAATGTACTTGAGCACCTTCAAATTTTAATAATGATTCTGATTGTTAATTTTGAAAGTGGCCTAACTCCATTCTTGATAAGAAAATGCATTATTATTCAATTAATAATTGCCATTATTTTAATAAGTACTATTAAATTTAACATCCTTAGTTACAATTAAATAGTATGACTCATTAGTATCCTATATGTATATTTTTAAATTCATTAAAACGCAAACCCTTAAATATCTCGATTTGAAGATAAATGGACTTAGGCCAATTTCAAAATAAATGGCTCATATATATATATATATATATATATATATATATATATATTTTTTTTTTTTTTTAATCGATACTCATTCAAGTATTAGATGGATCGGAAAGTAATGTCGCTTTTTCAAATTAAATTCAAACGAATCAATTTTTCTAACAAATTTTTATTTTTAATCACAATCAAATATCGACATGCGCGGAAACGACATCACTTTCCACCTAATATATTCTCATGTACGACACGTCGAATAATTTAATTCGTTGTTCGATACATTAATAGAAAACAATCGATATTGTTTAATTTGTTGAAATAATTATTAATGTTAAAGTAAAACGTTGATTTTATTTTTAATTAATTATATCCGATTTAATACGTAAAATTAAAGAATTAAAGAATCTTTAGGTTCATTATCTATTTTTATCATTATCTATTTTTATTATTTGTATCTTCTTTATTTACTTGTTTAAATCTGTCCAATAATAATACTCGTGTAAAAAGATTATACATTCGTTGCTTTTAAAATTTCAAGAGAGAGAAAGAGAGAGAGAGAGAAAGAGAGAGAGATAAATGGAGAAGAAAAAAAGATATATATATACATATATATTTATGTATAGTCAGATATATGGTGATTCCTTCTAAGTTTATTCAGCAATCATCCTTCTTCCCGTTATTCCCCCTCATCTCCACCCACTATATCTCTCATTTGACTTTAAGGGGTTGATTCACTTCTCTCATCGTATTCTCTCTTCGTAACTAAACATAACTCGTGGGTACAACTGTAAATGCCGGGCGTTTCCGTATTGCTTCTACGGTTTGTACGTCTTAACCGTAGAGATTTAAGATCTTCGTCTACGTCTTCGTCGTCGTCATCGTCATCGTCATCGTCGTCGTCGTCGTTGTCCTAGTCGTCGTTCTAGTCGTTTCCTATATATCAACGTTAAAGAAACTTATTTCGTTCGAAACAAACTAACTTCTACAAAGTTGCCATTCGTATATTTCACTGTCTTATGGTAATTCGAACGTTAAACGCAGTACTAATATATATACATACGTAGAAGATTACTAGATATATATATATATATATATATATATATATATATATCCATGGTCTTTGAATTTCAAAGTAATATTCTTATTGGATTGTTGGTGGAATTCATTCTCTCTCTCTCTCTCTCTCTCTCTCTCTCTCTCTCTCTCTCTCTCTCTCTCTCTCTCTCTCTCTCTCTCTCTGTCTCTCTCTCTCTCTCTCTCTATCTTCAGTATACGCATGTACTTATATAGATACTAAATTTATATCATTTTTCCATTTTCCTATTACTTTCTTCTACTTTGTTTTGAATTTTAAAATAAGATTATTGTTAGGATCGTCGATTAAAGAATCTCCCCCGTTTATGTTTCAAAACCAATTGAATTTATTCGCGTTCGTTGAATTTTAATATAACATTTTTTTCGAATTAGATTATAGTGTGGGATTTTAATAGAGAAAAAAAAGAATGGTTGGGATGGGGGAACAAAAAAAGAAGGAGAAAAAAAAAAGAATAAAACGAATTAACGAACGAACGAACGTTAAGGATATTCTTAATGGATTCCATTATAATTGATTCAAATTTATTCCTATGATTTGTTACTGTGTTAGAATATCTTTGATCCTATTTGCGATAATAAGAATGATAAGAGATAGAGATAGAAAGAAAGAGAGAGAGAGACAGAGAGAGAGAGAGAGAGAGAGAGAGAAAGAGTCAGAGTTATAGATATATATATATATATATAAAGAGAGAGATAGAAAGAGGGAGAGAGATTGATAGATAGATAGATAGATAGAGAAAGATAGATAGAGAGATATCAAAGAGGAAGAGATTGCAAGGAAAGTTCCCCAAGTCTAGGATGGTTTGACCCAAATAAACCTCATTTCCTATTCCTACCACGAGGGAAGTCGACGAAAAGGGATGAAAGTCCCATCTGCTATTGCATGGGGAAAGAGAATCTGAAAGATAGAGAAAGAGAGAGAGAGAAGAAAATAAACCAATGAAGGAGAATATGTATGCATATATATATATATGTGTATATGTATATATGTATGTATATATGCTAGAGAGAGAGAGAGAGAGAGAGAGAGAGAGAGAGAGAGAGAGAGAGAGAGAGACAGAGAGACTACGTTCCTTGGTTGAACGTTGCTAAATTTTCCCCTTTCGCAACCTCGACATTATCATAAATGTCTTATTCACTGTAGAGACGCATGTTACCTTGGATCGTACCCGTTACACCTTCGAATGCCGTGTGTGGTGTACCTTCGCCAGGGTTGAATCTTTACCATCTCAGAAGATGAGAAGAGAGTACGTTTTCCATGAGCCCTACTTGTACTACTACTACTACTACTACTACTACTATTACTATTACTACTACTACTATTACTACTACTTAGGATAATGGTTTATCGTAGTAGTATATTGCTTTGCGATAGGAAAACAGTGATTTTAAACATTTCGATCTACGATTTTTTTTTTTTCTCTTTTCTTTTTTCCTTTCTGTTTTTTCGTTCTTTTCTTTTCGTTCTCTTTTAGTTTCCTCTTTTTTCTGTTTTCTTTTTTCTGTTTTCCTTTTTTTTTCTTTTTTCTTTTTTCTTTTTTTTGTTTTTTTGTTATTTTTTTTCTTTTTTTCTTTTTTCTTTTTTTTTTTGTTTAATAAGAACTTCCCTATCTTCGCCTTGTTTTTAACGAACAAGCTCGTTAAAAATTCAGTTCTCGTCGAAATGGACTACTTCGTTTCCCTTCGTTTACGAAGTAACAAAGGATAAAGAAGAAGAAGAATATTTTTTTGTTTTCGTTTTTATTTTTCTTTCTGTTATTTTTTTTTTTTTTATCTTTTCTTTTCCTCGTGTTTCGTTCCGTTTCTTTTTTTTTCCAGTCTTTTTTTTTCTCCTTTTTTTTTTCGTTTGTAAACTTTTTTCGCTCATGGTATTCATCTTCCGATTCATTCTTTCTCTTTCTCCTTTTATTCTTTTTTCTTCTTTTTCTTTTTTTATTTTTATTATTTTAATACATACTTTATACTCTACGTTTTTCGTTAAACACGTTGCACTGTACTGTTTTCCTCACTTTAATTTTTTTTTTTTTTTTTTTTTTTTTTCTTAATCAAAATCGTATCGAAAATAAGCAATAACTTAAGTACACTTTTATGGTCCTTACCCTCCTCGTACATACTCTCGAAGAAAAAAAAATAACACGAGTAAATAAATGAGTGAATAAGAACAAAGAAAAAAAAAAAAAAAGAAAAAAAAAAGATTGAAGATCAAAAGAATAATAACACACCAATGGGGAAGAAATAGGAGGGGAGGGATGGTGGGAGGAAAGGGTAGAAAACTAATAAATAAAATAAATTTATCTCCCTGACAGAAATTTTGTTTGATATATAGTTAGTAAGGTCAAAGATCGTGGATGTTGGTGATAGTGTAGAAGTGGATACGTCGTCGTAGACCATGGATAAACCTCGTTTGAAGAAAGAGAGAGAATGATACAAAGATAAAACGACCTCCTCCTTTCTCTCTCTCTTTCTCTCTCTCTCTCTCTCTTCATATATATGTGTATACGAGTGTATACATATGTATGTAAGTAAATATATGTACGTGATGTATGTACGCGAGTGTGTATGTGAATTCGTTCCGTTCGTTCGTTCGGATTTACAGTGAGGGCTGAAAATCGACAAAAGGAGAGAGACAAAGAGAGGAATAGAGAGAGAGAGAGAGAGAGAGAGAGAGAGAGAGAAAGAGAGAGAGAAAGAGAGAGAGAGAGAGAATGAGAACATTGTAAGAGAGGAAGGAGAGCACCATTCGAGACACGTTTTACCTCACGTTAAGGAAACGGGTGAATGGTGGTTTCCTTCGAGCGACCTAATTTGTCGAGGGAATTTCGTAGTCTCCGCGAAGACGTCTCTGTCTCTCGACGGCTTTACTCTTATCTTTCTTCCGTAGAAGTAGTAGGTTGAGTAGGAGGAGTAGGAGTAGCAGTAGGAGGAGGAAGAGGAAGAGATTTCTTTTCTTTCTTTTTTTTTTTTTTTCTTTTTTTTTTTCTTTTTTTTTTCCCTTTAACTTCTGTCTTTCTCTCTCTCTCTGACTCTCTCTCTCTCTCTCTCTCTCTCTCTCTCTCTCTCTCTCTCTCTCTCTATGTGTGTGTGTGTGTGTGTGTGTGTGTTGTGTGTGTTTCTTTATTTTTGTCGTTTCTTTTTCTCCGTCCAACTTTCTGCTTTCTTCTATTTTACGTCAGTCGCTTTTCACCTTTGTATTTTCTTCTTTTGTACTTCGATATAACTACATTGAAAGGAATGTACCATAGAAGTAGAACAATGGTGGATACGGGAAAATAGATGACATTTTGTCATCAATGAGAATGAATTGATTATAAAAAAATAAGAGATGGAGAGAGAGAGAGATAGTGAAAGAGGTAAAGAGAGAGAGGGAGAGAGAATTCAATTTGTGAGGAATTAATTAATTCGACATAATTAAATATTACGATAAAGTAGATCTAATAAAATGTCCACGGTGAAATTTTTTCTTTCATTTCATCTTTTATATTAATCATTGTAAATTGTCTATTATATATTACATATTTTATATATATATATATATATATATATATATATATATATATATATATATTACGTAGTATTAACTTCATTCAATTATCCTACAATTGAAAATCCTCTTTTCGTATATTGTTTTCTCTATCCCTTCTATTTTTTTTATTCTCTCTTTATTCTCTTTATTCTTTTTTTTTTTTTTCTCTTTCCTTTCTTTCGTATATCATAATTCGCAAGATGATAGATCGCGGTGCTTCGCAGTAATATTTTACGTAGATATATATATATATATATATATATATATATATTTATAATCTTATATAGAAATATATCATGTAGCTACTTGTTAAGTTTGAGAAAAGTGAGAAGAAAAAGAAGGTCTCTCTCTCTCTCGTTCTCTCTCTCTCTCTCTCTCTCTCTCTCTCTCTCTCTCTTTCTTTCTTTTTTGAAGCGTCCAATAAATTGATCCTCGATTTTGCAAAGAAGAACTCTGAGAAAGCGAGCACGATCAGCTGACTCGTCGGAGGCATTCCGATTTCTTTTATTTTTACTGTCCGTCGTAAGACATCTCTCGTGGGTAAAATTCTTCGAGAAATTCTCAAGAGTTCGACGACAGAAAGAAGATTGGTTAACGATGATTTTATATACATACATACATACATACATACATACATACATACGTACATACATACATACATACATACATACATACATACATACATAAATGCATACATACATATATAAAAGTTATTAAAAAAAAAATATATATACATATATATTTTCACAGTATACATACATACATAAATACATAGTATGTATGTATATATATATATATGTATTTATTACACATATTGAGAGGAAGGTTGGCCTTGGATGGAAAATTGCTTCTCTGTTCCCGTGGAAATAGCGTTTAATTAATTTCAACCGAGCGAATCTCAACGCTATCGTATTAATTACAGAAGCGGTGCTGCGTTTCCACTCGAGTCGAATACTCGACGGGGAGAGATCGTTCGCGCTTGGTTACGACCATCGTCGAATTTAATGTCGACGAAGAATTTGCCGTCGAACGTCGGGGGACGACGAAGCGC
This sequence comes from Vespa mandarinia, assembly GCF_050613455.1. NCBI lineage: Eukaryota > Metazoa > Arthropoda > Insecta > Hymenoptera > Vespidae > Vespa > Vespa mandarinia. Next base: position 2,967,697 of record NC_140829.1, on the reverse strand, counting down.
ATTAATATCGGCCAACTAAAGTAATCCGACATTATCGAATTATCCTAATAATAATAATAATTATTATTATTCGACTTATCTTTTATTTGAATTAATCGAAATATCTTTTTTTTTTTCTTTCTTTTTCTCTCTCTCTCTCTCTCTCTTTATAATGTTATCTTCCTTCGCAATCTCTCGTCTCCCCCGCCCCCACCACC
>NC_140829.1:2957500-2962500 GCF_050613455.1 Vespa mandarinia | reverse complement strand
TCTCTCTCTCTCTCTCGTTATATATATATATATATATATATATATTCTTCGGATTTTTCTACCTTTCAAGTCAGTCAGTCCTTCTCTTTTTGGCCTTGTGTGTTTCGAGTACGTGATTGCACCGTAAAGTTCTTCGCCGTGGCCGAGGGTACTACGAGCTTCAGCAAAGAATTTTCTCAGAGAAGAGTTTCGAAGGAGTTGTGACAGTAGGTAGTACAACACAGGTATAGACTTCGATGAGAGGAGTCACACTAAAAATAAACATAGCTAAACACGATATGGTTTTTCTACAACTTTGAAAGAAGGTGATGGTATTAGTATTAGTAATACTACTACCATTACTATTACTAGTAGTAATAGTAGTAGTAGTAGTAGTAGTAGTAGTAGTAGTAGTAGTAGTGGTAGTAATAGTTATAAAAAGTTTCGAGAGTGAAGAGAATAAAATATAAAGAGAGAGAGAGAGAGAGAGAGAAAAGGAGAAAGATAGAGATAAAAAAAAGAATGAAAGGAAATAATGGATAATGACCTTTCTTTTTCTTTTCTTTTTTTTTTTTGTTTATTTTTTTTATTTTCATTTTATTTCTCTTTCTTCTTCCGTTTTTTTTTCTCTCTTTTTTTCATTCTTGTTCTCTCTCTCTCTCTCTCTCTCTCTCTCTCTCTCTCTCTCTTTCTCGTTGAATGATACATAAAATATAATATCAATTCTTTCAATATTGTTTAAAGTAATGACGATGATTTTTTTTTTCTTTTTTTTCTTTTTTTTTTTTTTTTTTGACGATGATAAATATCTATCATGCGAATATAAGAGGTCTATTAAATTATTATTTAAAATTTAGTGATAATACTTTTGGTAGTTCCAATGGAGAGAGAGAGACAGAGAGAGAGAGAGAGAGAGAGAGAGAGAGAGAGAGAGAGAGAGTATTTTTGAGGGAAACGTTGAAATTAAATAGAGAGAGAGAGAGAGGGAGAAAGAGAGAGAAATAAAAAGAAAAAGAGAGGATAGGTAGGAAGAAGGGTATGGAGAGGGGTGGTGGGGGGTACGTGAACGAAGACACGTAACGACTTACATGAGAAGAAAACTTTTCGAGAAAACGCCACATGGGTGAGAGAAACTTAAAGAGAGAGAGAGAGAGAGAGAGAGAGAGAGAGAGAGAGAGAGATTGAGAGAGAGAGAAAGAGAGAGAGAGGAGGAAACTTCTTTACCTCTGTGCTCGTTAAAAAAGAAGATTCGTTGAAAGTTGGACGACTTCGTAGTAGGTAAGGTAACTTTCATGCGCGATCTTAAGGAGCTTTAAAAAATTACCGGATTTTCCCTCTGAGACGTTTTAATAATGAAATTCTAACGTACTCAATGAAAAGAAGAAGAAGACGAGAGAGAGAGAGAAGTAGAAAAAGTGATGAGGTTAGAGGTGAAGCGGGGGTGAGGATGGTTGGGTGGTTGGAGGTGGGTTTGGGAGAAAGATGTGAAAACAAAGTATTTAAATTTTATCTTCGTTCTGAGAACAAATATTAAAATTTACATGAACGTTAAATGAAATGACATTTAATGGAATCGAATAAAACAAAATGTTCGATTTGTAATTTTAATTGAACAATTATTTGTTTATAATTATAATTTTTTTTCTTTTTTTTACAACCATTAAATCTACTAAATCCCATTCGTATCTTCTGTGTTTTCATAATTATTTTCATAGTAATATTAATAATAATAAAAAAAATTTACATGAACGTTAAATGAAATGACATTTAATGGAATCGAATAAAACAAAATGTTCGATTTGTAATTTTAATTGAACAATTATTTGTTTATAATTATAATTTTTTTTCTTTTTTTTACAACCATTAAATCTACTAAATCCCATTCGTATCTTCTGTGTTTTCATAATTATTTTCATAGTAATATTAATAATAATAAATAATAATAATAATAATAATAATAATAATAATAATAATAATAATAATAATAATATTGTATAATAAGTACAATACAAAAATGTTTAATAATTCGTTAATTTTTCTAACGATAGTTCTCTCATTCCTTTCTTTATTATTCCTTCTAACATTTAATCAAATTTGAATGAAAAAAAAAAAAAAAAAAAAAAAAAAAGAAAAAAAAGAAGAACTTACGTACTACTCTTATTTGCTCTCTTATAAAGAAAAAAAAAAAAAAAATAAATAAATAAATAAATAAATATACATATGTACGTATGTACGTTGAGAAACAAAAAAGAAAAAAATCAAATGGGAAATAAAAACGAAAAAAAAAGAAAGAAAAAGAAGAAGAAGAAGAAGAAAAAAGAATGACAAAAAAAAGGGGGGAGAAAGAAGGAGAGGGTGTTTTTAAAGTAGAAAATCGAGACGATCGCGAGTGATAGTCGGTAGAAGAGGGTGTGATACGAAACGTTTGCTTTTTTTTTCTTTTTTTTTTTTTTTTTTTCTTTTTTTTTTCTTTTTTCTTTATCGCGTAAAATGTTTTGCGCGTCAACCAACCGAGGACGAATTTTTTTTTTTTTTTTTTTTTTTTTTTTTTTTTTTTTTTTTTTTTTACTTCCAAAGGACGTAAACCTTTTTACAACGTTTCGAACGAACGAACGAACGTTCGCCAAGTTTACGTGGTATAGTAAAAATACGATAAGGTTTCGAGTAACCATAAGGGAAGGGGTAGGGTGATGGTAGTGGGGGATAAGGGGGAGGAAGGGGTAAGAAGAACGAAAAAAAAAAAGAAGAAAGAGAAAAAGACGAAGAAGAAGAAGAGATATACAAGGGAGCTATCGTTCCGGATGTCACGCCAGTTTCCAAGATAACTTTTTAAGACGAACGTTGCCTAAGCGACAGGACATCCAGGATCTTTGCCATTGGTCCTTTTAACGGGAACGTTACGGCTACGTTTATCGTGAATTATTACCTTACCTTTTAAGGACGACGAAGAAAATGGACGTTTTTCTATTGGATGTCAAATCGTTATACGTATACGACACGTATACGTAACATATACGACGTATATGACACGTCATATTCGATCATTATTATTTTTTTTTTTTTTTCTATTTATTGTTATTTTTTTATTGTTACTATTATTTTAATTATCATTGTGGATCTCAAGGTAGCAGCCAATCCTCTTTGACATGAATTTTATATAAAAGTGAGGAGTATGACTTTATCTGATATTATATATGAGTTATTATTATTATTATTATTATTATTATTATTATTATTATTATTATTATTATTATTATTATTATTATTATTATTGTTATTATTATTATTATTATTATTCTCAAGCTATTCTCAGACTCATTTCTTTTCGACACATTATTATTAACCACTTGCGGTGGAAAGAAATTCACGGTTGACGTGTCACGCACGTCATTTTTCTTTCTGCAACAATCGCCCGACGACGTGTATAACACGTTCCGGTAATAGAAGTATCTCAACGTGCGTGGCACGTCTTTCCAGTGCAAGTGGTTAATCAATAATAATATTATATATATTTATTCCCTTTATCCCATACGAATTTTTGCGATGAGGTGTTCCATATTTAAAAAAAAAAAAAAAAAAAAAAAAAACACGCTATTTATTATTATTAAATTTCGTAAGGTTATTACTTGAAACTATACGCAAGTTTATGATAACAAATAAAAAGATACGTTTTTATTTAATTCATTCAATTAAAGTTGAAAACTTTTACATTATTCGATATATTATTATTATTTTAATATTTGAAATATTATATTTCAGGGACGACAATCCTTTCATTAGAACGATCTTAATAGGATGGTAGTAGAAAATGTGACCTCCTGCTGCTTTTACTTTGCTTTCCTTTGCTTTTACTTGGTTATTCGACTTGGCGATAAAGCCAGAGACGAACGATATTGATATTATCAGCGTGTTGTACATATGAGAGTTCTCTCCACACTCAAAACCTAACTCAACTCAACATAACCTTTTCTCTCACTCCTATCAACTAACCCCCTAACCCCCCGCCCCTCAGCTTCACTCCTTCCCTATTGTAATACACTTCGTAGGATAATATGCCATATCGTACAAATTGCAATTGGTTAGAAAAAGATTTTTTAACGATTGTACCTACCCGCCCCGTTCTGCCCTACTTTGCCCTGCCCTCCACCCCCATGTCTATCCCTTCTCACCCGGTGGGAATATCGTAAACATAAATTTTATAGCTCGTGCTACGTAATTACGAACATACTTTCTTTCTTTTTTCTTACTTTCTCTCTCTCTCTCTCTTTTATTTATTTATTTTTTCTCTCTCCATTTTTAGAGTCGTCCCATCGACGATCATTCTATACCACCTTCATCTCTACTTAAAATGATACTTGAAATATTGCCCGTGAAAAATGTTACACCATCTGGTGTATATTTGAAGGATATATGTTTCGTTTGTCATTACTATTAAGGGTATTTATTTTTATAATGTTATACGAATAAATATGGGTAACAAGTCTCTCTCTCTCTCTCTCTCTCTCTCTTTTTCTCTCTCTTTCTCTCTTTTTCTCGAAAATTTATAATCGAGATAATGTAATCGTTCATACATTATCTTTCAAAAAAAAAATATATATATATATATTATCTTATACGACAATAAATAATGTCAGTGTCGAAATGTTTGATATACAGGGTGAATCGAAAGTTCTGTTGAGGAATATACTTTTGAAATTTGATTTTTTCCTATGCTTTTTTACGAGACTTTATCAATCTAATGATGATTTTTCTTCAATTTCTTTCTTTTCGTTTCTTTTTTTTTTTACTTCTTTTTCTTTTTCTTTTTTTTTTTTGTTTTTAATTAAGAAGCTAAATCTATACGCATAATCCAGAGTGACATTCATTATCGTAATAAAATGTTTCGAAGATATAATAATAATAATAAATAAATATACAACAATAATAAATAATAATAAATGTTTCGAAGATATAAGTATAATTAATTATTTCGTATCATTTAAATGATATATTTAGGTATTAAATGATTATATCAGAATAAT
>NC_140829.1:2947500-2952500 GCF_050613455.1 Vespa mandarinia | reverse complement strand
ATTTCTATTAAAGAATAGTATTAAGTTTAACAATGATATTTAAAAAAAAAAAAAATTATATATAAATCATACAAGTCGTACATTTAAAATTTAATCCCTTGTATCAAATAACAATTAATAAGTCTCTTAAATTTGTTTATTTAAAAATTACAATTTATATACGAATTAAATTATCTTCCCACGTTTAAATCTAATGAATATAATAAATGCATTAATACAATAATGCATATAAATGTGTGTCGTACAATTGTTGTATATGAATGGCGTTAGATTTAATAATGAAATTATTGTTTGTATACAATTGTAAATAATTATACATGATATATATCAAAACCTAATAAATATATATATATATATATTAAGAGAAATATACGTTCAATTAGTATTCAAGGAAGATGTCGGATTTAACAAGGGAAATTGTCTGTTCGTTGTAACACCTTAAGCAATTACATGACATTTAAGGAAACTATTCGTACTGGTTTTAGCTATGTCAGAATGTTACTATAACAACTTTGAGATGATTTATGTTTTCCTAAAGGCTACGCGTAAATCTGTCGAGGAAGATCTTAACATGCACTTCGTTTCACACATGCATCTATCTACATACATACAAAATATACATAACATATATTCGCATATATGTTTTAGTTTATTTGTACATATATATATATATATGTGTGTGTGTGTATGTGTGTCTGTATGTAGAAAGAGAGAGAGAGAGAGAGAGAGAGAGAGAGAGAGAGAGAGAGAGAGAGACTTGACACGTAGCATCGTAGCCTTAAACTTGCTTTCTATTCATAACTTCAGTTTGCTCCGCCCACGCAACGATAATGCACGCCAATGAATGCACGTCCCAACTGGTGGTATTGTGTGTCTCTGTGTATATTTGTTTGTCTCTCTCTCTCTCTCTCTCTCTCTCTCTCTCTCTTTCGCTCTCTGTGTGTGTATGTGTGTGTGTATGTTTAAGCTCGCAAGCTCGCAGATTGCTAGTGCGCACGACGTGAAAGCTCTCGCGTTTTTCTTTCTTTCGCACGTGCGACTCAAAAAGTCTCTTTCGATTTTTCCAATGTAATCTTTCGCTTGCGAAGTGACTTTTTTACCTTTGACATTTTTCTCGTATTTTTCAAATTCTCTCGAAGTATAATTCATTCGATAATGTTATCTTTCTTTTCTTTTCTTTTCTTTCTTTCTTTCTTTCTTTCTTTCTTTCTTTCTCTCTCTTTTTTTCCGTCTCCCCCCCTCCCCGTTTTTTTTTGTATTTTTAATCGGCCAAAAAAAATATTAATGATCACTGATCAATCCTATCGACAAGAGCTCGTAACAATAATTTGGGGTTGTTCTTTTTTTTTATATTTTTTTTTTTTTTTTTTTATTTTTGTTTAAATCACGAAATATTTACATTAATGAAATATTTTCATTTAGTATTTTAATTTTGGGAGTAGAATTTTTATTGACATTTTCTTTTAATCTCTCGAATATTTCTTTTTTTTTTTCTTTTTTCTTTTTTTTTCTCTTTTCTCCTTTCAAATTACGAACTCCTTTACAAATCTATATAAAATACACGAGATTTATTTATTTATTTATTTATTTATTTATTTATTTATTTATTTATTTATTTATTTCTATCTCTTTTTTTCTCTCCTTTATTATTTCATTCGATCATTAGACAAAAGAGTATACGTTTGATCGTAATAACATTTCATGTTTTATTTTATTTTCATTATTAAACGTGATATATGATCAATATATTAAAATTAATACGTTTACGTTATTTAAAATATAATCGTATATTTATTAATCAGTTAATATAATCATACAAGTGTCATAGTTATTTGAATAATAATTAATCTTTTCCTTATAATATTGACATTTTACATATGTTAAATATACGTATAGTAGATACACGTACATTCTCATATTCTGACACATATACATTGAGACATATATACAGAGGATACAGATAGAGTAGTTACTACACACGGTGCAATAGTGCAACGGCAGTAGCAACAGCAACTGCAACGTGTGCCTGTGCGCGCTCCTCTCTCTCGTTGGCTCTGACAATTGCGTTGACTTAATTGAATGCGGCGAATGCAGCTTTACGACTGTGGTAATTCATTCACGTGATATACACTGAGAATATACTAAATCAATATCGAGCTGGTTCGTTAAATCGCGTACAATTTCAACCTTACGGATCACAAATTTCTGAGAAGATTAATTGGGAAATGTAAGATGTATATGTAAATACGTATAAACATGTATATATATACACACACACACATATATATATACATATATATATATGTATACGTACATATACGTACGTATATTTGATCGTTCATAGAAATTATTTGATCTTGTTCAAACTATATCCTCGTTAGAGCTCGATTTCTAATCAAGCTAATTTATAAAATTATTCGAAATCTTCCCGACGTTTCAAGATAAATACGATTGAAAATGATACGTATCGGTGGTAATAATAATAACAAAAAAAAAAAAGAAAAAAGAAAAAAGAAAAGGAAAAAATATGGATATAATAATTATCATTCATTCGTGTGTGTGTATGTTTCTTGTATAATATAAATGTGTGAGATAATAGAACATGCTCTCGTATATATTGGATGTATCGTAACTAAATGTTAAATTAGAAATTAATTTAAGTTATACGAATAATAATAATAATAACAATAATGATAATAACAATAATAATAATAATAATAATAACAATAATAATGATAATAATAACAATAATAATGATAATAATAATAAACTTATTCAGACGTTATCGACATTATGTGCGTCGATTGTAAAATTCTTCTTCGCAAAGGAAAAAAAAAAAAAAAAAAAAAAAAAACCCCAACATACAAAATAACAATAATTACATTGAATTAAGATTAACTTAAGAACGAATTAAATTAAATTAAATTAAATTGAATTAAATTGAATTAAATTGAATTAAATTGAATTAAATTCATTCGACATAACTATAAATTAAATTAAACTAAACTAAATTGAAATTGGTTGAAGTAAGTTAAGAATAAAAAAAAAAAAAATGAATAAAAAAGAAAACAAAAAAGAAAGGAAAAAAAAAGAAAAACATAAGACGTCAATAGTAAGAAATTAATCCAAATAAAATAATTTACATGAAACGAATTGTGTTCGATGATGATTTATATTAATTTTCTTATATGACATTTTTCTTAATACTTTTTTTATCATTATATTTTTTCATCGTACTTAATGCATATCAATCATTTACATATTACATATTATAAAGATACAAAATCAGGATTAATAAATTTATAAATTTATACAAATCATATATATATATATATATATATATATATATATATATATATATATATGATCATATGTTTGATGTGTGATCACATACATACATACATAAATACATACATACATACATACATACATAAATACATACATACATACATACATACATACATACATACATACATACATAAATACATACATACATACATACATACATACATTTAATATATATATATATATTGGGTTGGCAACTAAGTGATTGCGGATTTTGTCGTTTCCTTCTTATTTGAAATTCAGCAATCACTTAGTTGCCAATCCAATATATGTATATATATGATCATATGTTTGATATGTGATCATATACATACATACATACATTTAATATATAAATATATATATATATATATATATATATGTATGTATGTATGTATATATGGAATATACCTATGCATATAGAAATTGCACGTAGAAACATTATTTATCTACTTTGCGACACCTTGTACGTATGCATGTATGTATGTATGTATGTATGTATGTAGGTGGATTTTACGTAGGTAACGCCAGGCGCTTATTATAAGGTCGACCGGTAAATGCGAGCCACGTTCTAGACGGCCTATTAATATGCCTTGCATAACGCTACCAGCTCTGTAAACTTGCCAACGAAGAAAATTGAATGAGCCTTGTTGTACGTTAAAAGATACGACACACAACGGACGACTGCCGGCGGTGCTGCTGCTGGCATGTTACGCGCAAAGCGTCGCCCTTGTTAGAAAAGTGATCGAGATTATATGTAACTAACTAGTTATCTTGTTTGAAAGAAGAGAGAGAGAGAGAGAGAGAGAGAGAGAGAGAGAGAGAGAAGAGGCGGGGAAAAAGAAGAAGAAAAAAAAAGTAATCACTCTTAATATTTATTAATCGATATTAATCGATTTATTAATCGATATTAATTTATTTCATTAATTATTTGAATTAATTAATTATTCTTTTCTTTTCTATTTTTTTCTCTTTTTTTTTTTTTTTTCTTTTTTTTTCCCCCTAATATTTTCCAGATGTAAATTAATATAAATAATTAATATAAATTTTTAATATTAATTAATTATTTATAATTCCCTCTATACACGATTGTACGAATTTATACAATCGAATATTTTCTTAAATATTTTTCTTTAATAAATTAACAACAAATTTTTCTTTTACATTCAACTATTCTGTTGTCCCTTTAATTGTAAATAATTATTATACGATTTATATGAAATATTTGTGAATGATATTATTATCTTTACGAAAATATAACATTGAAATTATTTAATCGATGTATATACGTTATTTTCTATATAATGAATCGGAGGATAGAAGGAGTGGGAGGGAGGTAGGGTGGGGGGGAGCTCAATGTAGGTCAATATTTTTTTCTACGTATTTGTAATAAAATATCAGTCTGTTTTATGTATATGTATATATATATATATATATATATATATATATATATATATATATTGACTGGTTTTGCGTCACTTTTATTAATAATGATCGTACGTTCGTATAAAAATATTGATAAATCATTATAATTGTCAAATATGTACTTTAATTAAAATACTGACGAAGTTTTTATTAATCGGGTATTATAAAGTCTAAGCTCGTTATAAATACCGATCATTTTGTTTGTCACGAAATATTGACGAAGCATTATTACAATTTTCTTTTTCCTTTTT
>NC_140829.1:2932500-2935000 GCF_050613455.1 Vespa mandarinia | reverse complement strand
GGAAGATAAAATAATATTTGTTTACAAATAAATATAAAACTATAGGTTATATGAAATTATAGAATATTTCGTAATATCAAACATTTTTTGATAATAATAACAAAAGAGGGAGAAAAAAGAAAGATAGATAGAGAGAGAAAGAGAAAGAGAAAGAGAAAGAGAAAGAGATAGAGATAGAGTGAAATGGGAAGGGAAGGGTCAAAGAGGAGATAGAGAGATTGAGGGAGAGAGAAAATGTCTAAACTTTGAAAAGGATAATACATAAGCGGTTCAAACAGCTTCACTCAATCCTAATTATTTAATCCCACTTCTCTTCGAAATTCCCTATTCGCGATATACGCAATGCTAATTCGTCTGGTCCAGCCATTTTGCATTCCCTATTTCGGTCACGAACTACTGCAAAAGTGGACTTTAAACGTATTCTCTGGAAGCTTTCTCTCTCTCTCTCTCTCTCTCTCTCTCTCTCTCTCTCTCTCTCTCTCTCTCTCTCTCTCTCTCTCTCTCTTTTTCTCTCTTTCTCGTCCATCTTCAATCTCAGTTGCACACAATTTTATCCTCTAGTTTCGGATTATATACGAGGGCAAAGAGGATAGTAGAGAGAGTCGTTACGTTACACACACACACACATATATATATATATTCCTCTCTCTCTCTCTCTCACTCTCTTTCTTTTTCTTTTTCTCTTTGTCTCTTTCTCTTATGCGGCTGGGCTGCTGAGTTTACCGGGCTTTCGTCGGCAGATGTATTTCACACGATAACGACTTTAGTTACGGTGTCACTCCTCGGTAGTCGGTCCGTGACATCTGGTAGGCCGTCCGTATAATAGAAAATTTTCTTTCTCTCTTCTTCTTCTTCTCTCTCCCTCTCTCTCTCTCTCTCTCTCTCTCTCTCTCTCTTTCTTTCTTTGCCACTATCTCTATCTTTGCACGCTTGGTGATGACCGACCTTGCGGAACGAACTTGAAGAGAGAGAAAAAAAGGTCAATGGGAGAAATTGGTGAATCGAAAATGTTTAAACCATCACCATCACCATCACCATCACCACCACCGTGACGCGGATTAAGTGAAACTGAGATGACCTTACCCTTCTTCCCAAATATCCTTCCTCCCTTTCCCCCGGCCCCACCCTCAGTTTTGTCCTTCCCTCTTATATCCCTTCCCTTTTTTGCTTTTCTTTTCTTTCTTTCTTTCTTCTTCTTCTTTTTTTTTGGTTTTCTTTTTCTTTCCTTTTTTTTCTTCTTCCTCTTCTTCTCTCTTTTTTCTTTCTCACTCGCGATATCGTTTGAACATATTCCGAGGGGAGAGATTACGTTGCCGGATGTGGCGCAGAACTGTTTCCGAAAGTTTTCAGAGCTTCACACGTACATACGAATGTGTGTATGTGTGTGTGTGTGTGTGTGTGTGTGTGTGTGTATGTGTGTATGTGTGAAGTTCGCAAAAAAAAAATATATACATATATATATATGTATATACTTATATATATATATATATATATATATATGTATAATATGTATATATTTCACTTTTGCTCGTTCTCTCGTTATCACATCGCATTTATTTATTTATTTATTTATTTATTTATTCATTAATTAATTAATCGATCAATTTATTTATTTACAAATATTTCATTAAAAATTTCTTTCTCCTTTTTCTATATTTATTTTTTCTTTTTTTCTCTCTCTCTCTCTCTCTCTTTTTTTTCTTATTATTACATATCTCTCTCTTCTTTCTGTGTCCACGAGATAGAAAAAAAAAAAAATCTACAGAGATAATACGCAAACGCGCATACCAGTCCTATGGGCAAATTTCAAAATAATAGAGAAAGAGAGAGATAGAGAGAGAGAGAGAGAGAGAGAGAGAGACGGAGGAGAGCTTTGTATATCTTTCGAAAAGCTTCGTCATCGAGTTAACAATTATTATTATCTCGAGGAACAGGTGAAGCATAACGAAAAGAGAGATTTATTCTAAGTGAATCGCTTTTATCTCTCTCTCTCTCTCTCTCTCTCTCTCTCTCTCTCTCTCGTTCTCTCTCTCCCTATTTCTATCTCTATCTCTATCTCTGTCAGTCTGGAATTTTGAAAGAAGCAAAAGAGAGGAAGTGAGATGGACCTATGGTAGAGAAACAACGTGTTTTAATAGAAATCCAAGAGAAAGAGATAGAAAGGAGGGTGAGAGGAAGGGGATGGAATGGGATTGGACAGAGAGTCCTTCATTAGATTCTCTTTCTTTCTCCCTTACAACTTCTCCCTTTCTCTCTCTCTCTCTCTCTCTCTCTCTCTCTCTCTTCGTCTCTCCCTCTCTTCAACCGTGTCCAGCTCTTCCCACAATAGGGAATCATGATCCTTGAAAAGGGAATATACGGTTCATTAGTTTCTCGACTGTCGTTTCTCTGTCTCTCTGTCTCTCTCTATATATATATATCCCTCTCCCCCACCTCCAAATTCTTTCTCTATCTCTTTATTTCATTTCATTTTTTACCCTCTTTCTCTCTTTCTCTCTTT
>NC_140829.1:2922500-2925000 GCF_050613455.1 Vespa mandarinia | reverse complement strand
GTTCCTCTCCCGAGACATCCTATCTCAGTGAGATTTATGGTATCTCTGAATAATCGTGCAAAGTTATCACGGTCGTACCATTTAACACTTTTACGCTCCTGATTTTTCTCCCGTTACTGATCTTCCTTCTCTTTTTTCTTAATTTATTTTCTTTTATATATATATATATATATATATATATATATATATATATATATATATAAAAGATACATGTATGTAAAATATATATATATATATATAAAATTACAGTATACAAATGGATAGACAATGATTACACATTATTAATACAATATGTATATACAATAATAATAATAATAATAATAATAATAATAATAATAATAATTAACAATAATATTATTATTGTTATTATGTAGTATTAGTATATAATAATACAATAATAATGTTATTATTATTATGTAATATTGTTATATATAGTAATATATTATAGTAATAAGTATAATATTATTATATGATAATATAATAATAATAATATTATTATGTAGTATTATTATATAGTAATAAAATGTAATAATAAATATAATATTGTATGGTAATATAATAATATTGTTGTTAATAATTAATAATAATAATAATAATAATATTTATATATAATAATAATATTTATATATAATAAATTTATATATAATAATAATAATAATATATTATATAATAATATTTATTTATTATAATAATAATATTTATTATTATTATTATTATTATTATTATTATTATTATTATTATTATTATTATTATTATTATTATTATTATCACATAATAAAACAAAACGTTAACTATCTCGTTATGAATAATTCAAAGATAACAATATTATTATACTTTTGTTTTTCGAATATTTACTTATCTATGATATATTTCATATAAAAGATTTACGTCTCCATTTAAAAAAAAAGAATGATAAAGTTAGAGAGAGAGAGAGAGAGAGAGAGAGAGAGAGAGAGAGAGAGAGGGAGAGAGAGAGAGAGAGAGAGATGAAAAGAAAAATTATACTAAAAGTAAACGAAACAATCCTGGATTTCGAATGGACGTAATGACAACGTATAAACGACGATATAATAAATCTATAATCTTTAATAGGAATTTACGATCTTCTAATATCATTTTCATAACTTTTCACTTTACTTGTTTGTTATAGTAAATTACATACATATATATATGTGTGTACATACGCGATATACGTTTAACGCGCTTTAATTGGTTAGAAGCAAAAAGGAGCAGAGAACGTTCGCACGTCGTTACATTAAAGGCGAAGCACGTAGTAGGTAGATCGATGAGACACACAGCTTCTCCTAATCGAACCTGCTTCTCTCTCTTTCTCTCTCTCTCTCTCTCTCTCGTATATTCTCTCCCCTACTGTCTCTCTCTCTCTCTCTCTCTCTCTCTTGTATATTCTCTCCCCTACTGTCTCTCTCTCTCTCTCTCTCTCGTATATTCTCTCGTACTCTCTCTCTCTCTCTCTGGTATGCTTATTACTCCATCGTACATATATCGACTCGATCGGCACTCAGCACCCCTATCAGACACGTGTTAAAGGTCATTAGCTCCGACAAGCTAGGACATTAATTATACGGAGCTCTACTAAAACAGAGGAGGTAATAGTAGTCGAAAATATCGTACGATATTGCATCGTTGGATCATTTAATAGTAAATATATATATATATATATACTTCTTCTAATATTATCATTTTCCATTCGTAATCTTACGATATTATAGAAATCTTTTTAATTTTTTTGTCCTATTTTTTTTTCTTTTCTTTTCTTTTCTTTTTTTTCTTTTTTTTCTTTTTTTTTCGTCTAATAATACCATGAATTCTAACGAGTTGAATTTATTAACTTGTTAATGTTAAATTGATGGATGTATATATATATATATATATATATATATATATATATATATATATATGCGAACAAATAAAATTAATTATCATAAAACAATAACTCGTATGGAATTATAATTATCTATATTGGAAAATGAATAATTTAAAAGTCATTCGATTTAATCGAATTATTGTATAGAAAATCTAATGAAAAATTTCTAATAATATCGTACAATCGAACAAAGTCGCGAAATTATTAAATTGTTTATGTTAAATTGATAGAAATAAATAAATACATATATATATATATATATATATATAATGAATTAAATTAATTATTAATTTAATTACATTGATAAAATTATAATTAACCATATATATATATATATATATATATATATATATATATATATATATATATATACATCTATAGTAAATAATTTCAAAAACATTTACAAAATAAAAATACCTTATCAAATATTTCGAACGATGAATCAAAATAGAATTCATCATTTTGTGTATATAAAATGAAGAAGAAAGAAAAAAAAAACCAAAAAAAAAAAAAAAAAAAAGAAAAGAATCTACCGATAAATAATACTTCTCTTAATTTATATTAGAACAATCTATCACGTATATCCGTTCACTGACAAAACTCTAAAGCAAATTT
>NC_140829.1:2907500-2915000 GCF_050613455.1 Vespa mandarinia | reverse complement strand
TTTATAACGTGTACGTTAAAACGTGTTAATATTAAAAAAAAAAAAAAAAAAGGAAAGAAAAAAAAGTATATATATATATATATTTTTCTTTTTTCTTCCTAAGTAAAATATTTCATTTCGCATAGGAAATAGAGAAATCTATATATCGTTGGACAAAATTGTTATTGCCGTTCGTGGTCGTATTCGAAACGACGTAAAAGTCGACGTTTCACGTTTCTATTTCCGTTGATTTGTCGATCTCCTTGAAATTTTATACATCGATAAATATTCTTTATTTTTTTTATTTCTTTTTTTTTTCCCCCTACTTTTTTTTTTCTTTTTTCGTTTGGAATATTTGCACCAAATCCAAATGTTGTTTCTAGATCGATCGGAATGTGTAGTTTCTTTCTTCTTTTTTCTTTTTTTTTTTCTTTTTTTTTTCCTTTTTTTTTATTTATTTATTTATTTATTCATAAATATCAATCGTATCCTTTTTTCAAGACTTTTTACGGTCAATTTGTTTCAATTTAAATAGCAATAAAGCTGCAAGAATCCGAAACTTTTTTATTAATCTGAATCAACAAAAAGGAAAACAAAATAAATAAAAAAAGAGAGAGAGAGAGAGAGAGAGAGAGAGAGAGAGAGAGAAAAGTGAGAAAAAAAGAAGAAAAAGAAATAATATCATTTAGGTTATTTTTTTTTTTTTTTTATCATTTAAAATTGTCCGTAAAAAAATGTTGATCCGGACGATATTAAAATTTTTTGCGACGTCACTTAATTTTGCTCAAAACGAATATTTTCATTGTCATTTCTCTTTGATATAACGTTAATGGTGCTTTTTTAATGAATTGAAAAAAAAAAAATAAAAAAAAAAGAAAAAAGAAAGAAAAATATAGAAAGAAAAAAGATATTAAAATATGAAAGTCTGCTTATTCGCGTTGGATCAGTGCTTAAAAAAAAAAAAAAAAAAGAAAAAAAAGAAAAAGAAAAAGAAAAAAAAAACACTTTTAATAATCAGTATTTAAAATAAATTATTTATACAAAGGAAGAAAGAAAGAAAGAAAAAAAAAAAAAAAACAACGGCGACAACAAAGTATTCATAATAAAAAATATCAGTACGTAATATAATAAGTAATCTCAATATAATATAATAATTCGATCGACGTTAATACTTTCGAAAGTATTTCAATTAAAATATTTATAAATATAGATAGATCGTTAATTATATTTTAAACGTATAAATGAATATTTCATAATTAATATGACGCTTAATTATTTAATACATTAATAACTTATACATTGACGTAAACGTGATATTTTCAAATTGTAAATTTAGAAATTATTTATGGAACATTGCTTTCTAAATAAACGATTACATTTATTGATGATATAAATTGATCGAATAAATGGAAATTAATTTGGAGTATAAAAAAAAAAAAAAAAAAAGAAAAAAAAAAAAAAAAAAAAAAAAAAAAAAAAAAAAAAACCAGAAATACATCGTTATCTCTCATATTTCATTTATATTCTTTTTTTTCTTTTTTCGTTTGTTTTGTTTTTTCGTTTTTCTTTTTCTTTCTCTTTTTTTATTTATTTATTTATTTATTTATTTATTTATTTATTTTTTTTTTTTTTTTTTTTTTTTTTCGAAAAATCGTGAAGAAAAATTTTCGTTTAATTTTTCGAAGTAGAAAATTGTTGTCTAATACCCGGATATACCCTCAACATCCTCATTTCCTCTTCGGTACGCTTTACACTCCTCTTCTTAATTTATAGTTTAGTTTCTTGAAGCACGTTTACTCGTGGGAAGAAGAGCTCTTTTCGACGATAGTTGTTTCAAAACTTTCGGCAGACTTCCACCGTGAACTCTGGAACGATCTACGATTATTAGGATACCGTTAATATACATGCAATTAATTGCATCTCGAAACAATCTTATTTTAGATTTGCGCATAGACTATGTTTCTCTTTTCTATTTTTTTTATTCTTTTTTATTTTTTTTCTATTTTTTATTTCTTCCTTATTTTTTATTTTTATCAATTTTCACGAATACACAAGAAAACGAAACACGAGCACGAAATTCACGTTAAAAGAAAAGTATTATAATGTATGGTGAGTCTTTTTTTCTCTTTTTTTCTTTTTTTTTTTTTTTTTTTTTTTTTTTTCCTTTATCGAAACGTACACGAGATTTAACATATAATTACGCTTTAATTCTTCGATTAATTAGATGATAATTATGCACGGGGTGATACGGGGTAAGAATTATTAAAAAAGAAAAAAAGAAAAAAAGAAAAAAAATTCAAACTTTATTATTTCGAATTAATATTTGCGTTTATAATTCTCCGATTAATTTTCATAATAATTATGTAAAAATGAGACAAACACAAGCGAGCCAGAAATAATGAAATATATTTAATATTATATTAAATTGAAAATAGAAGAACGATTTTATATATTTCGAAGTAAAGGTTTTATTATATAAATAATAAAAATAATAATTACTGTAATATAATGAAATTGTAAACATTTTTAATATTAAATTATATCGATTAGAATAATAGAAACGGAGTTTATTATTCGAAGTAAAATTTTTATTATAGATTTATTTCGATATAATTAACGAATCCTCGATCAATTGACCTGATGATAAATTACAGACGACGAATAAATGATTTATAATTATTATCATTATTATTATTATTATTATTATTATTATTATTATTATTATTATTATTATTATTATTATTATTATTATTATTATTATTATTATTATTATTATTTAATAATAATAGAGTTTATTAACATTCTTGAAGTTCTAAAAAAAGGGAATGGAAAATAATACGACCCATCTTTCTGATGACAATTTCATCCGATCTAATTTATAAATAAATAAATAAATAAGTAAATAAATAAATAAATAAATAATATCATTTATTAAATAACATTCATGAAGTTTAAAAAATTCGATAAAAATATTAAAGTCTGTTTGTCGTTAAAGCACGTATTTAACCTGATCTCAAGGACAAAGCAAAAGAATAAGGGTAGTGGTGACGGTAATGGGAAAGGGAGAGAGAGAGAGAGAGAGAGAGACAGAAAGAAGAAGGGACGCAAAAGGAGAAGGATGTTAATATGTAAACAGGCCGTGTCGTCAAAACGGGATCTCCTTCTAATCCTGACAACAGAGATATAATCCAGACACGCCTGTTAGCACGGCGACTTACAAAGATTCTTTTCAATCTTATTTGACCGAACAAACTTTCGTATAAAAGCTACACAACGAAACAGAAAGAGAGAGAGAGAGAGAGAGAGAGAGAGAGAGAGAGAATGATACAGATAAAAAAAGAAGAAAAAGATAGATAGATGACAGTGAGACGAAAGAAGAGATCAAAAGAAAAAAAAGAGAGATGGAGTGAGAGAGAGAGAGAAAGGGGGGAGGGGTGAGAGGGATGATTGAATGAATGAACGAACGAACGAACGAACGAACGAATGAATGAACGAACGAACGAACGAATGAATGAAAGGTTTCTTTTTCATACTTTGATACGGCAGAGAGAACCCATATAAAAGGTTTGTATAAAAAAAAGGGCGGAGGGGGGAAAAAAGGCATGAAGAAACGGAGGGGTGCAAAAGGGACTGGCATGGGGGGTTGTGAGGTAAGGGGGCGCGCGATCGTTGGAACTGATTTGCATGACATAGGGGTGGTAAACAAGGGTGGGTTAAAGTTACGAGAGGGAGGAGTGAAGAAAGGGTGGGCGCGGAGGGGGTAAGTAGAGAGGGGGGCTCGGGTGTGGGTCTCTTGGGCGGGGCGAAGCAAGGTAAAAGGAGTGTAACGAGATTTGCGGCAAGCCGCAACTATGTAGTAACAGCTAAACTCTCTCACTCACCCCATATCCATAATAATATCCTATCACACCCTATATTGGGTATGGCTTACCGGGTGATACCTTACGTATATCTCTTATCCATTATTATATACCTTCTTTATACATAAACACGCATAAACGCATACAGATACACCATAGATACACAGGGATAAAAATATATACGTCTATGGTTAGTAAGGGGGACACATACATGTACGTCGTTAATGTTATCTTATGGGTAGAACGAATAATTTACCCATTTTTTTTTTTTTTATTTTTAATTTATTTTCTTATTTATTTTTTTTTTTTTTATTTATTTATTTATTTATTTATTTTTTTTTTTTTTCTTAATTTACAAGTAAAGAAACAAATTAAGTCACTATTGATAACAACATTTTATCGTCACGATCATCGCGTCATTGTCATTGCCATTAATGCTTGGTGACAGGAAGATAGACGGCGAGAGTTCCTCTTGATGACAGCGGGGTTGGAGGTGGCGAGGGCGTGGGGTGGTGGTGGGAATGGACTATTACAAGTTTTAATCAAAACTTTCGATAACCCACTTTATTTGTTGTTTTCGTATTTCACCTCGTCGAACATGGAATTCGATCGCTTCACCGACGAATGTTTTTCCGTACGTTGTTTTTTACTACACACAACCTGTTGATCGAGAATCCTTTATATACGTGTATATACATATATATATATGTGTATGTGTGTGTGTGTGTTTGTATGTATATATTTATAAATATATGTGTATAGAATTTTTTTACCTATGTATCTGTCTACGTTGTTGCTACAGATTTTAAACTTTCTCTTTCTCTCTCTCTCTCTCTCTCTCTCTCTCTCTCTCTCTCTCTCTCTCTTTATCTATCTATCCTTCTCTGTCTTTATCTCGTCTACCTTCCCTTCGTACCCTTCCGACTCTTCCAACCATCCATCCGTTCTGGAATTTTATCATTTAATTACATTCCTCGTCTTATGAGTCACATATTTATATATGTGAATAATTATATATACTTCTTCGTGATTATTATCGTTGTAATGAGAATTTTATTTTCTCAAGAAATATATATATATATGTGTGTGTGTGTGTGTGTGTGTGTGTGTGTGTATGTGTGTGTGTATTTAACAGCGTATAGGTAAAACGCGTGATAAACGAGTACTACTCCTTTTTTTTCTTTTATATTTTTTTTTTTTTTTTTTTTTTTTATACAACGGGAAGTAAAGTTAAAATTTCACATAAACGTATAAATGTTTATATATATATATGTAATGGTAGGTACCATAACGGCCGTTAATGAGCAAACGAATTCATTTTAACGTAACTTAGTGGAATACTAAACGTTTTAAGGTGCCTCTTAATAATTCAACTTTGCCATCATGGCAAACCCCAGGGTGGAGAACCTTTAATTAGAAATTCTACGGTTGATTCAATTTATCATGAAACTTTTAATACTAATACGTATGGATTAATGTTCATTGACCAATTATTATTACGTGGGAATATAATTATATAGGTAACGTTAACGTTTTCAAGAACATATCGATTATCGAATTTTAATAAACTAACTCATTTATATTTCGATATACGAATTAATTAAAAAGAATGAATGAACGTAACAAGTTTTAATATACATTTTTCGATTTAATTGAATCAGAGAGAGAGAGAGAGAGAGAGAGAGAGAGAGAGAGAGAGAAAACTTGGTCGTATCGCATTATTATACTATACTGTATTACAAACAATTTTCAACAAAACAAAAAAAAAAAAAAAAAAATAAAGGGAAAAGAAAAGAAAAAAAAAGAAAATAAGAAAAAAATCTCACATGTTCAGCAGATCAGTAATAATTTATTACTTTTGTCTGAGGAATTTTCTTTTTTCAATAAAAAAAAAAGTAATCGAAATCATACTATGGCTTTATCGTATTTTTTTCTTTTTTTTTTTTTGTAGTAATATTTATCCCACGATTATTCATTTTACAATGACTTTTACAATGAATAATACTATTCGCATTATTTCTATTTACAGATTCAATATTGTTATATAAAATTGACGATATATCACCACCTATGCACACACACAAACATATATATATATATATATATATATATATGTATACATAGTTAATTCTGCATAGTATATGTACAATGCATATATACCCTTGTACATTGTTCTACTGGTAAATTCCAAAAAGGGTTATCGCGAAACATACGAAGCAATAAATATTCTAATACCGGTACTATAATAATAAGGATACATTGTTGTTGTTATCGTTGTTATTGTTGTTATTATTTATCTATATAATAACTATAGATAATATATTTAGACAGGCCGATGAAACAAACTTTCCCGAAGGATAGTATTTATTAACCCTCCCTCCTTAACCTCCCCATCTCCTGCACTAACCGACCACCCGACCCTTCCCCCCCTGCCCTCCCTCATTCCATCCCTTTACTATGTTAAATAGTAGATAAATTTTCTTTGCCATTGTACATACATAACTCGCCGACAAGAAGAGGGGTTGAACGAAAAAGATGGTATGGGATGATTGTGGCAGAATGGAGTAAGGGAGAGAGAGAGAGAAAGAGAGAAAGAGAAAGAGAGAGAGAGAGAGAGAGAGAGGAATGGGAGGGGCAAGGAGGGATATAGAAATGAGGTAGAGGTAAGCGTGGATTAAATTTGATCCCCCTTGCATACTTACCGCAAACCCCTTTGTGCACGCGAGCGCGTGCACATGCTTCGCGTATGCGGTGAACCACGATGAAGAATCTAAACATTGCTTCTATACACTATGCACGTCCGGTTGGCTTGTGCGGGCTTGACAAGGGTGACAACGGTCTCTCTTTCTCTGCACCCTCCATTTCTCTCTCTCTCTCTCTTTCTCTTTCTCTCTCTCTCTCTCTCTCTCTCTCTGTCTCTGTTTCTGTCTCTCTGAATCTGTCTTTCTTTCTCTACTTGTCTTTGTCCCTCTCCAAACCCAAAAGTTTACATTTGTCATTGAACGAGACGTGAGTTTTAAAAGACTCCCTTGATCCTCCCCTCCACGTTCATCCCCATTCACGTTCCCCCTTTTCTAAACTTTAAACTCGTACGCTCGGATACAAAATAAGAAACATGATTCCTTTAACGATAATATAGCTTGTAAATACTCTATAATAATTCTTTATCTTCTTTATAAAACGTACGTACATATGTACTTTTTACTTATACACATATGTATATGTGTGTGTTTTGTGTGTATCTATAATTTTTTTTTTTTTTTTTTTCTTTTTAATTGTAAAATTTGTAATTGCGTTTACATTATAAGAAATATCCAAATGTTTTCAAAATATTTTTAAAATTAACGTGATTTTGCGTTAAAATATCGAATTTAGGAATTATTCTTCCATTGATTATTATTCGTCGATTAGGGTAAAATATATTTTTCTTTTCTTTTCGTTTGTTTATTTGTTTGTTTATGATTTTCGGAAAATAATATTTTACCTATAGTACTTATATGTATATATATATATATATATATATATATATATATATATATATATATATTATATATGATTTTCAATGGATCGTATATAAAAGAATAATTTTTTTATTATTAAATTTCTATTACGTCTTTTTATTATAAAATTCTATTATTGAAATTTCTATTCTAAAATAAAT
>NC_140829.1:2900000-2902500 GCF_050613455.1 Vespa mandarinia | reverse complement strand
AAAAAAAAAAAAAAAAAAGAAAAAAAAAAGAAAGAAAAAGAATGGAAAAATCCAGAATAAGTGTTGTTGCCACTTAAAAGATAAATTTGTTGACTTATAAAATTTCTATAAAAAAAAAAAAAAAGAAAGGAAAAAAAAAGAACAAAAAAGAATTCCACTCTACTGAATATTCTTAAAAAAAAAAAAAAAAAAAAAAAAAAAAAAAAAGGTTTAAGGAACGATTTACGAGAAAAAAAAAGAAAGAAAAAAAAGAAAAGAAAAAAATTTAAAAACAAGAAGTTTAAAAAAAAAAAAAAGAAAAAAAAGAAGGAAAATATAAAAGATCGACTTCATTCAAGTTCTATAATTCGAAAAATTTTCTCCCGCTTTAAGGATTTTCGAGATCTGACCTTTTTTTTTTTTTTTGTTCTCTTTTCATTCATTTTTTTTTTTTCTTTTTTTTTTTTTTTTTTTGTTGACATATTTTTTTCTAATTGAGAAAATTCAACTAAAATCCTCATACTTCTATTGAAGTAGAGCTTGAATTTCCACGAATAAATTTTTTTTCTTTCTCTCTCTCTCTCTCTTCTCTTTTGAAGAAACATAACTTTTCTCTTTGAGGATATCATTCAAACTCTCATGTTCATTTCGAAAATCGACGAATACGAATCCGTATACCTTCAAAGAGCAGAGCGCTCTCGACTTTTTCTAAGTAGACGACTTATTTGTACTTACTTAAGCGTATGTACATATTTGTGTATGTGCATGTGTGTGTGTGTGTGTGTGTGTGTTTGAACGTCGAAACATAGATAAACATTAGTCAATTAATCTCAGCACGATCAGTCTAATAATTCTAATCATACTCCATGGTTGTACATATTAATCATTATGTACGATCAGTATGTATCAAATGTAAAGAGTATTTAATATTTTTTTTCTTTTTTTTTTTTTTTTACAATCGCATAAATGATTTAGATAGAGATATTTATAATTTTTCTACTTTATACGTTTGAGTGATAACAAATAGAAATAATTTAATTATTATAGTTACGTTCAATTTCAATCTGTGTAGATGTAATGTTAAAGCGATCTTTTATCTTTTTCTTTCTTTTTTTTTTTTTTTTTTCTTATTTATACATTTTTTGATTATACTTTTATCATTTTTATTTTTTATTTTCTTTCATATTTTCTTCTCTCTTTTTTTTTTTTTTGTATCGATACATAATATTATATATATACATATTTTTTCTTTTTATATTTTTTATAAATTTGCAATAAATAAAAATAAAGTAACACCAACACGTATACAACACGCATATTGTATTAAAACTCATTAATAACAATTTATTAGATAATTGAAAATACAGATAACGTTGCTTAGTATTCTCTCTTTTTTTCGTTATGATCAAAAACGCATAATTGTATTCTTGAATGTTTTTTTCTTTTTTGTTTCTTTTTTTTTTTTGTTTTTTTTTCACTTTTCTAAATAATAAAAAAATTAGAGAGAGAGAGAGAGAGAGAGAAAGAGAGAGAGAGAAAGTGAGAGAACAAAATAATTCCTTTAACAATTACAAATGTAATCATCAATGTATAAGATTAAATTATTATTAAAAAAGATATGCACTATTCGTTTCTAAAATTGTCAAACGACAAATATTCATCAAAGTTTATGTTGCTCTTTACATAATGGAGGAACCAAGTCTGTTTCTAAAAGCAACACTTTAACAAGCTTCGGAAAAAGGTTTTTGAGACTCTCTCTCTCTCTCTCTCTCTCTCTTTTTCTCTCTCTCTCTTTCTTGTATCTTTACCATCTCTTTTCAACGTATGCTTGAATGCACTCAGGAAAATGAGCTATACCCTTTTCTACTATATTTATATATATGTATATATATATATATATATCGTGTGTGTATGTGTGTGTGTGTATAGATATATATATATATATACATATCGTGTATGTATGTGTATGAATATATTCGTGCAATATATGTGTGCATATATACATTTAAAGCAAACTCTATGCAAAGTCCCACTCATCTTGCTAGTTCTCACAAAATGTTTACATATTATATATATATATATGTGTGTGTGTGTGTGTGGGTGTGTACGTACGTATGTATGTATATAGATTTGTAGTTATTTCATTTATCATTTATTTTTTATACGATTGAATGAAAAAAAAACAAAAAAATAAAGAAAAAAAAAATCAAATCATTATTATAAATATAATAAATAATAATAATAAATAATAATAATAAATAGAATAAATTTCGAATATAGACTTTTATACTTTCATTTCGTCCCGTCAGAAATCATTTAAAAGTTATATAAAACTTTAGACCGACAGTGTCAATTAATTAATTATCCGATATAAAGGTAGATGATCTAATCGTAGATATACATCGTAGACATATATCGTAAATAGATAATCCAATTACAATTTCAATTTATTCCTTATTTAGCGTTAAGGATTTAAATGCTTCCATGATGATCTTTCCTTCTATAAAAAATCCATTAAAAA
>NC_140829.1:2890000-2895000 GCF_050613455.1 Vespa mandarinia | reverse complement strand
AAATTATCTTTTTTATATTTCTAATGACAGTCTGATAGGGTGAGTGAGGCTAGGGGAGGAGGCTTATAAAAAAAAAAAAAAAAAAAAAAAGAAAAAAAGAAAAAAGTAAAAGAGAAAAAAAAGGAGAAAAAGGTGAGAAGGGAAAAAGGAAAGAAAATTTTTCACGATAGTTCACGTGCTTTAACGTCGAAAAGTTTAATAAACGTTATTAACGAGACGGCCATGTTATACGTATTGTTCACGGCTGTCTTTAATAGTTATATCCGATCAGACGTGACCGGAGCCAACATTTTCCTTTGTATCGAGAACTGAATCGAACGGAATGAGAAAAAGTCCGGACAAACGGAAAGACCGAACGGACCAGACACAGAGAGAGAGAGAGAGAGAGAGAGAGAGAGAGAGAGAGAGAGAGAGAGAGAGAAAGAGAGAGAGAGAGAGAGAAAGAGAGAGAGAGAGAGAGAGAGAGAGAGAGAGAGATAAAATGAAATGAAAAGAAAGAGAAAAATAAAGTAACGAGAAAAGAAAATGAGAATGAAAGGGAGAAAACGAGAAAATAAGAGAGAAAGAAAATGAGTGAGAGAGTGAGAGAGTGAGAGAGAGAATGCCAAGAATATTTCTGATTTACTGCGATAGATAGATAGATAGATAGATAGATAGATGTATAGATGTATAGATAGATAGAGAGGGTAGGAAGAGGGAGAGAAAGAGAAAGATGCAATAAAAGCCCTTCTACAGAGATAAATCGATAGCCATAGAAAAGGCGATAAGTCGTTTTGACGGGTCGTCGACCTTCATTGACGACTCTCACGTTTTCGAAAACTTCCAATTTTCTTTTAACTTAGCTAGATGTACCTAGAAAGGTATATCCCACCTACCTACCTACCTACCTACCTACCTACCTACCTACCTACCTATCTATCTATCTACCTAGCTAACCCAACCTATTCTAAGCCAACCCAAGCTAACCTTACCTAACTTATACTATCTATCTATCTACCTTTATAACACGTCTCGCGTGAAAGCTATTGTTTCGACGTTAGATCGACGATATATTTCTGTTATTGACGATGGTAAAAGAATTCAGCAGCAGTAAAAGAGAGAAAAAGAAAGAGAGAGAGAGAGAGAGAGCATTGCTTGTCTACTTCTTTCTTTCTTTCTTTCTTTCTTTCTCTTTCTCATTGTTGAAAGAATAATAGCGAGGCATCGAACCAAGAGAATAAGAACCGTACAATTACCGACAATTCGTTCTAATTGCTCTCATTAGAAAAGGCATGACCAATCCTCGTTTCTTCTTCTTCTTACGAACATAACATACCTAACAATTTAACTTCGATCTATTTTCTCTCTTCTTTTAAATAATATCATGTGAGTTTAAATCACATAGAGACACATAACTGCACCCATACATGCATGCACGTATGTATGTATGTATGTATGTATGTATGTATGTATGCATACACATTTTTATACACACATACACACATACATACATACATACATACATATATATATATATATGTGTGTGTGCGTATAGTAGATGTTGGTATTACAAATATAATATTTAATTTATCCTTTTATATAAATTTCGAATTGCAAAAAAATTTTTATTTATGGGGATTATATGTGATGTGAAATAATCGATGTTTAATTAATCGAATGCTTTTTTCGTATTCACGTATATCGTATATTATTTATAATTGATTCAAATTACGTATACTGCGTATATATCTCGATCTATTCAATCTCGATCTATTCAATCTCAATCTATTTTCTTTACTCTTAACGAGAGTTGATGGCGTTATTTTAAATCACATTAAAAAATACAAATAAACAGTACGACGTTTTCACGTAATACAAGTTTTATCGGTTTTTCTTTTTTTTTTTTTTTTTTTTTTTTTAATTACGAAGATTATGAATTATAGAAAAAAAGAAAAAACATTTATATACATATATTATAACATATATATAATGACGAATAATACAAGCGGAATAATGTAATAATATCATTACGAATTTATTCTTATCATTTATTACATCCGTTTAATCTAATTCATTTAATTGGAATGATCTATACGATACGTTTTTTTTTTCTCTTTTATTTTATTTTTCTTTTTCTTTTTTCTTTTCCTTTTTTTTCTGTCCTTCACGGACTGATTCAATTTCGTTCTAATTTCTTCGTTATTTCACGTAAATTTACATTTATTAGTAATTATGTAATTTCATTAATTACATTATTTTATCTATTATTAAGTAATTATAGATATTTGAATGTTTGAAAAATTCATTCGATAATATATTCTATATGTAATAATGAGTAAAAAAAAAAAAATATATATATATATCGATAAAAAATTGATTGAAGAAAAAAAAACAAATATTATAGATAAGTAAATAAATAAATAAATGAACAAATAAAGAAAAAGAAGTAAAAAAAACATGATGGTAATATTTTCTGATAAAGTAAATTACGTATATTAATTTATCAATTGATAAACTCGAACTCGTAAAAAATACTCCATAATTTTCTCTCTCTTTCTCTCTCTCTCTCTCTCTATATATATATATATATGTTTTATTATATCACATATTAGATTGGAAACTATGAAACAGGCGTTGAATGAATAAATAATTAAATAAAAACGCCCGTTTCATAGTTTCCAACCTAATACTTATAATAAATAGATTTCCGATGAAAGTCATAAAAATGATTTATCAACAATCGATAAATCATTAATTTCGTCAATCATTCCTTTCCTCATATCATCTTTGTCTTTAAGAATAATAAAGTATAAAAATAAAAGGATGTAAAGAAAGAAAAAAACAGAGAGAGACAGAGACAGAGAGAGAGAGAGAGAGAGAGAGAGAGACAGAGAGAGAGAGAGAGAGAGAGAAGTAGAGAGAAGGAGTGAGAAGGAAAGAGAAGGAGAGAGAAGGAGAGAAATCGGATACATGAATGGTAAACGGAGTCGAATCGATTTAGAAGCAACGACTACGACGACTACGACGACGACGACGATGATGATGACGACGACGACGACGACGACAAGGACGAAGACAAGGATGAGTCTGTCGACCTTTTAGAGAGAGAGAGAGAGAGAGAGAGAGAAAAAAAAAGAAGAAAAAAAGCCGCGAGTGGTCTATTACCTAAGGGTAAATAGCTATCTGAATGCAGACTACTCTTCTACTCGTTGCAAGGGGATTCTCATTTGTATTCCTCGCTTTTTAATCCGGTAGTCAGGTATTACCTACTATAGCATACTCTCTACTCTATGTATACCTTATCCAATATCAAATACGTAGAGTTCTACTTTGAAAGCTACGGGGCTTCGTTCTTTTTTTTCTTTTTTCTTTTTTTTTTCATTTTTCTTCTTTCTTTCTTTCTTTTATGTTTTTTTTTTCTTTTTTTTTTTTTTTTTTTCGTGAGGAAGGTGAAAGGGGAGGATGTTAGGGGAGATCCCTGTTACCAATATTCTTTTGCACTTTTATATTTATTTATTTATTTATTTTCTTTTTTTTTTTGTTTTTTTTTTTTTTCTTTTTTTTTTTTTGTTTTTTTTTTTTTTCGTTTTTGTTTTTGTTCCTTTTTTGTTTCAATTCGCAAACCTTCCTTCCCTTCCTATATTTCTCTCTTCCTCTTTTTTCTTTCTTTTTCCTTTTATTTTCTTTTTTTTTTTTTCTTTTCTTTTTTCTTTTCTCTTTTTTTTTCTTTTTTTTTCCGTTTTCATTTTTCTCAATCGTAAACTTTAAAAGCAAAAAACACGCGTGCCAAAAACAGGATATTTAAAACGGGACGTTTCGGAAAATAAATCGTCGCAGTTTAATAACTACGCTTGTTCCATTCAATTCTAAAAAAAAAAAAAGAAAAGGGATAAAAAAGAATAGAGTTGAAAAAAGGGGAGAAAAAAGAAAGGAGAACAGGGAAGAACAAAGATACGTTTATTATTTTTTAGTTATATTTAAACATCTTTTTTTTTTTTTTTTTTTTTTTTTTTCTTTTTTTTTTTTTTTTGTTTTTTTTTCTTTTCTCTCTTTTCGTTTATCCTGCTTCATTACAAAGCGAAGAAAATTTTCAAAATGTTACAAAATCACCAATGGTTTTTTTTTTTTTTTTAGAATCTCGTCGAAAGGCAGTGAAATCTTGTTCTTTTTTTTTTTCTTTATTTTTTTTTTTTTTTGATAATTTCGTAAGAATATATTTCGTAAAAGAAAATATTATTATTATCATCATCAAGGAGAAGAAAGGAGTAAGGAATAAAAAGAGAAAAATAGAGAGAGAGAGAGAGAGATAGAGATAGAGTGCAAGAGAGAGAGCGAGAGAGAGAGAATGGTCGAGCAATTTGTCGTAGCCAAGGCGAGACTTCTTGTTCTCTGATGCAAATTTCTCTTCTCGTTAATTAGCTATTCGTTGGTAGAGGGATAGTCTTTTACGCTTTGCGCCTCGTCGTATACGTCAAGGAAGTACGGGCAAGCAGGAATAGTTATGTACCTACCTACTTTCGCGTTCGAAACTAAAGTTAACCGGATAGATAGAGAAAGACATAGAGAAAGAGAGAGAGAGAGAGAGAGAGAGAGAGAGAGAGAGAGAGGCTGAGAAAAGGGTACTCTTCGTTCTCGAAGGCAACCTCATTCTCGTTACTCGCGAATACTCAAGTTTCTACAGGAAAAGAGAGAATGAGAGTGAGAGAGAGAGAGAGAGAGAGAGAGAGAGAGAGAGAGAGAGAATTCATAATTGCTCGGCCGTTTGTTTAAACCCCATGGTCTCTTTCTCTCTCTCTCTCTCTCTCTCTCTCTCTCTCTCTCTTTCTCTTCATTGTCGCTTCTTCACAGTGTGTATATATACTTGGGTTCGAACGAAACTTAATTCGAAATGGTCGATCTTTTTACATAAAGAATAAGTTATACCTTGGTGCACCGTTAAAATTTGGTACGTTACTTTGTTCTAGAATCATAGTTGACCTCTGTAATCCTCCCACCATCCTGCCTTCCCCCCTCACCTTTTC
>NC_140829.1:2877500-2885000 GCF_050613455.1 Vespa mandarinia | reverse complement strand
TCTCTCTCTCTCTCTCTCTCTCTCTCTCTCTCTCTCTCTCTCTCTCTCTCTCTCTCTCTCTCTCTCTCTCTCTCTCTCTCTCTTTCTCTAAAGTGACTCGTTTTATACTTTCCTGTCCGCTTCGTAATCTCTCTACCGCCTCTATTCCATCGCCGTAGTTTTACCCTCTACCCTCCCCATCTCACCCCCCACCCCTTGTCATACACTTCCTACACTTCCTCCTTAGAATTCTCTTCGAACGTGTTTTACCGGCCTACTACTACTACTACTACTACTATTACTACTACTACTACTACTACTATTACTACTACTACTACTACTATTACTACTATTACTACTATTACTACTATTACTATTACTATTACTACCCCCACCCTCCTTTCAACCCCTTCCTTCGAAGGGCCTTTGAACATGGCAAATGAGTTTTATGATCTATCACTCCTATCATATTATTTTTGTCAATTATCTCCCGGATATATTGGCTAGCTTAAAACAATTTTCTTTCTCTCCCTCTCTCTCTCTTTCTCTCTCTTCTCTTCTCTTCTCTTCTCTTCTCTCATTTCTCCTTTATTAACTTGTTTGTACAAAGTTTAGGATTAATTTCATGTTAAAAAAATAAAAAAGAAAAAAATAAAATAAAATTAAATTAAAAAAAAAATAGGGTAAACAAATTAAACGTCTTTGATATTAAAAATTAATTTTTATATTACTCTTTTGTTAGGAATACCGTTTTTTCGTTTGTCTCTTTTTCTTCTTCTTCTTTTTTTTTTATTTTTTTTCTTTTTTTTTTGCTTACATAATAAATATGACGCGCAATAAGAATATTATTTATTTAATAGAGATTTAAAGGGATTTGTATTAAGAATTGAAATAGATTTTTAATATGAAATTTTTTGATATGAAATTTTTAATATAAAATTGTTTAATATAAATGTCATATAATATTTTTACGATTGTCAAACTGTTTCCTTTCGCCGGTTCGTTTATATTAATACTATGCGATTAATTTTGTGTAAAAAAAAGAAAAAAAAAAAAAAAGATAAGTAAAAGCAAATTGTAAATTTTTAATGTTAAACGTTATTATAATATTTCTTTTATATATATATATATAATTATTAAATTAATTAATTATTAAATTAAACAATCATATTATTAATAAATCATTTTATACTTGTGTAAAATATATATATTTATTTATTTATTTGTTTATAATATAAGCCGACGGTCGATCATATTACAATGATAAATTAAATTATTATATTAACAATATGACAGATATTTTTTTAGATTTATTATATTTTTCTTTCTTTTCTTTTCTTTTTTTTTCCTTTTGTGACTACAGCGTTCAGCAGATATAATATATATCTATATAAATTAATTCTTTTCTTCCACTAAAAAGTTATAAAGTTAATGATTATGGACTTTAATCAGGGAAAATGGACGTCGTATGAAAAAAGAAAAAAAAAAAAAAAGGAAAAAAAAAATGTGGAATCCTTCAATTCCATAAAGATTACAACCGTAGGTTTACGATATTCTCAACTTCAAAAATCTTGCTTTTTATTTATTTGTTTTTTTTTTTTTTTTTTTTTTTTTTTTTTTAATTTTTTGCAAACTTGATTTCACAAACAAGCACATATTATTTTCGTCATCGCATTGCATTGTCGCGTTTTTTTTTTTCTTTTTCTTTTTCTTTTTTCTTTTTTTTTTTTTTTGTAACCGTACAAATTAAAATGAAATTTTGAAATTATACGCGACGAGAGTTAAAATCGGACGACGAGTCGAAGTGACTTTCGCGTAAAACGTAAAAGTAGAGAAAAAAACGAAAAGAGAAAAGAGAAAGAATATGGGAAGGGAAACAAAAGAAAAAGAAAAAAAAAGGAAAAAAAAAGAGAAGAAGGGAAAAAAAATTCGTAGGAAATACGTTCTCGTTATAAAAATCTAATAAAATAGACTTAACGAGTTCCCGAAGTAAAAGAAAATGTAAAATTTCGCAATGTTCTAAATCGAATAAAAAGAATATCGTTGGACGCGAGAAAAGTAGTAAGAGGGGACACAGCTTACTAATATACATACCAAGTGTACATTAAGAAAGTTAAAATTTAACTTAAGAGTTGGCAACGACTGTCATACATTTTCATTTCATTTCTGCGACTCGCTTGTCAATTAAATTCTTACATTTTATCATATTATATTAAAGTCTAATGAAGAGAACACCATTGTAATTCTTTTTTCTTTCTTTTTTCTCTTTTTTCTTTTCTCTTTTTTTTTTTTTTTTTTTTTTTTTATAGTCCCTTCATAATTCATTATAAAGAATGTCGATTTTTTTTTACGTCTATAGAAAGAAAGAAGGAAAAAAGATTTTTTAATGAAAAAAAAAAAAAAAAAAAGAAAAAAAAACAATTTGTAAAATATTCTTCAACTTTTCAAATGTACATATGTATGTATCTTTCTCTCTCTCCATGTGTGTGTGTGTATGTGTGTGTGTTTATGGATAAATAAAATAACAAATTAACATAATAAAATTCAATACAAAATATAATTAAATGATAATTGTTATATCGTTAAATAATAAATAATCGTTAATATATATATAAATAAATAATCGTTAATATAATAATAAATAAATAATCGTTATCTCTAATTATTTTCAATCAATGATACCAATCTATAGCATAGATAAAATAATATTTAATGATGATATAAATTGTCATTAAATAATATAATCATTTTGATTCATATTAATTTATATATATATACATATATATTAATTTATATATATATACATATATATATATATATATATATATACCTTTTTTTTTTTCATATACACATCGGCTTTACACTGAAGATTACGTGACTCTAACTTTATGATACATGTACATATACATCTAGATACATACATACATACATAAACATGCATACATGCATACATACATGCATTACATACATAAATGCATTTACGTTTCTATACGCGTAACGCAGGTAGATACGTGTCCTCTTCTCTCACGTACATGTGTATACATTATGAATACATATATGCATTAACCTGGACAAGGAGAGACATTAAATGGGGCTACGGTCGACATCAACACAACACAAGACAACACGTATTGTAACCGTTTCTGTCGCGATTCATCGCAAGCAACCCTCCCTTTTCCCTCTTCTAACTCTCCACCACACTCCTCCCTCCCTCCCTCCCTCCCTCCTCCCTCCTTTCCTCCCTCAACGACCAAGCTTAATTATATGTGTTCCTGACCGTAACTCTCGTTAGAGTCCTCATTGCAACCTGTCTTGTATGTACATACGCATATATATATGTATATATATAGTATATAAGTATATATATATATATATACATATACGTATAAACTCTCTCTCTCTCTCTCTCTCTCTCTCTCTCTCTCTAATCTCTATCTATCTATCTCTCTCTTTCTTTGTAGAGGAAACATTTGTAATGAACTGCATTTTTATGAATCCATTACGAAGTAATTGTTCGATAAAATAAGCCGGTGAGACATGTTTTCTTTTTTTTTTTCTTTTCTGCCTTTTCGTTCTTCTTCTTCTTCTTCTTCGTTACTTCCTTCTTTATTTTTCTTTTTTTTTTCTTTCTTTCTTTCTTTCTTCCCCACCACCTACCCCTCACCCAAACCCCCACCGCCCCCGATTTTTAATTAAGAAGTGAAAAAAAAACTTTTCAAAAAAAAAAAATGAGAAAGAAAAAAGATGAAGAAATGAACGTTGTTATAAGGAATTTATCGTTGCGTTATAAAGAAAGAAAAATAAAATGTTTATTCTTTACGATATGCCATTTCTTACGAAAATATAATTTATATAGGTGTATAAATATATATGTACATATATATATATATATATATATATATATTTTTTGTAATCCACGTAGAAATTATGTATCCCTTTATTTGTTGATAAGAAACATGAGAAATAGTAGTAAACTACATAGTATATAGGAGACAAAGATTCATGGGGTGGAGGGAGTGAGGGTGGGAAGGGGAGAGACTATATATTTTTTCTCTTTCTTTCCTTCTTCCATTTCTTTTATATACTTTCGTCATTTTAATCCGCGAAAGATCTCGTATTAATTCTTTCCCGTTTCTGAATAAAAATTCATCCCTTTTTCTTTTTTCTTGTTCTTTTTTTATTTTTTTATTTATTTTTTTTTTTTTCTAATATACAAAGAAACAAAAGATTCCATAAGACAATCCACTATAATCCTTCCACGTACGTACACATACGTATATTAAAAACAAATGAGATAAATACCAATGCATACCCATTGGCTTTTCACATTTAAATTATAAATTAATATCAAATGCATTTAATTTTTCAAACGCATACTAATACTATGATCAATTTTATTTCGTTCAAAGGGATGCGTGGGTGGTGGGCGGGAGAAAGGGAAAAGAAAGTCATTTTTCCTTCTTTCCTCTCGCGTAGAAATCATTTTACGTAAAAAAGAAAAAAAAAATATTTCTTAATGAAATAAAAAAACGAAGACAAGCCTGAACCCTTCCAACTCCATTTCCCACAGAATAAAACAAAACAAGGCAAAAAAAAAAAAAAAGTAAAGAAAAAATATTAAAAATATCCTTATTACTTAATGGAAGGAACAAAATTATTATTTGTGTCAATATTAACGAATGACACGATAAATTTCATAATAATCTAACAAGTAACGTACTTGTTAATATAACAAACTTTTGTTTAAGTTCATGAATATGAAACCTACAAATGAACTACTTAAATATATAAGTGATATCGTTCAAACTACGAATATTTGAGTTATGGGAATGACCTTCTCGTGTTCCTATCTTGAATCACTATTTCATTTTGTCTCTCTCTCTCTCTCTCTCTCTCTCTCTCTCTCTCTCACTCTCTCTCTCTCTCTCTGCACGTTATGGGCAAGTTTAAAGGGCAGAGGGATGAGAGGAATGACGGGGAGAACTCCTATTATGAACATAATGTACATATGTACGTTACATTGGGGAAGGGGGAGGGGAGGGGAGGGGCCAAAGTCTTCCTGGGAAATACGTGAGTAGGTACATCGCGTGTCATCAAGGGTTGATTTCGATTCTCTATGGGGTACGATCTCAATATATTCTCATTGAACATCGTTCAGAACAAATTTTGATTGATATATCCATTTATTGATCGTACATCATAGACATATGTATATATATATATATATGTATATATATATGTGTGTATGTGTGTGTAAATGTAAATGTAAGATGTATATTGGTATAAAACGGGCGTTTTTGTTTAGTTATTTATTTTCATTCAATGCCCGTTTCATAGTTTCCAACGTAATATATAAGTATTAGGTTGGAAACTATGAAACGGGCGTTTTTGTTTAGTTATTTATTTTCATTCAATGCCCGTTTCATAGTTTCCAACGTAATATATAAGTATTAGGTTGGAAACTATGAAACGGGCGTTTTTGTTTAGTTATTTATTTTCATTCAATGCCCGTTTCATAGTTTCCAACGTAATATATAAGTATTAGGTTGGAAACTATGAAACGGGCGTTTTTGTTTAGTTATTTATTTTCACTCAACGCCCGTTTCATAGTTTCCAACCTAATATATATATATATATATATGTATATATAATATTCGAATAATATGAATCGACAAGTATATTAATCTTCTTTTTGTTCGTTCATTCGTATGTTCACAGGTATCTATAATTAAATTTACTATCCTTGGACTGTATTTTAATCGAAAGAACGTCTACGGTGAGTAATTATTTTTTGAGAAATAATTTTTTATAGTAAGTAAAAAGAAAAAAAAAAAAAAAAGGAAAAAAAAAACTTTTTTTTTTTTTTTTTTCTTTTTTTTATTTACAAAGAAATTTTTATCGAAGAAATTTTTTCATCCTAATGTGCCATTATCCATTATTCATTAAAAGTGTTATTATCAATAAGAATCAATTTTGATATGTATATATATATATTTTTTTTCTAAATTATATTCATAAATATTATTTGTTTACTTAATATATATATATATATATATATATATATATATATATATATATATTATTTTTTTTTTATCCAAACTTTATCCTAACTTTTGTCATCATTATTTCTTTTTTTCGAACTAACAAATACGATACAGTGGATAATACGTAAACACCTTTTTTCTTTTTTTTCTTTTTTTTCTTTTTTTTTTTTTTTTTTTTATTTGTTCAAAGATCAATGTCATCGGAATTTCTTTTGATTTCGTTCGGGTAAACGTTGAATTATTTTTCCCACGAGATTTAAAAATATTGTCGAACGAAAGCAATTTGCCCTTTTCGAATTGTACGAAATTCGAAACGTAGGAAAACTCATTCTCGATGAAAATCGGTTAGCTAAAGCTTCGCTCTTTTTATCTCTCTCTCTCTCTCTCTCTCTCTCTCTCTCTCTTTCTTTCTTTCTCTCTTTCACAAGGTTAAAACCGCAAGTCGCTTTCGTCGTATCCTTTTCACGCGGCTCTCGTGCAGAACGATAAATCCCGCGTAGCTAGGGAAGAATCGATCGGCGAGAAACGATCGACTCCGGTAAGCTGATGTGTTTCTGAGGGATTAACCCTCGGGACATAGCTACGTGCCATACGAAATGCGTATTACGTGATTGAATCCCTCCTACGGTTATCCTACGTTATATCGATCGCGAGCGAGACTAACTGTATCGATCCGATCGATATCTTCTTTTGGCCCTTGGCAGGAAAATCTTGGCGGAAAATTTCAATGCATTTCCTTTTTTCGTCTCTCTCTCTCTCTCTCTCTCTTTTTTCTTTTTTTCTTTTTCTCTTTCTTCCTTTTTCATCCTCTTCTTCGTCTTTCTTTTTTTCTCTACTACTTCTTCATCTTCTTTTTTCCTTTCTTAAACTCATCTTAAGCTCTTCGAGGGGTTTAAGCACTTTTATTCGCAAAAAGTGTCCTTCAAAAAATACGAGAGAGAGAGAGAGAGAGAGAGAGAGAGAGAGAGAAAGAGAGAGAGAGATTGCTTTGCTCTATCCATATATTTAACGTCTTCGTTTCAGTTATTAAAAGAAGAAAAAAAGAATAATGGATAAACGATCGTTTATTCTATACTCTTTTTTCGTTTCTTTCTTTTTTTTTTTTTTTCTTTTTTTTTATGCGTACTCACGAAACTTCCCACGATGAATATTAATTTTATAAACGCGAGAGTTCGTTCGCGAATAAAGAAAAAAATTGTTCTCTTATTTTTCTTCTTCCTTGGTGGTTTTTTTTTCCTCTCTTTTCTTTACTCTTTTATTTTTTCTTTCTTTCTTTCTTTTTTTTTTTTTTTTTTTTTTTTTTCTTTTTTTGTTTTACGCATCAATTCCTACAAAATTGGCCTTACCAATCGATTTAATTTTCTCGAATATAAATTCAAATAAAAATCAAATATAAGAACAAAGTTAAATTACTAATCACGTATCACGAAATTTCACGAAAAATCATGGACAAATTCTTTTACAGTATGAAATTATT
>NC_140829.1:2862500-2867500 GCF_050613455.1 Vespa mandarinia | reverse complement strand
TAATATTTTATATATGAATAAATAAAATATTCTATTGTTGTATAGAGTGTATCGTATTGTTGTATTAAAAGAAAAAAAAAAGAAATATAATTGATATTTTATGGTTAGCTAAATAAAAATTTTTATAGTACTCTCTCTCTCTCCCTCTCTCTCTCTCTCTCTCTCTCTCTCTCTTTTTTATTTTTTATTTGAAAATGTTTCGCGTATCTCGTATATCTAAATAAACAACGTTATATAGTATTCTTTTTTCTTTTTATATCGAAAATTTTTTGAGGTATTTTATATATATATATATATATATATATATATATATATATGTAAGAGTAAATAAAATAAGCCGTTGTATTTTATATTAGAAAGAAAAAAATAATTGATATCCTAGTAGTGGTATCCAAATGAATAACTTTATGATACTTTCTTTTTTCATTTTATTTGAAAATATTTCGTATCTCATATCTACAATAAATAAATAAAATCGTATATAGTATCCCTTTCTTTCTTGTTCTTTTTTTTTTGTTTGTTTGTTTTTTTATTATTATTTTTATTTTTTATTACATATATACATATATACATATACATATATATATATATATATATATATATATATTTATATCGTAAAAGCGTTTAGTATTTTATATCTAAGCGAACAACTACAACCTAGTAACTTTTTTATTGAAAATACTGAAATTACATATTTACGATCCTTCTCGACGGCGTTAAAACTTTTCGACGATAAAAAAAGGAAAAAAAAGAAAAATGGAGAGAGAGAAAAAAGAAGAAGCTATTATTTCTTCGTTTGGTTCGTTGATTTAGAAAAAAAAAGAAAAAAAAAAAAAAAAAAAAAAAAAAAAAAAAAAAAAAAAAAGTCAAATAAAACAAAATAAATAAAATAAAATAAAATAAATAAGCGAATAAACAAATAGAAGAAAGAAATAAGAGAACGTAAAATATCCAAATGATTTTTAATACGCGGCCTTTCGTTTCGTCGTGTTACGTTTGAACGAACCGAGCGTGGTAAAACTAGACGAATAGGTGCCATTTCGATCGCACTTTACGCCATTAAGAAGAAGCCAGAGTGCCAGCCAAGCAATCGGCAGGAATGCCAGTGCTTTCCAAGATAAGATCGATATATAAACTCCGAAGGTAAAATAAATCCGTAAATGGGCTCCATCCGGTTGAAAAATCTACGTTATTTTTCTCAAGGAAATACATAACTCTCATATATGTGTGTGTGTGTGTGTGTGTGAGTGAGTGTATATATAAATATAAATAATATACTTATATCTATCCCTATTGGTGTCTATTTAGTATAATGCGAAAATATAAACATACGATTTGTTTTTTCTTTATTATTATTTATTTATTTATTTATTTATTTATTTATTTATTTATTTATTTATTTATTTGTTTAATCATTTATTCTTGTTATTTCTTTTTTCCTTCTTAAATTTAAAACCCTCTATAAGTTATCATTAAATATATAAACATTAGAAATAATATTGGTAAATCAATGATAATAATAATTATAATTATTATTATTATAATAATAATGATCATTAATATTATTATTATGTTTATAATTATTAATATGTATAAATATATTAATATGACAAATATGTAAAATAATAAATAATATGTAAAATATAAATGTAAAATGTAAAATGTGTAATATGTAAAATATAAAATATATTAATAAGTAATAATAATATTAATAAATATTATTATTATTATTATTATTATTATTATTATTATTATTATTATTATTGTAATTATTATTATTATTATAATAAAAATTATTATTAGGTGAACCGGAAAGTAATGTCGCTTTCTTAAATTAAATTCAAACGAATAAATTTTTAACAATTTTTAACAATTTTTAACAATCATATCGACATATATTGACATGCGCATAAACGACATTACTTTCTGGTCCACCTAATATTATTATTATTATTATTATTATTATTATTATTATTATTATTATTATTATTATTATTATTAATATTATTATTATGTTAAATTCTAAACATTCGTAGAACATTTCTAACGATTTCGTAATATTCAAATTTTCGTGATATAAATTCTTTCTTCCTTTTTTTATCCCTTAAAACGAAAAATAGAAAATATTAAGGATGAAACAAAATGCGATTCTCAATGAATCCCAATTACTAGTTATTTAATCTCACGTTTAAGAACGAATCAATTTTTCATTTAACAAGCTTATAAGAGAAAACGAGATTTTCTATCATCGATCGTAATTCTCTATTTATCGATTATATAGAAAATTAATCCCATTCCCATTGTCGTTCGTTTAAATTCGTTTTTTTTTTTTGACGAAATCACAGATTTTCACATTGTTCGCCTTGCGATTAATTAATGTAATCCTCTGGTATTTAAAGAAAAAAATTGGGAGGAAGTTAAAAGGGAATAAAGATTGTCGGATGAGGTTTAGAGGGTAAGGGTGAAGGTTCGTTAAGGAATAAAGGAATTAGGTGGTATGGTAAGGAGGGGGATGGGGGTTAGTTGAGACATTAATCTAAAGGGAATCGAGTCGACGAATTTTACTCTTTCTCACTCTTTCTATTTATCTAACTGTATGTGTACGTGTATATATGTATATATGTATATATGTATATATGTATATATATATATATATATATATATATATATATATATATGTATGTACATTTCTCTCCCGTATGCCAACATTGCATTTCCTTCTTTGCCGTGAATTAATCAGAATCTCGGAAATGGCACTCCTAATAGGCCCGAGCTCTTTCATCGAAGATCGCCTAAGGAGTTTCGTTATGGCATCTAAGAGAAATGTTCTCATCCTTCTCTAACAATTTATTTTTTAAGACCGAAAGAAAGAGAGAGAGAGAGAGAGAGAGGCAGAGTTCCATGAAATTAATCCAAAGTAGCTAGCAAGCAATTTAACACGAACGAGAACACACACACACTCACACATACACATACACAGAGAAAGAGAGAGAGAGAGAGAGACATACAAACAGACTAAGACGTAGACAGAGATACACATACACATATACGCGCGTGTGCTAGCACACACACACACATACACACACACATATATTCGATTCGAGATTTCAGAGGAGTAAAGCGTCCGTTTTAATCTCCTTTAGGATCACAGAGATATTCTCCTATG
This sequence comes from Vespa mandarinia, assembly GCF_050613455.1. Classification (NCBI taxonomy): domain Eukaryota; kingdom Metazoa; phylum Arthropoda; class Insecta; order Hymenoptera; family Vespidae; genus Vespa; species Vespa mandarinia. Next base: position 2,864,334 of record NC_140829.1, on the reverse strand, counting down.
GTCTAACAATTTCCAAAGTTTCCTTTAAATCGTTGACTATGATTCGTCCGATCATCCGGATTAATTAAATTCTTTTATAGTCACGTTTTAATACTTACAGTATGAGGATCAATTGATCGTAGATACCGGTGAGGTGGGAGGGTGACGGGATAAGGAATGGAATGGATAAGATACTTTGAGAAAGTCAGAGGCCAAAGGTCGTAAACGACATAGACGAATAGATATCTTATTAATGGATTGAACGTATTTTTAATTAATATATTATGTCGATTCAAATTTGATATAACTTGGCGTTTTAAACGAAACTAATGTTACGTATATAATATGAATTTTATTGAACGAACCGATTAGAATGAGAATGTTTCGATTAATTATCGTACATAAATCGTAATATAATTTTGTAAATGAACGATGAAAAGTATTTTATCAATGTATACAAAACGTTATCTAATCTATCTATCTATCTATCTATCTATCTATCTATCTATCTATTTTCTTTGGCGATGAAAAATTGAAATATATTCTCTCTCTCTCTCTCTCCCTCTCTCCCTCTCTCTTTCTCTCTTTTTCTCTTTCTCTATCTTGTATATATATATATATATATAAAGAGAGAGAAAGAGAGAGAAAAAGAGAAAGAGAGAGTGATAACGTTTATCAATGGACGAGAGGCGGATGTACGAGTGATATTTGAAACGGTATAATAAGTCGATTAAAATTTTATTATCTATAGTATAAAACGATTGTCAGTACGATTAAAATCTGATTGTTCAAGAAGATAATTTGATAGATGAATAGATAATAATAGATATATAATTATATCGTAGATACCAATACGTATGTACGTATAAAAGATAATAATTGTTCTATCGTATCGTAAACAAACATTTTGTTATATATTTAATTGAAAAACAATAAAAAAAATTCCAACATTTATATCTAATCTCTCTTTAACGTACACACACACACGTATACGAATACGAATGAGTAATAATATATATATATATATATATATATATATATATATATATATATATATATATATATAGTTTTATAAATTGGCTTTGATATATAAATCGATATCATAAATCGATTAGAAATTTTATTATTTAATAAAAGGAATATTAAAAAGATTAGATTATATTTTACTATTGTAAATGTACGTACGTAAAATAGAAAGAGACAGAGAGAGAGAGAGAGAGAGACAGAGAGAGAGAGAGACAGAGAGAGACAGAGAGAGAGAGAGAGAGAGAGAGAGAGAGAGAGAGAGAAGACAATTCGAAAGTTACGTTGAAAGTTTTATCGAATGGAAATACAACGTCGTGTTTATATTTTCTTTAAAAATCAATAATCGATACGTTTCTCCCTCTCTCTCTCTCTCTCTCTCTCTTTCTCTATCTCTATCTCTATCACTTTCTTGATATATATATATATATATATATATATATATATATATATATATATGTAGTTTGAAATTCTTCATTGAGAAATTAACGAAGAGAATGAAAAGAGAAGGATATAGATCAAGGAATAAGGAGAAATACAGTGAGAGTACAGAAGAGAGACAAAGAAAATGAAAGACAAAGAGAGAAAGAGAGAGAGAAAGAGATGACAGACATGTTTCGCTAAACCTCTCTCTCTCTCTTTCTCTCTCTCTCTCTCTCTCTTTCTCTTTCTCACTCCCTTTCTCTATCTGTCTCTTTTTAGCTCCTTCTTTGAAATCCAACGAAAAGAGAACTTTTCACTCACAAGAGTGAGGTGTAAAACGGTGAGGAGAAGGAGAAGGAGAAGGAGGAGGAGGAGGAGGAGGAGGAGGAGGAGGAGGAGGAGAGGAAGG
>NC_140829.1:2850000-2855000 GCF_050613455.1 Vespa mandarinia | reverse complement strand
AGAAAAAGTAATTTAAAAAAAAAAGAAAAAAAAAGGAAGAAAGAAAATTGTTATATCGAGCTGCTGGTAAATGAAAAATGGCCGAGTGGCCGCAACAGCAGCGTGGCCGTATTTTAGATAATTCGATGCGCTTAAAAAAAAAAAAAATAAAAAATAAAGAAAGAAAAGAAAAAAAGAAGAAAGAAAAAAGCAAAATAAATTACGAGTGTCGAATGACACTTTTTTTTTTTTTTTCTTTTTTATTTATTTATTGTTCAATGGAAATTATTCGTTCGAATTATTCCTATTCTCTCTCTTTCTCTCTCTCTCTCTCTCTCTCTCTATATATATATATATATATATATATATATATATATATATATACATATATATATTATGATCATTAACACGTTTGTAAAAATTAAATCACGTAGTAGTAATAGTAGTAACAGTAATAGTAACAGTAGTAACAGTAGTAGTAATAATAATAGTCAGTGGTGGTAAAGTATAAAATTATTTTAATCGTACGTTAGAGAAATCATCCCTCGTATCGTAATTTACGCACCCCACGATATATTCACCCCCCGTAGTCTTATACGCGCGTGTACCATAGATTACAGTAGTTTCGTCCTAACGATGGAAGGAAGGAAGATAGAGAAGGATGAAGATAGGCATAGGAGGGAGACATAGAAGGGACACAGAGGGGGTTGGTTGAAGTGATGGCGAGTGTGGGGAGGGGGAGATCGCACAATTCATACAATGAAAAATCACGAGAACTCCTTGTGATTCGTAAGCGTTCAATTTAGCAATTTGTTTTCGGGCCCCCTTTCTGAACTCCCACCCCTACCCCGCCGTTCCCCTAAGCTTCGTTTTCTCTTCTCTCCTTCAATCCCCCCTTTCCGCCCCCTTATCAGACTTCGTAAAAGCGTAGCATTTTGTCTAGTCGTGACAGTAGTGGTATTTTAACCCTCTACACAAATGTTCTCGATCGATGATCTATTTTTCTCGCTTCTAGCCCACCACCCACCCCCACCCTGCTCCCCCGTTCCCACTGACGCAGCCACGCACTCATCCGCACTATCTATTTTTCTTCTTCCTTTTTCTTTATTCTCTACTCTACCACTCCAATCTACCCCATACCCAACCCCCCCTACCCACCTCTCCCCCTGTATATATCAACTATGTGAGATGATTTATTTATGGTTACGCAATACTTATCTGAACGACCGTTTGCCCTGCTACGTACGATTTGTTTTTTCTTTTTCTTTTTCTTTTTCTTTTTCTTTTTTCTTCTTTTTTTTTTTTTTGAATTTGAATTTGAATCGATTCGAGTCAATATTTAACGTTACGTTGTGTGTATATATATATATGTATCGTTCGATGAGGAATATTAGAAATTTGACAATGCTGGAAGTTAATTGATTCTTTTTTTTGTTTTTTCTTTTGTTTTTTTTTTAATAGAAAAGAATTAAATGAAAAGGAACGAAAGATTTTCGGTTGGTTTCTTTGTCCTTTATTTTTAATTTTTTTGTTTCTTTTTTTTTCATTTAAAAAAAATTTTCTTTTTTTTTTTTTTTTTTTTCTTTTCTTTTTTCTTTTATTCGATCTTTTTTCCCTCCGATTTATTCACATTTTCATAGTACAAAATGTAGGATAATATTGGAGTTTTATAATTAAAAAAATATATGTGGATCTTTTTTATTTTGTTCTCCTTTTATTTATTTTTTTTTTTTTTCGATACTTTTTCTCCGAGTTATTTACTTTTCAAAATAAAATGTAGTTAATATAGGGGTTTTATAATTAAAAAAATATATATGGATTTTTTGTTTCTTGTTTGTTTTTTTTTGTTTTTTGTTTTTTTTTTTTTTTGTTTTTTTTTCTGCTTTCAATTTCGATTCGATTTCGACATTTAACGTTCTGTCATATCGCTCGATTCAGGATATAGAAATTTGTTATAAATATCTGACGACTGAAGGGAATTAATTAATCGTTTTTTTTTCTTCTAAATAAAAAGAGACGAAAGATCCTTGGTCGATTTTTGTTTTTTGTTTTTCTTTTGTTTTCTTTTTTTTTTTTTTTAATCTTTTTCCTCTGGCTCATTCGTTCGTCATATTATCCATAATGTGAATAATATTGGAGTTTTGTAATAAAGAAAAAATATATATATATATCGATTTCTCTCTTTTTTTTTTTTTTAAAGTTATGAATACCTTATGTACGAGTAAACGTTATTAGATGTCGTATGAATGAGCGTGTATTTACAATAAAAAAAAAAAAAAAAAAAAAATAAACCTTATTTATATCACCAGACAAATAATAATCGTCAAAGAATTTTATTTCATTGGCCAGCCATCATCCCTGCTCTCACATACCTAAACGAAATTCTTTGATAAGTGATTAAAAACACTTAATACTCGACGCATTTATATCCGCGTATTGAACCGAACGATAGAGAGAAGTAGTAACTGGGTGAATACAGGGATGGGGTGTATAGAAGAGTGATAGGTGGTTGGGTGGTTGAATGGGTATGTGGTTGGGTGGGTGTGTGGTTGATGGGTTTGGTCAGGAGATATTAGGTTGAAAGAGATTAAATTTGATAAAATTAAAATTAAATTGAAAATAATTGATAGGAAATGAAATAAATGTCCTACGCGCCGAACATTTCGAGTTTCATTCATTTTATCCATAATAAATATGGATGGGTGAATGGATGGAAGGGTGGGAAGAGTGGGATAATGGGAGTGGGGGCTTAGTGGGGACGATATATCTATTTTATTGTACTTATCTATGTATTATTATTGTTTCTTCGAGATCGTTATTGCCAATATGATAGGAGAACGAAAGTAATTAACAAACGTATAATAATTAAACAAGAAGTTTTTAAAAATAGAATAAATTGTTATGGGGATATATATATATTGATATAAATCAATAAATAAATATATATATATATATATATGTAGATATTTATATTAAAAATAGATTTTAATAAATTTATTTATATATTTATTTTTTAATAAATACATATATTTATATTTAAATATATATATATATATATATATATATATATGTGTGATAAGCTATTAAATATTTTATTATTTTACATGAAATATATCCCCTAATATGTTTTAATATTTACATATAAAAATGAATGACATAGATAGATAGATAGATAGATAGATAGATAGAGAGAGAGAGAGAGAGAGAGAGACAGATACGTTTAGTCGCTAAGTTAAAACCTCATACACATACACATACACACTTGATCTCTCTCTCTCTCTCTCTCTCTCTGTCTCTCTCTCTCTCTCTCTCTCTCTCTGTCTCTCTCTCTCTCTCTCTCTCTCTCTCTTTCATTTTCTCTGTGTCTGTCTTTCCTAACGAGCGTAAAATTCATCGAGTGGAATAAATCGAAATCACTTTCTCGTTGAAGTTTGATAGTACGATCGTCGATTCGTATGATTTCAAGTTAGAAGATAATTCCAGGAAGATTGTCCCTGCTTGTCCAAGCTTTATATATAAATCTTTCGTTAGATCGTTAAATATCTAGGATAATTTAATTTACCTATAACGCTCTCGGATCTACGTTTAATGGAACGAACGATTTTCGATGATGAACTAGCATAATGTAACACGTTATCATGAAATTATTTTCACTTTATGATGTTATTCGTGCGTTAAATCGTATCAACTTTCGAAGACAAGCTGCACTCAAACTATATCTTTGTCTTTCTCTTTCTTACACGCATTCTCTCTCTCTCTCTCTCTCTCTCTCTCTCTCTCTCTCTTGCTCTCTCTTTCTTGCTCTCACACGTATGCACACTTTTTCTATCTGAATATTTTTTCTTCTCTATTTTTTTTTCTCTCCAACTTCATTCGTTTCTTTTCCTAATTTCTTTCTTTCTTTTTTTCTTCTTTTCTTTTTTTTTTTTTTTGGATTTTCTTTTTTATTTTCATTTCATTACATTTCGTTTCATTCATTCATTCATTCATTCATTCATTCATTCATTCATAAACACGAATAGACGAATAGTTTTCATTCATTTGATCGTCATAAGCGAATCAATTTCATTACGAGTTGTGTGAAAGCTTTCTTTCCTTTTTATTTATTTATTTCTCTTTCTTTTTGTTTTTTTTTTGTTGTTCTTTTTCTTTTCTTTTCTTTTCTTTTTTTTCTTTTTTTCCTTTTTTTTTTTTTGATTTCTAAAACACATAACACGCACGTTCAGCAAAATTCGGATCTCTTATGGGAATTATTATTTACCTTGGGAGAGCTAGAAAAAAAAAAAAGAACGAATAACTAAAGACGAAGAAGAGGAGGAAGAAAAGACGAAAACAAACAAACAAACAAAAAAGAGAATTTAATGAAGGGAAAAAGATATCCTTCCAACGTAAAAAACAAGAGAGAGAGAGAGAGAGAGAGATAGATAGAGAGGTGTGCGTGTGTGTGTGTGTGTGTGTAAATAGGAAAGATAATGAGCGACACAAAAGAAACTTTAGCGAGTTGTAAAGGGGTGAGAAGGGTGGTGGATGTGATATTAGGATCGAGTTTAACTTACTCTTTCTCTCTCTCTCTCTCTCTCTCTCTCTTTCTCTCTCTCTCTCTCTCTCTCTCTTTCTCTCTCTCTCTCTCTCTCTCTCTTTCTCTCTTTTTCTTTTCTCTCTTCACGCAACCATCCCTTACTCCCGCCACCCCCCTCCCCCCTTTATTCTCTACTCTTTGGATCTCAAATTTCTTCCACAAATTACCTGTCGCTACGTAGAAACGTTAAAAGAAGAAGCTAAGTTTTCTCTATCGGTTAAATTCGCGTTGAAGCGTTAGAAGGGTGCAACTTTTTAAAATGAATTTCTATTTCGTTGGCATTCCGTGAAGGAATTTTAATTCGATTTTAATGATTTTAAAATCAAGTCGAATTGAGTAAAGTCAAGTCAATATGGAGAATATTTAGATAATACGATATATATATGTGTGTGTGTGTGTGTGTGTGTGTGTGTGTGTGTGTGTGTGTGTGTGTGTGTGTGTT
>NC_140829.1:2840000-2845000 GCF_050613455.1 Vespa mandarinia | reverse complement strand
AAAGACATTTCTTTTTTGAAGTAGTACAAGTCAATCGCCCGTATATTATAAAGGCATTTCTTTTTTGAAGTAATACAAGTCAATCGCCCGTATATTTTGTAAGATATTTTTTTTTCTTTTTTAAGTAGTATAAATCAATACGCCCGTATACGATCAAGCATACTTTCTCTTTCTTTTTTCTTTCTTTTTTTTCTTTTTTTTTTTTTTAAGTAGTACAAGCTAATAATTCACAGACGACGCAACACGAGTCACTCTTTTTTTTTTTTACCAACTTCCTATTCGTGACAGGAGGCAGATCGATGATATATCGAAAGGGAATAGATGTTGTAATATTGTGATAACTATCGATAGACGATAAAAGAAAATAGAAAAAAAAAGGAAAAAAAAAAAAAGAAAATGCCGTACTTTTATCAGATAAAAATTTTTATCACACATTATATTGTTCCTACTAACATCATAAATATAGACAGAGATTTATTATATATCACGTACATTTTATAGATATAGAATAGGATTTAGATTAGTGCTCAGTGAAAGTATCGTCGTGACAATTATTATACCGTTGTAAAAATTTTAATAAAAATATGAAATTATATAAAATTATAAAAAAAAATATAAATTTTATATTAATATAAATATAAATATAAATATAAAATTTGGCTACGTTTATTATATACGATTTAATTATATACGATTGCTTCTCTTTTTTTTTTTTGTTTTTGTTTTTGTTTTCTTTTTTTTTTCCCCTTCGATCGATTATTTTTCCGAAAATCTATTTGACGATTTCGAATCAATTTTGTTACATATTTATCTACATATAAATACATATTAATGTATAGTGTATCTGTGTGTGTGTGTGTGTGTGTGTGTGTTATATACATTACGTATTGTAGATATTTATTTATTAATGATGATAAATCTGCCAACTTCGATATATTCCTCTAAATTCACGTAAACGTGTATGTACTGTAAATGAATTTTATCGATTAATAACCTTATTCCCACTGCATAGACCGTTAACTCATTTAGTCAAAAACCTTTCGTGATCCCAAAGGGCTCTTTAATATTTGTTAATCTTCCACGAAGCCTGTGAACATTCAGCGTGATAATGTTTATGTAACATTTACATACATAGTTTCTATATGACGTGAAAATACGATAGAGAGAACGAGAAAGATCAAAAGAGAGAAAGAGAGAGAGAGAGAGAGAGAGAGAGAGAGAGAGAGAAATGTAATGGTGTGGTCGATGGTGTTTCTCCGTTAATAATTTTCATGATTTAACATAAAATCCAAACTGAACCATTGCAAAGTGATCGATTCAAAATTAATCGTACGAAAATGTTTATCTTTTAATGGAATTTGTGGTCGAACAGTTTGAACGATCACATGTTTATATATAATATATATATATATATGTGTGTGTGTGTGTGTGTGCGTGTAGGTGTATGTATGTATTTTGTATAAGTCTTATCTTAATACCGAATTTTATCAAAACTTGTTTGATATCTACATAATGTAATATAATCATACATCTCTTACATACGAACATTCACACACGCACACACACACACACACATACACATATATATATATATATATATTAATCCTTCAAAGCTTTCTCATATTAAGCTCGCGTAACTACGAAAATTAGTACGAAGTTAATCGCTGAGAGCCGTTTACTTGGTTACCTTTCGAGAAGCCAATAAACCGAACTCTAATGCAAGAAGACAGAGAGAAATAGAAAGAGAGAGAGAGAGAGAGAGAGAGAGAGAGATAGTTAGATAAATAGAGAGAGAAAGAGAGAGCAAGATTAAGGGAAGATTCGTTAACGCTTCGACGCTTAGAAACCATCATTATCGTTAGATAGTTTTATTCAATTAATCGGGTCACTTATTAACAGACTATAATATACGTGATCATAGGTATAAATTCAATATGAAGTAGGGTGAAGGAGGAGGAGGTGGTGGTGGAGGAGGAGGAAGAGGAGGAGGAACGCAGAGTTTACGAGGGTGCATACAAGTTCGTTGCAACGCCCACATGTTTCTCGAGCCACCACTCTTCGCAAACCTCACCTTCCTCCCCCTCCTCCTCCCACTTCGTCCCTCTATCTCCCACCGTACGACCTTTTGCACTAAGGCAAACTTTGTTTTCCACTGGGATGAGAAAAGGGCCAAGGGGGAATAGTAGAGAGGTATTGGTGATATCCTTCGAACGATAACACTATCTATTCGATAAGGATGGAAGGGGAGGGGATATGAAAGTAGACGGGGGAGGAGGGTGGTATGGGGTGAGTAAATGCGACCGATATGCAATCGATTGCCATAGACGGATGTAACCGTGTGTCGTGCCAGGTATTATTGTTAATCGATAACAAGTATAGATCTATCGAAGATCATGATCTATTCGAATCACATATCTTAACAACGAAAATTGTTTTTAATTTTTTTTTTTTTCTTTTTTTTTCCTTTCTTTTTTTTTCTTTAATATCGATTTTCTTTCCTTCTTTTTCTTTATTATTATTATTATTATTATTATTATTATTATTATTATTATTATTATTATTATTATTGTTATTGTTGTTGTTGTTGTTATTGTTGTTTTTGTTGTTGTTGTTGTTGTTAATGTTGTTGTTGTTATTGTTATTATTATTATTATTCGCTTGTAATAATCGCGAAAGTGTGTGTGTCACATTTATTATGGAAATTTTTTTTTTATGTCGTACTGATTGAAATCAGCGATTTTTTCTTCAAAATTTATTTATTTTTTTTTTTCTTCGACTTTATTCATCTTACTTATTCATTGACTTTGTCATTTGCAATTATTGACTTTTAACAAAAAGAAAATAATTGTAATTTCGTCGCAGTTAAAAAAAAAATGAAAATGTACAAATGATAGAGAATGGCTTACATAAATCAAACGTTCTTTGCATAATCTTGGCATAAATTTAATTTGATCGACGTTTCTTTTTGTACGAGTCCCTTCTTTTTTTTTTTTTTTTTTTTTTTTTTTTTTTTTTTTTTTTTTAATTTAAATATAGCGAAGAAAAAGGGGAGGGAGAGGGCGGAAAAGAAGGAGAAGAAGAAAAATTGAAAACAAAATTAGAAGTAAAGAATAAAAACGAATGTTCTTCCCTGTAACGATGACAATAAGTGATAACGAAAGCAAATGCGATTTGTTCGTTCTAGAAAAAAAAAGAAAAAAAAACGGAAAGAAAAAAAAGAAAAAAAAACGGAAAGAAAAAAAAGTAAGAAAAGGAAAAAAGGACAAAGAGAATGTCTCCCGAACGAATACAAGATAATAATTTTATTTCTTAGAATATTGTGAATGAAACTATAGCGATGATACCACTATCCGTGAAAACGAGAAAGCTAAAACGTTGAAAGAAGGGACAAGAATAAAGGGAATAAGGAAACGTTATCATCGAGTGAGTTGCAATTGCACTATCGTGGTTTGAAATTTCATCGTGATCGTTCTCGAAGTAGTCTCTCTTTCTCTCTCTCTCTCTCTCTTTCTCTCTCTCACATATATGTGTATGTATATATATCTGGCTCTCTCTCTTTCTCTCTTTAGCTTTTTCTAAACAAACACAAGAATGTAAGAAGAAAGTAAGGACGAAGGACGAATGGTCAAGTAGGAATCCTTTCCTTATTTCCAACGATACTACTATACACCATCATCACTGGCATTATTGTTCTAGTGCATGCTATCGGATAGAATCACAACGAACACGGCAACTCAACGTTATCTCGAATTACTTGGTTGGAATTACAACGAGCCAAGGAGTTCTTATTTGGGACGAGCATCTTCTCTCTCTCTCTCTCTTTCTCTTTCTTTCTCTTTTTTTCTCTCTCTCTCTCTTTTTCTCTCTCTTTGATAGCAAATGTCGGGTAGGAATTGCTTTTTGGCGTATCAGACTTTTCTATCCTACACTTTTGACACAAACACACACATTTACGTTACAAAGACAGAGATATAAACACACAGATACATATACGAACATTCTTATTATATATATTATATATATATATATATATATATATATATATATATATATCGTTCAAATCCATTGGAATCTGTAGTTATGTCTTTTGTTCTTTTATTCTTTTATTATTTTTTTTTTTGTTTTAATTCTTTTGTATTTTTTATTTTTTTATTTTTTTCTTTCTTTAACACCAATAAGACTTTAACACCAATAAAGATCTTACGTTTGCCATTATAAATTCATAATGTTCACATCGTAATGATGAATATATTGATGAACATGAATTTTTGTTCCGTATTTGTATTTATTTGAAACGTAAAAGTTTTCTTTAGAGGAACGTAAAAAAAGAAAGGGGGAAAAAAAAGAAAAAAGAAAAAAAAAAATAAAGGAGAAACTAGACACTTCATCAAAATTTCTTTATAATATTGATTTAATTTTTGACTTTCTGTCTTTTCTTTTTTTTTTTTTTTTTTTTTTTTTTTTTAATTCTTCATCCTTCATGTCTTTATATTCAATTTAATATTTATTTCGTTAATTTGTTATATTTTCTATTGTTAATTGAATGAAAATTTAAGTCAATTAATTATAAACGAAATCAATTGAAACGTTACAATTACGATTTTATTTTTATTTCATTCTTTATAAATAAATAATTATTACAAATAATTATACGAAACTATAGGGTATAAATTTATGGTATACAAATATAATTAGAGTACAGTATTAAGTATTAACGTTTAGGTTTCATTTAAAATCAACTTTCTTAAATTATTTTTATATTAAACGAACAATTCGAATTATTCCGTTGATATAGAAATTTAATAAAACGTATCAAGAGAGAAAAAGAAAAAAAAGAGAAAAAGAAGAAAAAAAGAAAGAAAGAAAGAAATAAAATAAAAAAAAAAAAAAAAATACAGAAATACAAATAGATATGATAATATCTATCAAAAAGAAAAAAAAAAAAAAAAAAATTAAATACGATAAAATAACTTCCACGCGTCGTTACGAAATTGAACAAT
>NC_140829.1:2827500-2830000 GCF_050613455.1 Vespa mandarinia | reverse complement strand
TTACTCGGCTTTTAGCACCCCTTACATACTTCGTCCTTCCTATACACCGTAGCATCTTACGAAACGTGAGTTGGTCTGCCCTACGACAACACAAGAAGGGGGTTTTAAATCAATTCGATCGTCGTTCCCCATAAATATGCAGGAAGGACGAAGGGGATAGTTTTCGCGATAGGGAGAGAAATGAGAATGATAGAGATAGAAAGAGAAACAGAAAGAGAGAGAGTAGGAGTTGATGAATGCCATCTCGCACCCTTCAATGTTCTCATCTTTATGTATACACGAGAAATCGATGACTGTTACGTAACTTGAAGGACCTAAGAAAAAATAATAATAATAGTAATAGTAATAATAATAATAATAATAATAATAATAATAATAATAATAATAATAATAATAATAATAATAATATGATAAAAATAATATAATAATGATAATAAAATGATAGTAATAAAAATTGTGTGTTAATTAATAATAATTAAAATAATAATAAAAATAATAATAATAAAAATATGATAATTATAATATGATAATGATGATATTAATAATAATAATAATAATAATAATAATAATAATAATATTAATAATAATAATAATAATAATAATAATAATAATAATAACAATAATAATATATTATATCATTATTTATATTTTAATATAATAATAATAATATTATTATTAATATTAATAAATTAAAAATATTAATAAAATATTAATAAAATTAAAATATAATAATAATAATAATAGTAATAATAATAATAATAATATGATAGTGAGAATAATAGTGCGTTGATATAATAAAAATAATAATAATAAGAAGAAGAAGAAAAAGAAGAAAAAATAGAAAAAAAATAATAATAATAAAGGGAAGAAGATGAAGAGAAAGGAAAATAAAAATAAAGGAAGGTAATAAAAATGAGAAGAAATTTAAAAAAAAAAAAGAAAGAGAGAGAGAGAATGAGTGATAGATAGAGGGATGGGCTTAGAGGGTAGGTGATTGTTAAAAAAGAAAAGGATAGACTAAGGGGAGGAAAAAAATAATACGCGTTAAAAGCATGAGACGAGATAAATTGGCTCATTGCGATATTCATTGTGTTGCATTTCTCTGTGTGTATCGCAGAGACACTGCACATTGTTGCATGTATGTATATATGTATGTATGTATGTATGTACATGCCCTACTAATACCAATACAACTAAAGTATCAACGTAACACGGGTTATTCTTATGCTAACGTATAACCAGATGCTTAGTGGAATTTATACGGCGTGTTGTTGACAACACCTACGTTTATCTTGAGAGTAATTTTTACGAGAGGAAAAGAGAAAAAAAACAAAAAAAAAAAAAAAAAAAAAGAAAAGAAAACAAAGAAAACAAAGAAAAGAAGAAGAAAAAAAAAGTGAGGAAAAAGAAGGAACGAGACGTGGTCGGTAAAAAAAGGAAAAAAACAACGACGACGACGACGAAGACGACGACGACGATGACGACGATCGATCGACGAAAGGAAAAGAAAAGTAGAAAAAAAAAAAAGAATAAGACAACGACGACGATCGATCGATGAAAAAAAAAGAAAAGAAAAAAAAAAATAGAAAAAGGAAGGACGATGACGATTGATCGATGATAAAAAAAAAGAAAACAACTACGAGGATCGATTGATGTTTTGAAAGAAAAAAACAAAAAAAAACAAAAAAAAAAACAAAAAACAAAAAAAGGAAGAAGGAAACGAAACGAAAAAAAAAGAATAAAATTAGAGAAAGAAAGAAAAGAAAAGATTTTAATGAAAGAAAACAAAAACAGTCGTCTTTGTTTCTTCTTTCTCTTTTTATCTTTTTCTTTATCATATATATATATATATATTTTTTTTTTTGTTCTTTTTTTTCAATACTCGTTACGCACTCTCGCGCCAAATGAGATATTATCTCTACGAGATGACACACCGAGGATTGGAAGGAAGAGTGGTGGCGACCGAGATGGTGCGGAAAGAAAAAAAAAAAGAAGGTAAAAAAAAAAGAAAAACAAAAGTAAAAGAGGGTCAAAAAAATAAAGAAAAAGAAAAAAAAAATCGCCAAAGTATCATCTACGTACATGATGGGCGTGGGAGGTGGGGGCAGGGGGGCGGGGGCTGTTAGGATAGGAGGGGGCACATGTGCATTGGCACATGTACACATGTATATATGTGCACACAGATGCCAGATACAGATATATGTATATATATATATATATACACGTTTGGCCCGACGTCAGAGGAGGGTCAGGTGGGGTGTGGTGGGAGGAGGGGGGACACATTTGTAAACGCTATTACCGGTCTTATATGCCTATCATTTACGATGGATAGAATATTACGGTAGAATAGAGGAATAGCACGTACGAGTGATTGATAACACGGTCGTAGCCATTGTTGTGTTGTAACGTTGTATGTAACGTATATCTATTCCGGTACTACTATCCTGTTTCATACCCCATTGTGTTAGTGAAATATTTGTGTTAGTGACGTATATATACA
>NC_140829.1:2820000-2822500 GCF_050613455.1 Vespa mandarinia | reverse complement strand
TTATCCTCGAAGCTTATCCCAAAAGAAAGAGAGAGAGAGAGAGAAAGAGAGGATAAATGTCCTTCGTTGGTTAGCCGTTCGTCTTCATTAGTATCGTAGGTTGTTGTCCACAACTCACACCATCGCCTTTCCTTTACATTCCCCTCCTATCTCTCTTCCTCCCTTTGCCCATCCCATTTCGACGGACCATCATCAGAGAGAGAGAGAGAGAGAGAGAGAGAGAGAGAGAGAGAGAGAGAGAGAGAGAAAGACAAAGAGACAGAAAGAGATACAGTGATAGAGAGAGATAGATAGATAGATAGAGAAAGAGAAGCAAAACAATACGAATGAATGGTTCGAAACAAAACAACAACAACAAACGTATGAATATTTATGAAATGCGTTTATCCGTGGACGCGATCGTTTATCGGCTCGTTTTACGGATAGATACGATTCCGAAAGCCACGTTTGATTTTCAGGACGATCAGTTCCGAGAAGAACAACTAACAGCCCTCGAAAATTCGAATTTCGTTCGTTTCGAAACGTTGAGCGACTTTTACACGGCCGCACCCGGGGATCATACCCTCATCCCTCAGGCCCGTCCCCACCCCATTTCTTCCATCCCGGCCCGAACGAATGAACGAATAAACGAATGAACGAACGAACGAACGAACGAACGAACGAACGAACGAACGAACGAACGAACGAACGAACGAACGAACGAACGAACGAACGAACGAACGGAACGAACGTAGTATCCCCTTCCCGATCCTTTTCCCAACCAACCAACCAACCAACCACCCAACCACCCAACCATCTCTCTTCGGACCCCACCCGTTCAAACGACTCATCATACCCCACGGCTAGGCCCCCCAGTCGTTTGGTCATCCTTTTATTTCGCTTTGTAACAACGCTTTTGCATTTACATACTCTATGCTCGTGTTTACATTGGTGTGATGGCGAAGGCATCACGCATGAAGCACACGATGCATCGTTGACGTTAACGCATTTCCAACCCCCTACCCTAACCACCACGACCACTACCACCACTACCATCACTACTACCATCTCCCTTATCCAAGCCCCCCCCTCACCCAATCACACTGCTACATTTTACTACCACTACTATTATCCTCTCTCTCTCTCTCTCTCTCTCTCTCTCTCTCTCTCTCTCTCTTTCTCTCTCTCTCACTTTCAACCAGTCACTGCATCGGTGATCTATTGATGGTGGTAGTGATAGTGATAGTGATAGTGATAGTGGTGATAGTAATGGTAGTGGTAGTAATGGTGGTTTTTGTATCCAGTCGGGTTACACTTCAACCCCTGACGCCTCTCACTATGCACCTTCGTCCATCCTTCTGTCTGTCTGTCTGTCTGTCTCTCTGTCTCTCTGTCCGTCTTTCTGTCTATCCATCCGTCCGTCCGTCCGTCCGTCCATCCGTCTGTCGGTTTGGTTCGGTTCGGTTCGTTTCGTTCCGTTTCGTTGCCTTTTTTGTTCGGGAATAATGCATGCGAATGTGCGCGCGCGTGCATACACAACTACTTTCTACACACGCTTCTCTAACGAAAACATTCGAATATCTCGGATTCACGGATGAATATCGATAACGCTTTTGGTTCTGCTCCGCCGAGAGAATGTCGAGTCCGAGCCTCGGAAATGTAAAAAATAAAAGGAAAGAACAAAAGAGGAGAGAGAGAGAGAGAAAAGGAAGAAAAGGATTGGTGGGTGAGAGAGTGGGAGGGAAGGTTTGGGAAAAATTTGGGAAATCGTCGAAAAATTCTGATCGTTATTTCATTTTTTTCTTTTTTTTTTTTTTTTTTTTTTTTGAAGGGATGGATATCGAGTGGGAATGGGCGGAATGGGCGGGGGGGGAGGGTTCGGGAGGTTCGATATTTCGAAAGAATCGATATTCGTTTTCTTTTTCTTTTTTTCTTTTCTTCTTTTCTCTTTCTGCATTTTTTTTTTTTTTTTTTTTTTTTTTTTTTTTGAATATACCTATAATAATAGTGCTCTTTGATCCTTCATGTTTGTGTCTTGTACACATTCGATGTTTTTCTTTTTATTTCTTTTTTCGTTCTCTCTTTTTTTTTTTCTTGTTCATTTCTTTTTCTTTTTTTTTTTTTCTTTTTTTTTTTAATCTTTTTATTATAATTTCAAACGCGCCGAAGTCTAACTCCGAAATATTCTCCAATTAATTATTGGAGACACCTTGTACATTTTGTTCGTTCTTTTTCTTTGGTCTTTTTTTTTTTCTTCCTTTTCCCGCCTAATCCTCCCTATCCTTCTCCTTCCCCCCCTCTCCTCTCCATTCCCGTTAAATAAAGGATAATAAGGCAAATCTTTTTCTGCGTACATACGACAGTTATAAAGATTTGGAATGTAATTTTAAAGGGATTCAATGTGATTTTTATTTTTATTTCTTTTTTTTTTCGTTCTTTCTCTTTCCTTTTTTTTTTTTTTTTTTTTTTTTTCTTTTTTTTTTTCTCTTCCTTTTATATAGGTTTCAGCAAGGAAAAGAAT
>NC_140829.1:2807500-2810000 GCF_050613455.1 Vespa mandarinia | reverse complement strand
GCACCCATTCGAAATTAGTTTTCTCACTCTTTCTCTCTTTCTCTCTATTTCTCTCTATCTCTCTCTCTCTCTCTTTCTCTCTCTTTCTCTCTCTTTCTCTCTCTTTATTTTTCTATGGTTGATTTTCTCTTTTCCATTTTCGTAAATCAATGGACCAGTCAAAATTCTTGCTTCTGGATATTATATATCCTTTTTTCTTCTTTTTCCTTTTTTTTTTTTTTTCTTTTTTTTTTTTTAATCTGAACCAAGAGAAATTAATCGCCAGTTCAAAGGGCGGATAAAAAAAAAAAAGGAAAAAAGAAAAAGGGAAAAAGAAAAAGAAAAAAAAAAAGAGAGAACTTTTTTTCTCGAACGAGTTCGAATTTTTTCTTATTTATATTTAATTATTTATTTGTTTTCTTTTTTTCTTTTTTTCTTTTCTTTTTTTTCTTTCCCTTTATATCTTTCTCTCTTTTAATGGATTAAGCAAAATTCAGAGCGTAACAGAAATTAAAAGCAAAAATGAAAAAAAAAAAAAAAGAAGAAATAAGCAAGAAACAGGAATAAAGGGATAAAGAAAAAAAAGAAGGATCGATATTTCGTTTGAAATTTTAATCGTAAAATTCTCAAAACGGTCGTATCATTTATCGATGATTGAAATGATCAAAATATTACAATTGAAATGTTCATTAAAAAATAAGAAAAAAAAAAAAAGAGAAAAAAAAAAAATTTGTCCAAAATATTTTTCTCATCCTTCTTTTTTCCCTCTCTCTCTCTCCCTCTCACTCTCTCTCTCTCTCTTCTTTTTTCTCCTTTTTCTTTCTTTCTGTTTTTCTTTTCTTTTTTTTTACTTATCGTCATCACTACCAAAAATACTTCGTTCGATCTGAGAAAGGAAAAAGAAAAAAAAAACAATGGAAGAAAACAACAAAAAGATGAAACAAGACAAAACCAAAAAAAAGGAAAAAGAAAAAGGAGAAAAAAAAAAAGAAAGAAAGAAAGAAAGAAGGACGACGATTAGATCGAGTATATAATACAACTCGATTATACGGGGTTGTTAGCACGTCTAATCGTCCAACGTGGTGAATTCCAACCGTGGAATAAGTTACACGTTTAAGTAATCATGGTAATCCCAAAGCGACACATCGCGATTAACCACTGTCGTCTCCTTCTCACCCTCTCTCCCTCTCTCTCTCTTTTTTTTTATTTTATTTTACATCGGTTTCCTTCTTCTTTCGTGAGTCACATCCCCCTACGTCCCTTATACTCCTTTTTCACCATCTCTCGAAGAGAGATAGGTTAGGGGTAGCTAGGTAGGTAGGTAGGTAGGGTAGGTTCTTTGGGGGCTCTCTTAGTTCACCCCCCCTTTTTGACCGGCCAGATCCACCCCTTTACTTCCCTTTCGCGTTCCATCTTACCTTCTTACCCCCTTCCAACCGGCCACCAGACTCTCACCCTCTATACTACCCTCTGAGAGGGAGGAGGGTGTACCTCTTACTTCTTACTCTGTTCCTCCATTGTCTCTTATTCTCCTCCTACATCTTTCCCACCCTTCTTCCTCCCTCCCTTCCCCCGCCCCTCCACCGCAATCTTCTTCATCCCCACCCTTTTCTTGACTGGCTGCTTGCTTGCTTGCTCTCTACTCGTCCGACGAGACTCGCATTAATTGTCCGAAGTCACGACATGTCTCCATTACTCAAGAGCTTCGTTAAAGGAAAGCAAAGAGGATAAGACTACTACTACTACTACTACTACTACTACTACTACTACTACTACTACTACTACTACTACTACTACTACTACTACTACTACTACTACTACTACTACTACTACTATTACCCATTACTATTACATTGCTATGGATAAGGGTGTACACTCAGATAAAGAGACCTAAGATCGCCAGATGTCATTACTTTTACCTACCCCCTTCTCTTCCTCCTCCTCCTCCTCCTGCGCCCCCCACCCTACCTCTATCCCTCTCTTTTACCAACCCCTGTCTTTTTATTTCTTTCCATCCTTCCTTCTTCGCTTCGTTTTTCTTTTTTCTTATCCTCTTGAAACTTTACAATCCATCTAGTTCTTTCCTCGTTCCTGTTCTCTCGAACAATTAGTATAGATTTTAAATACAATCTCGACGTTATATTATGTATGTATGTATGTATGTATGTATGTATGTGTGTGTGTGTGTGTGTATATACTTACGTAGGAATTAAAAGTACAGAAGGATAAATAAATTTAACTCAAACGGATTAAGAAAAAGTTATTGTATTAGTATGAATTATTATTAATTTTGTAAAGTGATAGATTGTAAAAGAATGTTTGATATTTTTAATGGAATTTATTGAATTCGATGATAAGTAATGTGAAACGTTTTAGAGTAGTTGATTAAATTAATTAATTAATTATTAAATGATAGATTTTATATATATATATATATATATATATATATATATATATATATATATTTGTGATGAATAATGATATATAGTGAAGATAATGAATAATATTACTATTTTGAATG
>NC_140829.1:2795000-2802500 GCF_050613455.1 Vespa mandarinia | reverse complement strand
TTCCTTTGATCTCGACGTACCCATACAGTAGGTAATATACGAGCTACCAATATATATATACACACACACACACACACACACACACACACACACACATATATATATATAGTCATCTATTTGAAATATAGTTACGAATAGCTGCAAGAGAATACATGGATCTTCGTACAATATCAAATTTATGCTACATATAGTTTCCATTTAAGAGATATATCTATATAAAGTTAATATATATATATATATGTATGTATGTGTGTGTGTGTGTGTGTGTGTGTGTGTGTGTGTAGCTTTGTCACCGTTTTTGTCTCTTTCTTTTTCCTATATAAATCAGTATGTATTCGAAAACGAAGGATGCAGTGATAATTTCTAAAATAACTCGCATATCTAAGAAATATAATTCCTTTTTTCTTTTTTTTTTTTTTTTTTTTATCATTCACACATTCTTTATCACTTGATCGTCACGTTTTTCTCTTTATCACCGTATATATATACTTATATCGATTTTTCGCAACATATTAAAACTCAACATCGTATTAATAGAATTTGTTCGTCGTTCTTCGTGAATTTAAACGAGTGTACAGTGTCCTTTCTCGATCAAAAATTGTTCCTTTGGAAGAATTTCTTTTTGATAATAAAAAAGAAAAAGCGAACAAAAATATAATAAGAATTCGATACTACGTTCGGATAATACGGATATGCCAGAAATAAGTAAATAAAAAAAAAAAAAAAAAAAAAACGTATGTCGGTATTGATGAATTTCTACGAGAAAAATAAAAACAAGATATAAAAGAAGAAATAAAAACAAAACAAAACAAAACAAAACAAACAAACAAACAAATAAATATATAAATAATATGAATATTTTCCATAAGAATAGGATGAGTCAATAGAAAATATTAGACAAATCTCATTGTGGTTAGCTATCGAAATCAGCTATTCTTTTATATATATATATATATGTACATAGGTTAAAAATCTATATATGAAAGTGTTTATATGTACATATATAGACTGTGTACCATATGGAACATATGGGGAATTTGGTCCGCATACGGTGGCAAACATTATATAGCCATAAGTAGAGAGTTATTCATCTCGACGTTACACACCAATAGAGAAATCCTGTGTTTTCGATTGGTTCACCCGGCTGACCAATATCCAACCCTTTTCCCTTAAATCGTTTGTTGGCTTATATCCCCTCGAGCCACGAGACACATACACATACATATATATATACATATGTATATATATATATGTGTGTTTGTTTGTTTATGTGTATATATATATATATATGTGTGTGTGTGTTTATAGACATATTAATGCGATTGAGTGCGAGTTAATTCCAATGTGCAACTGTCCATGTTTCCCACAATGTATATACGAATAGCATATTTATATATATATACATATATATATGTGTATATGTGTATGTGTGTGTTTGTGTGTATGTGTGTTCATTTGTGTAGATATATATATATATTTATATTTATATTTATATTTATATATCTTTATATACATATGTATTTGTATTAAATCTTACTAGTTTATTCACACGTTAATATGATCCACAACTTTATATATATATATATATTTATTTATTTATTTATTTTTAAAGGGGAGAGAGAGAGAGAGAGAACATAAAACTTTAATCTAAATTTTTAAAAGCAACGATCGATTAGATATACATATATATATTCATTATTAGATACGACACACGACATAAAAATATATCTATGTTTATATATATATATATATATATATATATATATATATAGCTATGTAATCCGTAATCCGTATCGAACGAACGATTTAAGAGAGATGAAAAGGCCATGAACATTCGAACCGATACTAATCGATTTCCCAATAGTCTTTATCCTCGAAAATCTAGTAACGTAACCAATCGTACTATTCGACAATGAAATGCTCCAAACTAACTAGGCATCCGGATACCAGACACGCATGTCGTCCTGGCTAATTTCAATTAGAGATAATTGATTGCTCTACACCCATTGATTTTAGCCGTTACGTTAACGTAGATGACTCGGTCCACGTTGATGGCCCATTTCGTTGAAAAGTGAGAGATGGGTGATCCTGCACTCACTATATCTCTCTTACAACGATATATATATATATATATATATATATATATATATATACCATCGTATTCTATCGAGAGAGAGAGAGAGAGAGAGAGAGAGAAAGACCCTATAAAAGGAGAAAATTTAATCGATTGCGGTTACGCCCATGTTACCCTTTTCCAACAGTCAACCCATAGTGAAGAAATGATTAACAGTTACAAATCATCATCGATCATTAAAGAGGGGATTGATATCACCCTGAAGCGTAGAAAGAGAAATAAACGTAACTTTATCGAATCTTTTTCAAAAATAATTATTTACTGAATGAATATACATACGTGTATATATATATATATATATATATATATATATATATATTTCTTTTTTTGTTTGCTTTTCGAGATGTAAAAATGTAAACGTTCAATTTCGTCGTTCAAATTTCTCTCTTTGTTTTTTTTTTTATTTCATTTTTCTTTCTTTTATTTTCTCTTTTTCTTTTTCTTTTTATTTTATTTTTTTTTTTTTCTTTTAAAGTCAAAGAAACTTTTATACAAAATGGCGTAAAGTCATTCGTTACGTTTCAAAGACATATAATCTTCAACATCGTGAAACATTAATTGCCTCGGTCCGCCATTATAGTGAAATATTATGAAACGTCTAAAAGCTGAATGGAAATGTAGAAATGTATTTCCCCCCCCTCTCCCACCACCAGTCCCCTCTCGAGAGAGAGACTCAATCATCGTACACGGAATTATAGAGATTTGAAATTTTCATTTATAATAGAAATAATTTGGCGAAATTTGCAAGTGGACAAATTTGTTTATTTTTACTCCGAAGAAAAATGGGAAGAAAACGAAAAAAGAAAAGAAAAGAAAAGAAAAGAAGAAAAAAGAAAAGAAAAGAAAAAATTGGTAATGAAAATCCAAAGGAAAGATACGACTTCGAGTGATTATAAAAAATACAAAATTAGATAAGAGAGATGATAAAGAACGAAGAAAAGGTAATGAAGAGAGAGAAAGAAAGAAAGAAAGAAAGAAAAAAAAAAGAAAAAAAGAAACGTCGCACGGCCAAAATTGCGATATATATTGCGAATATTTACAACGGAAAATTTTCAATTTGCCAAATTTCGAAAGAAAAATTGAATAGATAACGAGATAAAATAACATACATAATTTTGTGATAATTATAAAAGAGGAAAAACTATTATTAACACATTTTTTTATTATATACGTCAAATTCTTTTTTTCAAAATTTCAATATTTAAAAACCTACCTCCGACAAAATCTATTCTGAGAGGTTGAATAAAAATGAAAAAAAAAAAAAAAAAAAAAAGAGTACAACTTACGTTACGAAGTTTCGATCTTAGAAATTTCATTTCAGTGATCGAAGTCCTATTATATTGTAAGGGTTAAAGATAATAAAATGGCGCGAATAAATAAAAACGAAGATATATATATATATATATATCGAAGTATATAAGCTTTCGTTGTGCCTTAGGCAACTTGAAAAGATCTTAACGAAGTTAAGTTCGTAACGAAAAGAAACGCCCTCCTTATAATTTCTTGTTTCCTTTCTATAAACACTCGCTTTCGAGCAAGAAAATGTGCCCGAGGCCTATAAGGAAGTAACAAAAAGGCTGCCGGATATAGGAAATCGTATATATATATATATGTGTGTGTGTTTATTTGTATGTGCCTGTGTGTGTTTATATATAAGTAAGAGAGAGAGAGAGAGAGAAAAGAAATTTGCCTTCAGGCATAACGACGACTGTCTTTCTCCTTTTTTCTCTATTATACTCTCTCTTTCTTAATTTCATTTAAAATGAAGGATTGAAGGGTACTAGGGATTGGGGTGGGTGTAGGGGATGGGGGATGTGAAGGAGGGATTAAATCGACGACTCTAATGGTTATAAAAGATCGAATTTTTTTTTTTTTATTTTTTTATTTTTTTTTTATTTTTTAATGCGACAGTGAATTCTGCATAAAAGAAAAAAAAGAAAAAAAAAAAAAAAAGAAAAAAGAAATACATCGAACGATTCGTATAGTAATTCATGAAAAATTTATTCAACAGTAAACGCTACTTAATATTTTATTTTTTTTAACTTTGCATTTTGATTTCATTCTTTCTTAAATATGATTAAAAAAAAAAAAAAAGAAAGAAAAAAATGACAAGAATATTGTACAAAGTTTATGAGTAATATTTTTTTTCTTCCACTTTTTCTTTTTTTTTTTTTTGGTTTTTACAAACACACACGTACGTATCTGTTATTAATTTTATTATTATTATTATTATTATTATTATTATTAAATTACATTTTGTTCCCTAATTAACATTTACTTTATACGCTTGTATAATTAATACGTAAAGACCGTCCCGTCCTTTATTATCACCGACGAAAATTTTTTCGTCGTTAACGAGGATAGCGAAGTGATGTAAAGGGGGGATGAAAGGGGGGGGGGTTGATGAGAAGAAAAGAAGGATAGAAAATTTCGTTAGATCTTTTTTGGGTTTAATCAAGGTCATAATGAAATGCCAATGGAAAAAAAAAAAAAAAAAAAAAAATATATATGTTCGAGTTAAACGAAGCGTTTTTTTTTTCTCTACGAAATAACTCAAAAATCTTCTGATCGTTAAACTGTGCACTAATTAATCCCATGTCCTTGAACAATAATCATCAATTAAAACATCTCCCCTTATCTTTCTCTTTAAATTTTCTATTTTCAATTCACGTTTTCGAATGGATCATTCATAATTTTTTTATTGATCGATTTTAAATGATTCAATCGGATGTCACGGACAAATGAATGATCTTAATACGATCCCTATTGAAATAAAATATTCAATTCGTTGAAAATTAATTCTTGTTATTATCATGAAGGTAAATATCAATGTCCCTTTGAATATATCGTCATTGTAATTGTTCAAGGACAATCAGAATTGAACGATCGATATTATAAAATTCATTGATCAATTTCTTTTTTTCTCTTTTCTATTTTTCCTTTCCGTTCGTTAATTTCCTTTAAACCCTTTTTCGTTCGTTAATTTCGTAAATTTTCAAAATTGTAACTACTTGAAACACCGACGGCCATATCATATCGTACGATTGATTTTGCGATTGATAAAATTTTATTGAAACGCATTCAATGGCCCAATATATCTCGATTGAAATATCGATGAATAGTTATAATGTAGATACTCGTTGAATTTCTATTATTATACTCTACTATTTTTGTTATTGTTAAAATATCGATTTTACATTGTTCGCAAAAGTTTTTATTCGAACTTTGAAAAACATATAAAAGAATAAAGGATATTTCCTTTTCTCAATTATTAAATCAAAGATTCCTCGTTACATCGTAATCGATTATTTACGTAACTTTTTTTTTTTTTTAATAAAACCATAAAGAAAAATATTAAAAAAGAAAAAAAAAATTTTTTTATATCATTTCTTTTTTATATTTGTAAATATTTCCTTATAATATATACGTTTATATATTAATGTCGATAATATTTATATTTTAATCATTTCTATTTATAATATTAATACTTTAATATTTATAACATTTTTTTTTAATATTTTTAATCGTCTCACTTTTATTATTATTATTATTATTATTATTATTATTATTGTTATTATTATTATTTCCATTTTACAAATGTATACAATTGACGATATATTTAAATATATAGATATCTTTATATATATATATATATATATATATATATATATTTATTTATTTATATACATATATATAAAACATCATAAGCGAATAAGATCATACGAAATATATAAGAATCATAGTAAATGATATTGGCCTACATTAATATATACTTTTTAATTAGAACAAATGCGTATTTTATACGGCATACATAATCACGATCATTATCGAGATATATCAATCTATCTCTGGATATAAAGAAGATTGATGTAATTAAAAAAAAAAAAAAAAAAAAAAAAAAAAACAAAAAAAAAAGAAAGAAAAAAAAGAAGAATGAAAGAAAAAAAATACCTCCTTTAATAAAGTCTAGTGCGTCGGTGGTATTGCGTTTAGGTATGTAAGAGAGAAAAGAGGAAAGCTCATTCGCGTCTAACCGGAGCTTTTTGTTTACCAAGCTCTTAAGAAGAATTCTCATTGAGTTTTTATGTCTGTATGCAGTATTCCTTTCTGCAGTTACGTTTCCTTTATAAATATCGTCTATAATATTCCGTATTACAATTAAAAGATCTTTATCTGCTTTCTTTCTTTTCTTTTTTTTTTCATTCTTTCTTTCCTCCCATCCCCTTCCTTCACATTTATACGCTTAATACCATGAATCTTTACGCTTGTATTGCGTTACACGTTCATACCTCGATTTCTTTTTCTTCTTTTAATTTTTTTGCCCATTCCTTTCTTTTGTTTTCTTTTTTTTTCTTTTTCTTTTTTTTTTTTTTTTTTTTTTTAATGTCTACATCAACGTTACACGAATGAGAAACGATGATTTCGGTTAATTAAACTCACGATAAGGACGGTTTATTATTAAAAATATTTTCAACCCCTTTGTCGAGAGGCCACATTTAAATTCTGAAAAAGTCAAGTAGAAAAGTAATGCAATAAAAAAAAAAGAAAAAAAGAAAAAAAAAAGGAAAGGAAATAAGAAAAAAAGAAAGTTAAAAGTATAATAATGCAATAATGAGTAAATAATAATGCGCAACAATAAATAAATAAATAAATAAAATTAATTTTAACTTCGTTATTTCGATATCTCTTATTACGACTCTGTCTCGAATATATTTCAATAACATGATTATAATAATAATAATAATAATAATAATAATATTAATATATAAATTATAATAATGCAATAATAATTCTGTTAAAAATACATAAACAAATACAATAAAATATATATCAGATAAAATTGAAAGATCATTAGTTCAAGCTAATGAAAATATTTCAAAATCAATTACGTTCCAATAGGGAACTGTGTGTCTACGTCATTAACCCTATTATTTTTTAACAAAAAAAAAAAAGAAAAAAATAAAAAAAAAAAAAAAAACGAAAAAAAAAAAAGTCCACAAAACGTCAGAAACATTATTTACACGCGTATATAGTAAAAAGTTTGTTTTCGTCCTTTATAATGCAATATAAATCGATATTAAATGTCGCATAATGACATCGCAAAATGTCATTCGTAGAACGTAGAAATGTAAGTGGTTGGAAATTTACTGGAGTAAAGTTAAAGACTCTTAGTCGCGTTGAATGTTTGGGAAAGTTGAGTAGACGTAATGTGGGAAAAGGTGTGGGGAAGGGGAGAGGGGGGAGGAGGGAGGGAATGGGTGTTAAGTGGGGAGAATGGGTGATGGTGAGGAAAAGAGATAAGAGGTTAGAGGTAAGAGATAAGATGACAAAAGAGAGAACGAGTGCGAACTACGACTTTTAGCCAA
>NC_140829.1:2787500-2790000 GCF_050613455.1 Vespa mandarinia | reverse complement strand
GTGGAGTCGCGTTTGCTCTTCGGTATAACGACGTGAGAGAGACGTTGAAAAAAGACAGAGACAGAGACAGAGAGAGAGACAGAGAGAGAGACAGAGAGAGAGAGAGAGAGAGAGAGAGAGAGAGAGAGAGGGAGAGTTATGGATAAAGGGTTGAGAGGTGAGAGGACAGAGAGAGGAGAGAGAGAAAGAGAGGGTGATGAAAAGGGTGGGAAAGGTAAGTGGAGAGGGAAGAGGATTCTACAAGAACTCGCAAAGGTGGTGAACCGATGACAAAATACACGCATGGGGATACTACACGATGATAGCAGGAGGTAACGCCCGATGGAAAATCGGCTAAGGTAACAAAGTAAGTCGTCTTTCAACGAAGGAACGAACGAAGGAAGGAACGAAGGAAGGAACGAAGGAAGGAAGGAAGGAAGGAAGGAAGGAAGGAAGCTTCGTGAAAAGTTATAATGGCCGAACAGCTAAACTTTTCGTTATCGTTGAACGCCCAGACGACGACGATTCAGGTGAGCTGGTTTGACGAAGGAGGTAAACGAAAAATAGTACGACATCACATCTGAAAAACGACGATATATATATATATATATATCTCTCTCTCTTTCTCTGTGTGTGTGTGTGTATGTGTGTATGTATATCTTCTTGGAAACTATTCAGCCATATTGAAAGACACAACGAATATCTTTCGAAGCTACTTTTACGCTTTAAAAGGAATACTTTGATTCCTTTTGTAAGGAATAAAAAAGAATTTTTCGAATTTATTTACTGTGCTGTCTTTTTCTTTTCTTCTTCTTTTTTTTTTTTTTTTTTTTTTTTTTTCTTTTTAACGCGAGATAATACGTCTATTCATAAGAGATGTCTATGATCTTTCCTTTTTTCTTTTTTTTTCCCCCTCTTAAACGATACGTGAAAATAAAGGAAAGAAAATAAAAAAGAAAGAGAAAGAACGAATTATTGTACGTCTGATAAAATTTCAGTTATAGATTAATTTCATTAATATATATATATATATAAATTTCTAGTCATTTAACAATGATCTCATTAATAATTACATCTATATTGTCGTTCGTGTAAAAATGCAAAAAAGTAAAGGAAAGAGAGAAAGAAAGAAAAAAAAGAAGAGAAAAAAAAAAGAGAAGATAAGGATCAAAGTGGTATACCGTTAAAATTTATAATATCTTATATATATATATATATATATATTAATTTAGTATATATATTTATTATTTGATATATAATCGATGAGATAAAATTGCACCGCTTATACTTCATCAATAATTTATATATCGGATGATGTTACTTGTTTTTTTACCCCCCCCCCATCCCCTCCCCAAATCGTCGTTAAGTGATTAATCGTTAATTAAAATATTTTAATTGAATCTAATGACAATAATATCAAAGATGTAAAACAATGAATTCGTAGAATTATTGTTCCTTACTCGTTGATTAAATCTCTACGATGTTCTGATTTCAACCAGTGTCTTGTAATCTTCCTTCACTTGCGGATATTTGTGTACATATATATATATATATATATATATATACATATATACATATGTACATATATACATAGAAGACATTAAGCGTTTGTCTCAAAGACATCTTCGACATGGAATGTTTACGTTCTTGAAATGGTTTGCCATTCTCGTAAACAGTTTACTTATTGTTACGTCGCGCCAACGTCAATCTCGATAGAAAGTAAATAACGGATGCATCTTCTGACGAATCATTTGTAAATAGAAAATTCGAATAAATACGAAATTGTATTATAGATTAACATCATATAGTTAAAACTATAAACAAACTTTCTCTCTGTCTCTCTCACTCTCACTCTCACTCACTCACTCACTCACTCACTCACTCACTCACTCACTCACTCACTCACTCACTCACTCTCTCTCTCTCTCTCTCTCTCTAATCTAACTAAGTGCACAAGTTTCAATTTAATTTCCTCAACAATCCGTCCATTATCACATTTCACTTGTTAATACATTCGTACATCGAACGTCAATGAATATTATCATCTCAATCTTATTAATTTCATTAATTAATTATCACTAATCGATTTAACAATTAAAAACATTATATAATCATTGTTATTTCTTACATGAACAATATTTCGATACTTCGAGGATAAAATTGTATAGAATAATTTTGTATGTATTAATTACGTCTTTTTCTTTTTTTTTTTTTTTTTTTATTCATTTAAAAATTTCTATTCATTTAACGACGATCTCATTAATAATTATACCTAATATTGTCGTTCGTGTAAAAATGCAAAAAGAAAAGAAAAGAAAAAAAAAAAAAAAAAAAAAAAAAATAAAGGAAAGAGAGAAAGAAAAAAAAGAAAAAAGAAAAGATAAGGATCAAAGTGGTATACCGTTAAAATCTACAATATATCTGTCGGTTAGTATAAACATCTTATATAGTACGTACTTTTAGAAAGGTCAGCTCTAAATCAAAATGGTTCCGTTCACATGAACACGATCGATTTTACTTT
>NC_140829.1:2772500-2782500 GCF_050613455.1 Vespa mandarinia | reverse complement strand
AAACTAATTTGAATCAAACGGAGATTTTGGATCACTCGAAAAAAAAAGTTAAACCTATTATATATATATGTTTGAGGCTTTGATCGCACCTCCACCCTTTCAAGAAAAAAATAGAAGGAAAAAAAAAGAATTATTCAAAAATTAGACAAAAATTTAGAATCTTCAATCTCCCTCTCTCTCTCTCTCTCTCTCTCTCTCTCATATATGTAAATATATATACATATATAATATATATATACGTCGTATACTCGTACGATTTGAGATGTACATTTAACTCGCTCGTTTTTCTTGAACTTTAAATCAGAAAACTTTTTGACAATTTGTTTTCAAAAAAAAAAAAAACATAATTAAATAAAAAAAGAATAAAAATTATGCATTTCATTGAAACCTGCGTAACAATAATCGATGTGTCCCATTCTGAAAATATGAAAACGATAGATTGGATACGTCGAAGGCAATGCTATTATTTATTTATTTATTTATTTATTTATTTATTTAATTTTGAAATCAATCGATCAAATAGAATATCTATCGAAGTTGAAAATAGTTTTTAATCATCGAACGGATTCTTTACGAGAAAATAAAAATTATCTCTATAATTGGAATCCAAGCAATTAAAAATGACGTTTATGATTTTCTATTGTAATTCGTACATTATAAGAATAGTATATATATATATATATATATATATATATATATATATATATATATAATAGCTATATATAATACATTAATAATAATAATAATAATAATAATAATAATATATATAATATATTATTATTAATATATATTTATAAAATATATATATATATAAATAATAATAAATGCAATGTATAATAGATAATATATAAAAATGTAAGAGTGAATTAAAAATAGTCTGAAATGATTATGGGAAACGATTTAATCTTGTCACGTTGTACGGAAGGAAGTTCGTCATGGGGAATTCAATTAATTTCTTTTGATATTCATTCTCTCTCTCTCTCTCTCTCTCTCTCTCTCTCTCTCTCTCTCTCTCTCTCTTTCTCTTTTTCTCTCTCTCTCACTCTTTCAGTTCATTGTTAAAATACAGGAACAGCTGAAAATGATAGTAACAGCAAAAGCAGCAGAGCAGTAATAGTAACAACTGAATCCACCCACCTCCCATCTCTTCCTATTTCCACCCTATCTCACCTCGCCGCCCCCCTTTCTCTCTTTTTGTTATTCTTTTTTCTTCTTCTATTAATTCTCATTTCATTCTTTCTCTTTCCCCTTTTATCATGTATCGTATATTTTATACTAAGCGAAACGAGAGAACTGTGCTCTCGATCACGATCAAGACGACGATAAAGCAAATGATCGATGATATATTGCGATCGGATTCTTTCTTTTCTTTTTTTTTTTTTTTTCGAAGAGAGAAATAGTTATTGAGGAAGGGTTGAAAGTGGGAAGAAAATTTAAAAAAATAATAAATAAATAAATAAATAAATAAATAAAAATAAAAAAAAAATATTGAAAGATGTTTTTCTCTCTCTTTTTTTACTTTGTCTCTCTCTCTCTCTCCCTCTCTCTCTCGCTCTTTTTTTTGTTTGTTTTTTAATTTGAAAAAAGCGGAAGTTACAAGAGAGAGAGAGAGAGAGAGAGAGAGAGAGAGAGGGAGAGAGAGAGAGAGAAAGAGAGTAAAACGATCGTTCACGATTAGCAGAAGAGAACGTCGCGAACGAAACGATAAACGTCACCAAACGTTTTAGTATTCCATTCGTTTATCGTTGAATTCTATGGAAGATTTATAACATGCATCATTGGTATGCATCTCGTGCATTAAATTATTCGTACTACTACTACTACTACTACTACTATTACTACTACTATTACTACTAACATGGAGCACGTTTTTTTCTTTCGAATTCTGATAGAACACTCTGTTATTATTATATATATAGATATAATAATTGATATATATATATAGATATAAATATATATATATATATATATATATATATATATACGTGTGTGTATGAGTGAGTACAAGGATGTATTTAAGGATAAACGTGATCTCTTCGTAGGGATACGAGGAACTCTACGAAACAGAAAAAAAGAGAGAGAAAGAGAGAGAGTGTATGGAATATCAATTTTATTTTATATAGATAATAAATGTTCTTTCGTTTTTTTCTTTTTTTCGTTATATATATATATATATATATATATATATATATATATATATATTTTAATAATAATAATGTTTATATTTGCGAATTATATTATCGAATTTTAACGAGAATTTATTTTTCATTTCGTCGTTCGCATGAACAGTTGTAACGAGGAAAAAAAAATAAAGGAAGAAAAAAAAAAAAAAAATATATATATATATATATATATATATATATAAATATTTATGTAATTAATTTATTTCAATGAGGGATCTTAAGAATTATTTGTATAGACATATATAAGCTCTTTATTGAAGATTAAATCCATCAGTGAGTACATATATTTATATACATAAATATATATATATAGACACACAGACACTTTAATATATTTTCTCTTTAATAATAATCGATGATCTTTATTTATTACAACGTCGTTTTAATTTCGTTACAAAAACGTTATAATACTTGCGCGATAATAATGAAAAAAAAAAGAGAAAAGAAAGAAAAGAATATATATATATATATATAAAGAATAAGATAAAAAAGAAAAAGAAGAAAAGAAAATAAAAGATCACAAAAAAAAAGGAAACAATAGAAATGAAAAAAGAAAGAAAATCCTCTTTATTATACTCAAGTGAGACGCTTAACGTGATCGGTTTTCTTCCTAGACGTCTTGATGAATCCTAGATATTGTAAATCTGCAACCGCTCGTGTGAAACGTGCTCTATGATGACGATTATTATTATTATTATTATTATTATTATTATTATTATTATTATTATTATTGTAATTTAAGAAAAATATAAAAGAAAAGAAAAATGATTAATAATAAAGTGCGATTTGAAAAAAAAAAAGAAGAAGTAGTAGAAGAAGAAGAAGAAGAAGAAGAAAAAGAAGAAATTTAATTAAAGAAGTTCGACATTATACGAACTATACAAACGTCGTATACGATTGATATTAAAATATCAATTAAAATGATCTCATATATATATATATATATATATATATATATATAAATATTATCTATTCGCGAAATATAAATCCAATTTTATCGTTAATTCTAATTAAAAAGGATACTGTATTTTAGGATCTATCTGCCGTTCCTCCTCTATATCCTCAACCGGATCTACGATCGTTGAAAAGGCCTACAAATTTCAAATATCATCTACATCATCATCATCATCATCATCATCATCATCATCATCATCATCATCATCATTATGATCATCATCATCGTCATTGTCATCACTGTCGTTATTTAATAAAATGACTTAAAAAAAAATACTCAAAAAAAAAACAAAAAAAAACAAAAAAAAAACAAAAAATGAAAGATTCCGTCGATATAAAAGGAATTATTATTCAAAAAAGTATTATAGAAAATCATGGCGGTTTAAAATCGTTTATAATATTACAAAGTATCGTAAAGTTTTTTATTCAAATTCATCGTGGAAGATCTTCTCGTCTATTTCAACTCATACACTTTTATAAATAAATATATATCTATATATATATATATATATATTTATTTATATATATGTGTATGTGTATGTGTGTGCGCGCAATATCATTAGAGATTTCATGCAATCCTACGATCCTCGGACTCGAACTAAATCAACTCGAGATAGGATAGCGATTAAAATCGTTAGACGCAGAATAATATACATGAGCAGGACGCGCACTATGGCCGGTTGCCGCCATGTGCGTGACCATAAATGTATGAGAGATTAACCTGTAAACACGAGCACTGGAAAGGATCATTACCTGCAACCAGTCGTACATATTGATTAGCTTCCTGGATTCCAAGTGTAGCTTATAAATTATACTTAAATCGGGCAGTGTTGCCGGAATGGCGTCCTCGTTTTCCAATTTGCAACAGTCACACTATAATAAAATATGCACTTTCAATTAATATTTTATCTGGCGCACGCGATGTTCTCATTTTTGAAAAGAAGAAGAAGAAAGAAAAGATGAACAAACATCATATAAAGGATTCACAGTTTAAAAGACGTTTAAAAAAAGAAAAAAAAAAAAAAACTTATAATAACTAACCTGCAAATACATTTGAGGATCGTTCAAACCCATGTGTATGGCACCCCTAACAGAACCGCGTATATGTTGTTTCACTGCATTTCCATCGTTGTAACAAAATATCTCGTTAGTTGGTACGTTACTAGGATTCGTTAGGTGAACTCTGAAGATCTCATGATCTAAGTAATTTATTATATCGATTTGCGCTTGCTTGTACGGCGAACGTTTATGGGTTTGACTCATTCTTAGTAATTTCTATTTGATCAAATGTAGAAAAGAATGTAAGGCAATGCTTTTTTTTTTTTTTTTTTAATTATTGCAACACGAGAGAGAGAGAGAGAGAGAGAGAGAGAAAGAAAAGAACAAATAAAAAAAAAAAATCTATAGCATAAAATATTACCTCTTTCAATTGTATACGAGTAAGTCTCTCATCGGCAGAAACTATTTCTTTAGTATCATTACTAATAACGACCAAACTAGCATCTTTGATTTCTCTTATACGCGTAGTAAGATTTTCTTGAAATTTTTTCATAATAGGATCCTTCGTATCCTCAAGTATTTTCTCGATAGATTCTAATTTAGTTAAAAGCTCTTCCTTCGATAAAAAATTTAATAGTTGAAGGCATTCCTTATATTCCTGAGACTCCGTAAGGTTACTTGAATAAACTGCTTTAGTATAAACTTCACGTAACTATAATTATTATTTTAATTAATATTTATTTCTCACATATGTCTCTCTTTATATATATATATATATATATTTTTTTTTCTTTTTTCATTTTCAACAAATCATAAAGAAAGCTTTCTTTACTATGTCATATATACCTGTTTTCCTAATTGTGCCTTAGGTAATGTCGATACTAAAGAGTGTAAGCATCTTAATACTGTTAAAAATCGTATAATATATTTGTGAAATTCCATCAATAATGTTCCTATTAAATCCTATAAAAAAAAAAGTATTTGACATTAAAATTCTATAAATTTAAATAGACTTAAAAAACAATGATAAAGTTATCATTATTGTTTTACCTTAAATTTTTCATCGTTAAGTTCTTTTTCATTTTTATTTGATTCCTTTTGGATTTGCATATAGTTAACAATCGATGGTAACTTTTTAAGATCTTTAATATCCTCTTTCGTTAAAGAAGATAATCTTGATTTAATATCTTTTCGTCGGCAACACAAAGAGTTTATGTTTTTTCCGTAAAAATGTTGTATCATACATAACTAAAGGGCATTGCTAATTCGTAAGATATTAAGAAATACATTGGAAAGTTAAAAGGTAACAAATAAAAAGGTATATATTATATTAAAGTCGACAATATGTACCTTATAATTTTGTAAAAAACGATCGACTGAAAAATCATAAAACAAAAATATATCTGTTAATAATTGAAAAGCTCTTCCAGTCAATCTAAATGAAATATCCGATGAAAAAATCGTTCCCTCTAATATATCCGCTAAACTTTTTACTTGCGTTTGCATGTGCAATACCTGAAATGAAAATAACTGTGTGTCTATTCTTGAGAAAACAAAAACAAAAACAAAAACAAAAAAAAATAAAAAAAGGAAAAAAAGTAAATCAATTCAATTATCTAATTCATTAACAATGAAAGTACTTATAATTACCTTAATTTTTAATTTGGAAGTAGCATCATAAGATAAAGATCTATGTACAACGTGCAATGTAGTTGCAATTCCAAAAAAAAGTATAAATTTTATTTTATCCGAATAAGAACTAAAAATTGAGAAAATTTTAATTATTATACTATAAGAAATGAAATCTTTCTTAGTCTCTTTAGATATTCAATCAATCTTAATACCTTAGGATCAAAATAAAATCATGAAGTACTCCAGGTGAAAAACTTTCAAAATCAGAAATAATAATAATTATGGGATCCAATGGATTGCAATGCGTTGTATACCATAATTTTAAAGCACGCATATTACATTGAGTTCTCTTTATTTCTATATCATCCTGTAAATTATATATATATATATATATTTTTTTTTTCAAGTATCAATTTAAGTAATACATTTTTCAATGAGCCCTAACCTCTTCTTTCTTATTTATCAATTGAAATACTGTATCAGATACTATATTTTTTATATTGTTAGAATCTTTACTCCATAATATTGCAACGTGCATTGTTAGAGTACGTAATTGAACAACTATTTTTTGAAAGAGTTTAGCATGATCAGGAACGTTGATACCTAAAAATGGAAAATTAATTCTATAGAAAAAGAAAAAGAAAGATAAGAAACAATGAATATTATAATACACAAAATATATAGATTTTTTTCATTACCAGTTAATAACATAGCTGTAGGTATTTCATTGTCAAATATATCTATATTATTTGATTTTACACTGGATACAAAAGATTTTAAATCTGATATCAATTGATGGATCATATTAGATCTTATAGACTAAAAAAAAAAGATTAGAATATATTAACTTGAATAACTAATGTTTTAACTTGAATGTATTAACTTGAATAACTAATCAATTAGGATATATTACAAGTTTATATTTAAATTACATTATCATATATCCTATAACAATTATCATACCTCGGTCTTCATTTGAATGCTATCCCATATTTCTTTGTACGCAATATACCACGGTTCATTAAAATAATCATAAAGACTTTGATTTATTTTACTTCGCCCAATTTTATAACTACCCGTATGAGCAAAAACTCCCTAAAAATATAAAATAATCAAATATTCTTATCGTGCTTACAGAACTGAAAATAATTATTAAAAGTGTGTGTATATGTATATGTATATGTGTGTATATGTATATATATATATATATATACACATATACATATGTATAAAAAAAAACATTAGATTACGCATATGTAAACGATTTCTTTTATTTATATTAAAAATTGCTTAACGAAACAAACATTTGGAATATCTCTTATTGGAATTTACATTTTAAGGTTAAGTTTAACGAATCGTGCAACAGGTTGTCAAGATTACATTATCTTACCTTTGACACGGAAACTTTGTCCATTCTTCAAAGAATAGAAAAAGATGCTTGAAATAGCTTTGAATATAAAACACTAATAATAATTGAAAATTGTAAAAGAAACACAGAAGAAAATATAAAAGTATACACTCGTTGAAACGGCGTTCCTTCTATCACAATGCCAGATTAAGTAATGCGAGAAAGCATACGTATATTAGTTCCATAAGCATACGTAGATGGCAGCAAAGATCATGTAGATCGTTAACCTAACATATTTTAAAAATACATACTACGTACATCTAATTAATATTATATCAATATATATATATATATATATATATATATATATATATCATAACAAATCAAATGATTATAAATATGATTTATCATCGATTTAAAAATAAATTGAATAAAATATCATTTATTATAATATCGAATATATTATATATATGTATATATATAATTATTATTCTCAGTATTGATACGAGAATAATAAATTTTAAGGAATAAAATCTTTTCCTTAAGGTTTCATGCGTGAGTTTATAGAAATTGTTTCTCGTAAAGAAGAATTTTTCGAGAAAGATGGGTATCAGAGAGAACACGTTGGACTCTCTCTTTCTCTCTCTCTCTCTCCTCCCCATTTCTTTCTCTCTCATACAAGGAATATAAATCGATGCGCCAAGCAGCTTTGTACGGACGTTTTCGTTTTGTGGCCAAGGCATAGCAGCTGCGGCCCGCAGGCTACTACCTACTATTACTACTACTACTACTACTATCTACTACTACTACTACTACTACTGTTGGCGCGTGCTCGCGAGAGAAAATAAATGCGAATCGATTGGGAGCTTTAATCATTCGGGCCCGTTGAAAAGAACGAAAAGAGAACGACGTGACGAAAAAGATTGGGGAACGGGGAAAAGGAAAAAGAAAAAACAAAAAATAAAAAAAAAAAAAGAAGGAAAAAAAGAAAGAAAAAAAAAATCTCTTCCCAAGCGTAAATTATACGTGTTAAGCATTAAAGCTTCAAGCGATGTATGTTTATATTATATATATATATATATATATATATATATATATATATATATATATATATATATACAGTATATATATTTTTACAGTGGAGCGTTAATTTTGTGAAAAAGACAAAATTAAAAAAGTTAAAACTAATTCTAAAATTAACATATAATTTATGTTTTTGTTTGTTAAAAAAAAATAATAATAATAAATCAAAAATTAATAGAAAAAAAATGGACACCTCATTTTCAAAATCAATGATTCTATATACGTCATATATATGCATGATTTTTTTCCTTTTTTTCACTATTTCGTTTACAAAAAAAAAAAAAAAAAATAAAAGAATAAAGAGAAACTTATAACACAGTAAACATTACAAATGATGATGATGATGATGATGATGTTTTTTTCTATTTTTCAGCGAACCTACCGCTAACGATCGAACGATTAGGACTATCGGTTTCGTCCGAATTAGATGGTAATCCGCCATTATGGGTAACGAGAAGACCAGGGCCAACCGGTGAAGAGGAGGTTTTCATAAACAACGCTAAAATCTTAAAACAACATAGCAACTTTCAATCGAAAATCAAAGTCAATGGTGATACGAAAACGCAGGTATGTCATTATATCGATTTAATATATATATATATATATTTTTTTTTTTTATTTTTGATATAATTTGAAATATAACCTAAATCATATACATAAATATACATACCATACATATACATATATATATATATATAATAAGTTCGGAAATGATAAAATTCGATGGAACCTGAAATGTGAAGTGGAAAAGGGTTTTTATCAGATCGCAAAAGGAAATCTTTTTCAGATTTCCTACGTCGATATGGTTACATGAGTCCAATGTTATACACTGGGGTTCCGCCATAATACGCGAAGGTAAAGGTTGGATCTCATTTCGTCTTACGCCAGACGAATCCTCTAATCTCTAGTTAAAGTACCATCACCTGATAAAAATCGCACGGAACCGTACGGTCTACAACTAATCCCTTCGACGAAGCGCGCCTTTAGATCACTACTTTTCCTCTCTCTCTCTCTCTCTCTCTCTCTCTCTCTCTCTCTCTCTCTCTCTCTCTTTCTCTCTTTTTCTCTCTCTTGCTTTCTCTCTCTCTCTTCTTCCTTTGATCCTCTCTTGTGGCTCACGATAGTAATATCAGAGAGAAACTCTTCCTATCCACATTCCACGTACAAATTTTCTTCTAATCATTTCTATCTTCCTTTTCCTTCTTTCCTTTTTTTTTTGTCTCTTTTTTCTTCTTCTTCTTCTTCTTCTTTTTCTCAATCCTCTTACCGAAACGTTATAAGCCAAAAGTGTAATTAAATGTCGTCATAAAGACGAAGAATAAAGTCCAAAGAAAAAGAAAGAGAGAGAGAGAGAGAGAGAGAGAGAGAGAGAGGAATGCATAAATTATACAAAATTCTATTAATCATTATCGGAACTATTTTCCGTACATATCTATCAAAAACGTATATGCATATTTTAAATATATCTATCTATCTTTATATATAAAATCGTTCAAAGGTATTCAAAAAGAAAAACAAAATTATTCCGTTCGAATGAAAATTATTTCTTTCTTATCTGTATGTACTGAAAGATTAAGAGAGAGAAAGAGAAAAAGAAAAAGAAAAAGAAAAAGAAAAAGAAAGAAAAAAAAAAAAGGAATAAAAAAGCGAAAGTTCTGATAATTGAAAATTTTGTCGATTAATTAATTCGAGTTGAGTTTTCATCATGAGTATCGTTAATTAACGTATAATCGAACGTTATGCCAAAGACAGGATAATTTACGTGTGTAGGATAAAGCTGATAAGAAAACGAGTGGTAAAT
>NC_140829.1:2735000-2760000 GCF_050613455.1 Vespa mandarinia | reverse complement strand
AAAAAAAAAAGAAAAGAAAAAAAGAAAAAAGGTGTAATTTAAATCGATCTTTCGATAATAATATTATCCAGAAACAATATCATAATACGAATAATATAAATAATATTATATATTATCCATACATATATGAAAAGGTACATATATGTATATTGGATTTGCAATATGAATTTATTGTCATTATCGACAATAAAGCGGGATTATTAATTATTATCTTTCTTCAACAACAACAACAACAACAACAACAACAACAACAACAACAACAACAACAACAACAATAACAACAACAACAACAACAACAAGAGAATATACTTATACGTATCTCTTACATATATAATATAGTTACGACTTACATATATATATATACACATATATATATGTATGTATACACTATATCTTTAATACATTCAATTATGTATATATATATATATATATGTATATATATATATGTATATATATATACATACAACAGACGATTTTTACTATGTAACAACTAACACGGGACTAAGAATGGAATGTTCACGTGACAGCTGTCTCTCTCGACACACGCGATATCGATTGTTCTCCAAAAATGATACTCGGCACGACCTGCCTAATGTCTGCACCAAGATCCTTACGAGACTTTTAATTAGATCAAAGGCGACATTTTTCTCTCTCTCTCTCTCTCTCTCTCTCTCTCCCTCTATCTTTTCTTTCTTTTCTTTTTCTTTATCTTTTTCTTTGTCCATCGCTTTGAACATTTCGCCTCTTTATCGTCTTTACTTAACTTTTTCTTTTTCTATTCGAGATAAAGAAACTTTTCAAGGACTTTCTCTATCTCTCTTTCTCTCTCTCTTTCTCTTTTTCTCTCTCTCTCTCTCTCTTTCTTTTTCTCTCTTTTTCTTTCTCTTTTGACGTTATCTTATTCGCCTTTGATCTAAAAAAAGTCTATTTTGTGTTGTGTATTTGTGCCTCGTGCGTTGTTCCCATATACGATCGTGCATCACTATTATATAATATTAGATCGGAATCGATAGATCCTTTTTTTGTCAATTTGCAATTGCAACCGCAATTGTAATTGTAATTGTAATTGTAATTGTAATTGTAATTCCATTATAACGAACAGCACGGCGAATGGGTACGATCGTATGATCGTCTCTTCCCCGTTTGCCCACAAACCCCCATATCTTTGACATACCCATACTCAACCACCCTTATAAAAGTTTCGATTAACCGTGAATTTTCAATGACGCTTTTATTATTAAACGTTTTTTAATATCTCAAAATCGATATTATCGACTTTTCTGATTTTCCGAAAAATGATTTATATTTATATATATATATATATAAATATATGTAACCTTAAACTATTTATTTTTAATATTATTTAAAACGTATGCAATGATATTTTATTTCATTTTATTTGTTTATTAAGTAATTAATTAATTTATTCAATTTATTTACTTTTAATATTATTTAAATGAATAATATAATGACATTTTGTTTCTTCTTTTTTTTTTTCTTTTTTTTTTTTTTTATTTGTTAAATAATTCTTTTCTTTCCTTTTTTTTCTCTCCATCGCGTAAAATCTCACATACATTTGATAATGAAATGAAATGAGAAACAGAAAAATAATGTATGCGTAATAAAAAAAAAGAGGCGTTCATTCTTATAAAAAAAAAAAAAAAAAATATATTAATTTTAATAAATATCTCATTAGTCGTGTATCTTTTCAAAATATTTTTTCACAGTGTCTGGATAATTAATTTATCATAGTGATTAAAGTTTTGCATGTCTATTGGTTCAAAGGAAAAAAAAAAAAAAAAGAAAAGAAAAAAAAGAAGAAAGAAAGAAAAAAGAAAAAGATTAAGGTTTCAAAACTTTTGCAAAAAGATAAACAAAAATAGATCTCATAAATTAACTTTATATTATTTTATTAAAAGATTTTTTATAATTATTCTTATAATTATAAATAATGTTATATAATAAAACATATGTATATATCGAAAAAAGATCTTTGTTATAATCACTTATGTAACCAGTTTACATAACAAGTATTTAAACAATACTGATAAAGAGAGAAACTCAATGCTCAATTTTCATTTCGTAATTATTTGTTTTTTCTTTTTTTCTTTTATTGTATTTTTACTACTGTAAATTGATTAAAGAATCAAGTATGTATGGGAAATTTGATTTTCTCTCGTTCATTTATTTATTTATTTTTTCTTCTTTCTCTCCTTTTTTTTCTTTTTTTTCCCTAATTGCACCCAACTGAAATTGAAATATTTGAACTGTATTGACTGTCGAAATTCTGTAAAAACGTTTTAAAAATTCATTTTCGAAGTTTTACGAATCGACCGGGGACGAATCTCGGCGCCCCATCAAATTACAAAACACAAAAAAAGAATATATAAAAATAAATAAAAAGAAAAAAGTAAAAGAAAAATAGAATGGA
Organism: Vespa mandarinia; assembly: GCF_050613455.1. NCBI lineage: Eukaryota > Metazoa > Arthropoda > Insecta > Hymenoptera > Vespidae > Vespa > Vespa mandarinia. Next base: position 2,757,569 of record NC_140829.1, on the reverse strand, counting down.
TAAATAAAAAGGATCATTGTTCGCCGTCGTTGTTTGTTAATCATTGGCTCGCGTAGAAAAAAAAAAGAAAAAAAAAAAAATAAAAATAAAAAAGATATACGTATATCATACGTATATATGTATATCATATGATATACATATATGATATATATGTATATCATATATATATATATATATAATCTCTGTATCTAATTGAACAAATTTTATTCCGATTAATTGTCTTTCACGATCGTATTGGGACGTAATATTTACTAATCAATTAATTTCAGGTTTTTGAACAGGCGTTCAAGTGACGACGCGTGTCATGAGAACGTGAATTATAGCCGGAGAGTCGCGATATAAAACATAATGTAATAATCCAAAATGACGAAAAAATATTTTAACAAGATAGAAGAATAGAGAATTATTATTCTCTATGGATTGGCGCCGTGTGTTGTTTTGTAGGTAGGAAGGGGAGCATGGAAAAAAAGAAAGATGTGAAAAAAAAAGGAAAGAGGAAAAAAAGAAAAAAAAGAAAAAAGAAAAAAAAGAAAGAAAGAAAAGTATGTAAAGAAAAAAATCAAGAGAGGACAGAGAGAAAAAGAAAAAAAAAAAAAGAAAAAAAAGAACGATCAGGGGAAGAGAAAAATAAATAAAAACAAAAACCAACAAAGCTGTGTACAACCACCACCACCACCACCACCACCACCACCACCACAACACCGCCGATTTCTCTGCACCGCCTTTCTCTATGTATTATCACCGCAGAATTTCTTCTCGCCTCTGCTCGCGCAAATTATCAAATGCCGATAAAATTATCTCTAAAGCCCTTATTAAAAGTCCTATCTATCTTAACTTTAACCCTTTTTTCACCTGTCTCGAACAACCCTTCCTCCTTTATCCTCCCTCCCCTATTTCCACAGCTAGCCTTCTTTTTTTAAATTAATACTACTTACTTCACTACTACTTCACTATACTTATTTACTTACTTACTTACTTACTTACTTACTTACTTACCTACTTACTTATTCAGCCTATCGACTTGGTACTCTCTTGCTTTTACGATATCTTTCTCTTTCGTTTATTTTTTTCTACATTATCAACTATCTTTTATCATTTTTTATTTTTTTTTTTTTTTTTTTATGAATAATATACGAGACATAGCTCGTGCTATCTCTCTCTTGTATATTTGAGAAAAATATTATAATATAATGTCTGTATAATATGTATTATTTCTAACCACCCAGCACTTTTCTTTTTATTTTTTTTTTATTTTTTTTTTTTTTAATCACGCTTTCTTACTTCGAGATCAAATATTATACGACGACGTTTCTAACCCACCACCCCCACCTCTCTACATCTACTAACCAACCATTCACTACCATCCATCCCGCCTCCCTCCTCCCACGAATTGTTTAAATCGATCACGTAATTTTTAATTTCGAATAAGATCTCTCCTCAAGCTTATATAAAAATTCTTTAACAATACTAATTTGTCGATACAATCGTTAGATTATTTATATTCCCACAACAATCAAAACCATCCACACCCACATATCCTAACACACCAACGTCCCTTCCTCCCACTAATATTCAGGAACCATTGAAATCGATTTTCATTCTATCCAAATTTTTCACTTAAATCTCGTAAAAATTACAATATAAAAATTACAATAAATATATACATTAATACACGCGTGTAATTAATAATCGTCGTAAAGTAATAATAGAAATAATACCAAAGTACCAATCAAAGAAATGATAATGATGATATTGAAGGATGAAATCAAAAAAGAAAAAAAAAAAAAACAAAGATCTAATCGTGAAATTCGTAAGGATTTAATTAAAAATTTAATTAGAAAATTATCGTTGGAGTTCGATCATAATTCGAACGCAATTATTAATATAGAAAAAGAAAAAATCGTACGTTTAGTCAACCAATTAAGTATAATTAATTATTTAAACGTTTGTTTGTTTATGTTTGTATGACGTTAAAAGTTCGAACATTTATCTCTCCCTCCCTCTCTCTCTCTCTCTCTCTCTTTCTTCAAACAAAGAGGGAGACGGTCCGATAATACGGAAAAAAGAAAAAAGTACTAAACTCCCTAATCGTTAACAACTTGAGATGTTCCTTTAACAGGAACGAATTTAAGCGTTTTGAAGTCGATCGTTCTACTGCAAGGAGTGTAAATCCATTCGTTAAAAGGACCCGAAAGGGAGGAGAGACATTCTAACGCTCGAATGAAAATTAGAATGGGTGAAGAAAGATCGTGTTTCTTCGTGCTCAGTTAAATCTTACAATGACTTATTATCTTGTCTATATATTCTCTTAAAAAGTTAATTATTACGTTTGAATAAATCTAAATTCAATGATTCGGTATTAAAGTCTTTCTTCTTTTTTTTTTTTTTTTTTTTTTTTTTCTTATTCATTTATTTATTGAATGAAATATCAAACGTTTTTGTTTTTAAATAAAAAAATATATATATATATTTGTATATTTATTTATGTTAAATAAATAATATGTATATATAATAACAATTAAAGAAATAATATATATATATATAATATATATAAATAAATATATATCTATTTATTTATGTTAAATCAATAAATATATAAATATATATATGTATATATTTTACTTATTTATATTAAGTCTTTCTTCTTTCTTTTTTTTTCCTTTTTTTTTTCTTATTCATTTATTTATTGAATGAAACATCAAAACGTTTTTGTTTTTGAATAAATATATATATATATATATATATATATATATATTTATATTTATATATTTATTTATGTTAAATACATAATATGTATATATAATAATAATTAAAGAAATAATATATATATATATATAATATATATAAATAAATATATATCAATTTATTTATGTTAAATCAATAAATATATAGATATTTACTTATATGTATATTTACTTATTTATATTTCATATTATTATTATATTACACTTTATATTTATATTATAATATAATTATATTTTTTTATGTTAAATAAATAATATATATATAATATATAAATATATAAATATATATATATATTTAATTTATATTATTATTATACTATATTTTATAGTATAATAATATTCGTATTATACTATAATTATATTTATTTATATTTATTTATTTATATTTTTATATATTTATTTATATATATACATATACATACATATATACATATATATATATATATATATATATATATATATATTTATGCTGAAATAAAGTTAATTGAGAGAATTCGAAAATAAGTGAATTTTAAAATGCGATAAAATCATGCACATGAGCAATTCTCTGATTATACCCGCATTTATATATATATATATATACATATATATATATATCGGGTAAAATGGAAGGAAATTTATGAAAACGTGTCAACGTCGGCGGAGTTGTATTCGAGGTTTGTTGTTGCTCGATCGTCGACATGCCCGATGACGCCTGTCGTACGCACCATTCTGTCATCGTAACGTGACACAAGTACGATAAATATTCTCAAATACTCGGCTGCCTGTTACGATGATTTGTCGGGTAAATATAAATTCGTGATAATGTTCTTTGACGATCCACGAATAAAAAGTCATTCGCGTATGTTCCAATCCGTCGTTTGATTTTATTTTCTTTTCTTTTTATTTTCTTTTCTTTTTTGTTTTTTTTTAAGGTAAATAATTAAAGGCAAATAATTGGATCGAAGATCCAACGACGAATCAAATTCGACCAATTATATGATTTAACAAATTCATATCTTAATGTAACGTTAATTAATAATTATAATGTTGAAATAGTTTCAAAATGTTACAATTACTTTGATCTGTCATTATTATCGAATGCTAATAATTACTTTGAAAAAGTTAGAACGAAGTGGTAAGATTTTAACTTAATGATTAGAATTTTTAAATATCACTGTATGTATGAAAATTTAACAATTCGTTTAACTTAATTAATACGATATAATTCGATGATTCCCTAGATCTTTTTTTTCTCTTTTTTTTTTTTTCTTTTTCCTTTAAACGTTATAATTCTACGATTTAAATCTGTTAATAAAAATCTCTGTTCGAGATGAGAGCCTTCGTATGAAATTATTATTCGTGATTAGTATTCGTTAAATACGAGACAATAAGATTTTTATCGAAGTTAAAAAGCGTGATTTAGGGATGAAAGTAAAATTAAATCTAATAAAGAAAAAAAGAAAAAAAAGTATAACAAACAATTAACTCGATCAATAATTATCCCATTCGATTAAAGAAAAGAACGAAAACGTGACGTAGAAAATGTGCATTTAATCCTTGTCGTACAAATATCTGAAAATAATTTCAAGTATTGCACATGGGATGCACTTTACAATAAATCCACCAATCCCATAGCATTGAACGAACAGCTGTCATTTATACGTATTGAATAAATAATATCGAATAAGTGTTATCGTAACGAAAATATTGTATATTATTTGAAGCCTATTTGTGATAATGATAATCGGTAGATTTGAAAATTCGCGTTTTCGATTATATCATAAAAAAAAAAAAATAAATAAATAAAAAGAAATTTCATTAATCGTGCAACGCGCAAATTGTTTTTAATTGAGCTTAAAGTTGATATGGGGTGTTTCGAAACCCCACCTCCTCCCGCTCCCCCTCCCCCGGACTAGGCTAGAATTAACATTAATTAAAAATATTTATATATACATATGTATATATATATATATATATATATATATATATATTTACGTAAGTACGTACTCATATGTATCACTATGTACATATATGTATGTATGTATGTATGTATATATGTATATATGTATGTATGTACGTATGTAATCACGAACAAGAGAACAGGTCTCTAAACCAAGCCGCATATTATTATCCAATTGTGGTGTTTCCCCATTGAAAATCAAATTACATGTTCGTCGATGACGAGTTGGGACTGACTCTCTAGGATTTGATTTGCTTTACGTTATCCCTACGTTTGTTCTATCATTTTACTACGATAGATTTACACACGTTGTATGGTATTTTCATCGGACGTAACTGGACTCTATGCCCTGTAGTAGTATTCCGAGTATTTCGAGTTATCCGATCTGGATAGCTTCAAGAATCGATTGAAATTCGATTACGGTTCCGGTTTTGTTATTAGATATTAGGTAGCAGTGTAAATATATATATATATATATATATATATATATATATGACGATATAACTTAAATAGTTAGACTTTCAACCCCCTCCCTTATGTATGCATATTTATTATCGTTATAATATCTACATATACGGGTTTGTTATTTTAAATATCTTCGAATTCGTTTGAAACTTCTTTCTTTCTTTTTTATTTATTTATTTATTTATTTATTTATTCATTTATTTATTTATTTATTTATTATGATACATCTAACGTTTTCATTGTTAAATAAATAAATGTATATATATATATACTTATGTTAAATAAATAATATAAATATATATATTTAATAATTATATAATTAATTATATAAATAAATGTATATATATATATATATTTTTTTTTAATCACGTTTCTTTTTATTATATTGACATAACGTTTCTATCCGTAAACATTTGCATTCTTTTTCTTTTTTTTTCCATTTTCTTTTTTTGACGTTATTATATCAAAACTAAAATCGAATATGACTGAATGAACAAATGACGAGGAATATTCGTATTTATTTTCGGTGATATAAAGAGATCAACGTAGTTAGTATCGTTTGTAATAAATACGTAGCGGTATATAGATATATATATATATATATATATTGGGTGAACGGTTAAATCTCGGCCAATTTCAGTATTGGGGTGTATGTATGTATGTATGTATGTATGTATGTATGTTATTCTTTTTGTTTTTTTATTTTTTTTGAAACGAAAGGATTGATCTATTAAAATTATTTCATATTATCCATGTCGATCGTACGAATCATTGCACCGCGAAATCAGATTTTTGATCATGGATATGAAAACGAGAACCAGTTTGGCACCGTTCAATTACCAAAGCAATAAGGGTTGGACGTAATTACTCTTCGATATTATTTCATTTCTTTATATATATATATATATATATATATATATATATATATATAAATAATTTTTTTTATATTATATGAATATTTTTTGCCCTTACGATTTTTCGAATTATAATTAATTTCTTTTTTTCTTCAAACAAATTTCGTTATGAATCATTATAAATCGTTCGTGATTGGTACTTTGGTAAAAAGAAAAAAAAAAAAATAAAAAGAGAAAAAAAATCATCGCCTTTTAAACATCAACCCCCTTTTAATCGATCTGTAATATATTTTTCTTTATATTCGCTTTAAACTAATTAATTAATAATAGGCGTCGAATTATCCGTCAATTAGTATCTATACATAGAAATATATATACATATATATACTAAACTTATTGTTACTGTATGAATAATTCGTCGATTTCATTTATTAATTAGATAGAAAAATCAATAGTCACATTTGAAATTGACGAAATTGGAAATTGTCAGAGCTTCTTACTTTTTCTTTTTTTTTTATTTTTTTTCTATTCTACCTAATCATTATAATTGTCTTATTGTTATTAAATCAATCGTCGAATATATTATAAACGATAGATATATAAAATTTCGTAAATTATATTCGTATATTATCCTTCGTGCAAAAGCTTGATAAACGATATTTTTCAATTAGTAGTAATAGATAATGATTATGATAATGATGATAAAGATTATGATCATGATAATAATAGATAGATAATTTATTTAATTAATGCACATTAACTGATGATATCGTCAATGTGAGATAATCAAAACCGGCTAAACGTATACATATATTTATGTATGGTATAATTTATCTATAAATAATTATTTATTATAAACATACAGTATTAACTTTTCAATAATTTATATGAATATTTTCGAGTTTTGATTGTCTCCAAGTAATCTACCGTAAATGTAGAATAAATATCACTCTTTTTTGTTATAGCAACTAATTAACGCAGCACTTGGTATAGCATACGATGGATTCATCGATATCGAAAAAAAAAAAGAAAAAAGAAAAAAGAAAAAGAAAAAAAAGAACACATAGTACACACAGTACACATTATTTTGTTTTTGTCATAATCTTATAATTCTCGCATTGATATCACCTTTTTTTTTTCCTTTTTCTTCTTCTTCTTCTTCTTTTTTTTTTCTTCTTCTTCTCTGAACTGATTTCATTTTCCGAATTATTCCTCTATCTTTTTTTTTTTTTTTTTTTCCTTTTTTTTCTTGTCTTTTTTCCAACGTAATTTACGATTCATACGACGTATCATTGAATTAATAACTTATTGTAGTAACTATAAATAATTGGACATTAATATGGAAAAAAAAAAGAAAAGAAAAAAAAAGAAAAAACTAAACAAGATATATATAAATGCCAATACGATTTATTTCTTTAGAAAAATCAAATTCACGAAGTCGACGATCGATTGATCACTGTACGCTTTCTTTGCTCCGATCATGACATGAAAAGGAAAAAAAAAAAAAATAAAAAAAAAAATAAAAAAAAAAACAAAAAAAAAAGTTGATAGGTGAAAAGAAAAAAAAGGAAAAAAAAAAGAAAGAAAGAAAGAAAAGTATGAGATAATTGGTATTATTAAATGCAAATTTTCAAAGCGCGCATATATCTTATTCTCCGTTCACGTTCGAAATGAAAATGAAGAAAATAAAGAAAAAGGAAAAGAAAAACAAAATTTTCAAAAGTCACGAACCGATAGGAATTTCACGACAAACGGAGTTCTTTTCTTTCTTAGCTTTTGTTTTTTCTTTTTCTTTTTCCACTCTCCACCCCGATCACAGATTTACAACATATTTCTAATGATTTTTTTTTCTCACCCTTACCTTACGAGTATACACATTTCTAATGATTTTTTTTTGTCTACCCTCCCCTTACGAGTATACACACATTTCTGATAATTTTTATCCGACCTATCCCACTCCTCCACCCCCCCCCCACCCCTGTACACGGATATATACATTTCTGATGATTTTTTTCTTGTTTTATTTCTTCTAGCTTTCTTTTTCCTTTTTTCTCTCTCTCTCTCTCTCTCTTTCTCTCTCTTTCTCTCTTTCTCTCTCTTTCTCTTTCTCTTTCTATTTCTCTTTACAGTGAACGACTTAATTACAAGTATACCTTTTTTCTGTTTCTGTTTCGCTTCTTATGTTATGGATCAACACCCTTCATGGTTTCCGGTTTCTCTACGCAGTCCTTCAAGGTAATTCACAAGCTGCCTTTTCTATAGTTTTTTTCTTCTTCTTCTTCTTCTTTCATGTCTTTCTAGACTTCCATTACAGTAAGAATCACCCGTTCACTATCGACCACTATATCAATCACTATTATCAACCACCATCACCACCATCACCACCAGTATTGCTACCACTACATCATTAAACATTACGATTCATTCACACTAACATCACTGTCGATTATTTCTTTCGACCTTTGCTTCTCTCCTATCATCCTTAACCCTTAACTCCCACCCTTAACCATCTTTTTCCCTTTCCTCCTCCTTTTCCTCTTTCTCTATCTCTCTATCACTCTCTCTCTTTCTATATATATATATATATAGAATATCTCCTTCTTTTTCTCATTCTTCGTATCATCGCTCGTTTTCTTGCACTATGTTCTCCCTTCTCTTTCTCTCTCTCTCTCTCTCTCTCTCTCTCTCTCTCTCTCTCTCTCTCTCTCTCTCTATTTATCAATCTATCTATCTAGTTATCTCTCTCTATATCTCTCTTTATATCTCCATTCCTGTGCACATTCTCAACCGTTGCAAGTGTTTCTTACCGTTTATGCAACCATTGCAGTGTGTAACCGCCATTGGATATATCTTATGAAACAATTAATCTTTCTTCTGCATATGTGTATATAAGAGAATTATGTATGTATATATATATATATATACATGTTTTTGTGTAAACAACAATTGTATATACATTTACTTGTATATATGAATATTCAAAAGAAAAAAAATATATATATATATACATGTATAAACAAGAATTGTATATACATGTATTTGTATATATAATTATTCTATGTACGTATATATATATATATATATATAAGAATATATAATTGTATGTATACTTATACATATGTATATATATATGTACATATAAATGTAATAAAGAAGAATCTAAAATAGAACAATTGAATCAATCATTCAATGTTTTAATTAAACTTACGAAACAAGCGAATTATTGTACAAATAATAATAATAATAATAATAGTAATAATAATAATAATAATAATAATAATAATAATAATAATAATAATAATAATAATAATAACAACAATAATAATAAAAATAAAACGATAAACGATATACCAATCGCGGTAAATAATGCAATTGGAGATCGCAAAAGCACATTATTATAGTTACGAGCTTTAGGCCTATAATAATCGCTGAGAAAAGGATACTATTTTTTTTTTTTTTTTTTTTAATCAACAACCTTTCTTACCCCCTTCTCGTCGTCGTCGGCGAACGGGAAACAATATTATAAGACAAAAAAAAAAAGAAAAAGGTAAATGAAAGTTTCGATCGTGCAGTTAACTTATTCTTCACGATCTTTACGACCTTTGCGACCTTTGCGACCTCCTCGACGAGGGTGAAGAAAAGGTTTTAACCAATTCGCTCGCTCGCTCGTTCGATATATCCTGCAATTTTTGCATTATATCTAACGTAGGTGAAAAGCTATTTTCTATCTTCTCGCTTTTTTTACTATTGGCTTTTCGCCATTTCAATCTACTATATAGCGCCTTATATAGCACTGAAGCGTTTGTCGCCACTCAATTTTCTTTTTTTTTTACTCGCACGAAGAAAACAAAAAAAAAAAAGCAAAAACAAAAAAGTAAAGAAAAAAGAAAGAAAGAAAGAAAAAAAGAAAAAAACGACGACGATCTTTTCTTATTTAAATTCCTTCTTTCTTGTTTCGTCCTTTCTTTCATTCTTTTTTCTTCGGCCTCGTAAACAATCCCTATGGCGCTATAAAAAAAAAAAGAAAAGAAAAAAAAAAGAAGGATTTCTGGAGCCAAATTTTCTTCTCTCCTCTCCTCCCCTTCCCTTATACCCCAATCCCCCCTTACTCCCTATTTTCACTTCCCTAATCCTTCTTCGCAATTTTACCTTCCAATTACTTCTTCAATCCTTTCCTTTCTCTTTCTCTCTCTCTCTCTCTCTCTTTCTCTTTTTCTGCCTTGTATGCATGCTAAATATAGCAAATAAAACCCGCAGACACACGATATTTTTATATATACAGGTTGCATCACTCAACGTCGTCACTAAAAATATATATATATATATATATATATATATAAATTATATATATAATATATAAATATATATTCAACAAAAATATTTCCTACGAAAATTTTCTCGACGTCTAATTAAGTTTAATGTAAGATGGTATTATTGGTTTGACCTTAAATCAAAGATCGTTCTAAAGGTCACATTTGCATTTCTTTTTTTTTTTTCTTTTTAAATGGAAACTGTATATTTTTCCTTTCTTTTTTTTTTTCTTTTTTTATTTTTCTCCTTTTTATTTTTTTTATTTTCCAGCATATTCTTACGTCCGAGACAACGAAATGGTTTTTTTTTTTTTTTTTTTTAATGAAACCGTAATTTTCAATCGTCTTTCGTTCAAAATTTTAATCTTGATACCTGTTGTTAATTTATCAAAATGTATTTAAAAAAAAATGTATTTAAAAAGAAAAAAGAACAAAGAAGAAGAAGAAGAAAAGAAAAAGAAAAAGAAAGGAAATGAAAGAAGAATGATTAAAAAAAGAAAAAAAAGAAGAGAAAAAGAAAACGAGAAAGAACATATAAAATATATATTAAAAATTGATTAAATATTAAAAAGTCAAATACTTATTAGTTACATGTTATTGTGAAGAATTATGACACGTGAGTCATAATAGTAAAATGAGACGCAAAATTTTCGAAATTAAAAAAAAATCAATCATGTTTGATAATCTTAACGAGAATCAACGATACTATCTTACGTTCACTTAGAATTCGTCGATCTTTTTCTTTTTTTTTTTTTTCTTTTTTGGAAAAATTTTTACAATCACAAAACGAAAATATTCTCTCAGACGTGAATTATTAACTGATTCACACCTGTATATATATAATATTTCCGTGCACGTTTCCATTTTGCTTATTACAAATATTTAAGTATGTATATCGAAAAGTTATATTCTACGTGATTAACATGTATGTATATATGTATGTATGTATGTATGTTGTATGTATATATGTATATACTTATGTATGTATGTATGTATGTATGTATGTATGTACGTATTCTATCACGTAATCGTAACCTCATTCATACGGTTATAGATATATGGACGTCATATAAATAATATAAACTGGAATAGTATTTATGGTAATTGAATGGGAGAAATGGGTTGGCGTATGGGGCTGAGGGAGGAGGTGGGAAGGATTGGTAAGGATCGTAAGAGTAAAGTAACAGGGATTGGTTGGAGAGGGGAGGGGGGTGAAGGTAGGTCGATAGGGAATGGTAGGATTTGACCGGTTTATCGAGCGTAACTTCATAAAACTTTGATATTAACGTCTCGTCGACGAATGTTATGTGTACGTAGATACATTAAATATGGACGACGAAATGTCAATGAAATTATTAAATATGGATATGGAGGTGGGACACATTTTGTAAAATCTTTTTCTTCTTTTTTTTCTTTCTTTCTTCCTTTATTTTTTTTTAATAATCACCACTTTCTCAACAACGCGTGTTTCTTTCCTTTTTTTTTTTCTTTTTTGTTTTTTGTTTTTTCTTCCTCTTCTTCCCCATTACTAAAGACAATTGTGATCTTTTCTTTTTCCTTTTCTTTTTTTTTTTTTTTTTTTTTTGGTTTTCTTTCTTTCTCGATTCCGTGTTTGTCTATGCGAACGGGTTTATATTTCAAATATCGACTTTTATGTAAAAATTGTGATTCATACGTGAGTTTTATAGACACTTTTCATGGGTTATAATACCCATGGTCGCGCGGTTCGTTTGCTTTTTTTTACAATTTGTCTTCGAAAGAGGGAAAGGAGAAGGAAAAAGGAAAAAAGAAAAACTTCTTCCTTATATATTTTCATTTTATAGGAGCGATAAAAGTGTCTCATGTGATACGTCACGTATGTACGTCAATTCCCTAGCGTTGATCTTCGCGTAAACTACGAATACTACACGGGAACTTTCAACGTAGGCTTGCGTGATTTTCTTGGGAAAACTTATTTTATATACAATATATATATATATATATATATATATATATATATATAAGACTATAACTATAACTGTATGCTAGAAACGCCATAAGTGAAAAGGAGAAAACTTTTAAATAATATTTTGCGAAATAAATATAACATAGAAATAGGTATTGAAAAGTGTAAGACAAGTTTTGAAAAAGTTTTAATAGATATAGATAGTTCCAAGCGCGATTGGAAATATTGACTAGTTATATATATATATATATATATATATATATATATATATATACGTAAAAAAAAAAAAAAAAAGAAAAAAAAAAGAAAGTAAAACAAAAGAGTAGATCCTTCATTTTCTCAATTTCTATTAGAAACGTGCACAGATTCGAAACGTTTTTTTTTTTCTTTTTTTTTCTTTTCTTTCTTTTTTTTTCTTTTTCTATTCCTCTTCTTTATTATTATCATTATTATTATTATTATTATTGTTATTATTATTATGATTATTATTCCTTTATCTGCACTTGTTATCTGCCAGCTTTCTCTGAAATAGGCTATATCAAATTGTACGTTATAGAATATGAGAGAGATTATGCATGATCTATGTGTTAGCGTTAGCAAATAACAATGTTATTATTATTTATTGTTAAAATAGAAAGAAAAAAAGAAATTATTTAATCCACTGCAACCTTAATATTCTCTTTCGTAGATTAATAGTAAATAGTAGTAAATAGTAGTAAATAGTTTAGATATACATACCAAGTGTATGCGTGTAACAGGGATTACTGTGTGCATGTTGCACTTTAAGAACAACAACAATAATAACAACAACAACAACAACAACAACAACAAACAATCATCGGACTGATTTTACTATTTTTTAATCAGATATCCCTTATTGGATATCGTATATACATTTGTAACTCTGAACGATAATGAAAAAAAAAAAAAAATAAATAAATAAATAAATAAATAACAAAAATAAAAGACGATAGAAAAGAAATAAGAAAAATGAAATCATACTTATCATCGTTCACGATGATAAATAAATTTTTCTTATGAACGAGAAAACGAAAAAAGGAAAAAAGAAACGCGCAAAAATAAAAAAAAATAAAAAAATAAAGAAATAAAAAAAAAAAAAATAAAAAAAAATAAAAAAGAAACAAGGAAAAGAGAGAAAGAAAGAAAACAAAACATTCTCTCATTTCTCTTAAATAAATAATTATTTATAATATATAGCGTTATAATATTTGTATGCGTATGCGTGTGCGCGTGTGTACGTGTAACTTCATATATACATACATACATACATGCATACATATATATATATGTACGTATATATGTACGTATATGTGAAGTGCTTTATATTATAAATTGCGATGTAAAAAGAGAAAAAAACAAAAACAAAAACAAAAAAATGAAATATCGAGAGGAACAAATATGGAACGTTATAAAAAAAAAAAAAAAAAAAAAAAAAGAAAGAAAGAAAGAAAGAAAAATTTAACGAGGATGCATCGGAATAAAAACGAACACAAATATATATATATATATATATATATATATATATATATATATATATATTGATCGTAATGAAAAAATATATAGACTTTTTTGATAGAACGTTATCGTATATATATATATATATATATCTCATCCATAAATCATGTTTAACCGTATAATTAAACTGATAGTCGTTTGGGACAATGATTATAACATTTTAACGTCGTCGAAATAAAGATAAAGGCCTAAGATAATTTGCATATAGTTGGTACTAATGATCAAGTAAAACAAAAAAAAAAAAGAAAAGAGAAAAAAAGAGAAAAAAAGAGAAAAAAAGAGAAAAAAAGAGAAAAAAAAAAGTGACACGTTTATCGCGCCCTTTTGATAATGACCTGGCAAAGAGTATCTCGAAAGAATCCATCGTAAAATATTCGAAACGACAGAAACGAAAACGAATTGCGAGCAAACGCGTTAAATTAAACGACCCTGTTTTAAATACATCTACCATGATCGTTGTTGTCTTCTTAACTGAACGTGGTTTATTATTATTATTATTATCATTATTATTATCATCATTGATAAGAATCATTTTTACAGCCAGTAAAAATATCAAAAGGACGTTTTTAATGAAAGATTTTAATCGGTCGAATGCCTCTAATAAAATTTTTTTTTAATTATGCATCGTATAAGATAAAAAACAATCGTTTCAAACAATGTTATTATCAATTTTTTAACGCTTATCAAATATATATTATATATATATATATATATATATATATATATAAATATATAAAGATTATATATGTATAAATATATATATTCCATAATGACACATAGCATTGCATCCTCGTTTTCAAAATTTCATTGAATTTGACGTATTTCGAAGGGTTACATTTTCTTTCTTTCTTTCTTTCTTTCTTTCCTTTAGATTTCTTTTTTATTTTTTATTTGTTTTTTTCTCTCTCTTTTTTCTTTCTTTCTTTCTTTTTTTTTTTTTTTTTTTTTTTTTTGATTCCTTATCAGTAACGTAGTAGAATCGTGATACGTATGATACGTACTGTGTCATACGTCTGTCTATATATAAGACTGAAACAATAACAAACCGATATCGAAGGTTTAAGGGATGATGAAAAAGAACGAGAGAGTACGAGTAAACATCGACGAGGTTTATTTCCTTGCGGTATAAGTTTTTTTTTCTTCTCCCACTTTTTTTTTTTTTTTTTCTTGTTTTTAAAGCAAACTGAGGACGTTGTTTCTTCTTCGGTACACTTATTAGCTTAAAAACTCGGTTCGGTGGAATGAAAGATTATGACGGCGAATCCAATATGGAGGATACGGATTTTATAAGCAATTGGTGATTAGTAGTTGATGATCTCGAGCACGTCCGTTTGATCTTCTCCCATCCCACTCTCTCCATCAATTTATCCTCTCTTTTTCTCTCCCTCTCTCTCTCTCTCTCTCTCTCTCTCTCTCTCTCTCTCTCTCTCTCTCTATCTCTTTCTCTCTCTTTCTCTAAATTTCTCCCTGGTTTCTATCGTCATACGTCTATTCTTGATGACATGGAAACAGCGCTCGTATTATATATATATATATATATATATATATAATACATTTTTAAAATAATTGTTTGGCCTGATTGGTGAATGCACCGTACTTAGGGAGGAAGATTTTTCGTTTTGAACGAAGAGAAAAAAAAAAAAAAGAAAACGTTCTCTTCGATATTATTCTCTTTCGGACGATGATGATAAATTTATTTTGCTTTTTTTCCTTATTCTTCTTCTTCTTCTTCGTCTGAATTATTTTTTCGAATTTTGAAATTCTTTTTACTTTTTTTATCTTCTTTTTTTTTTTCTTTAATTCTTTTTTGAAAATTTACAAAACCTTAATTTTCTGTATTAATTTATAAGATCTAACGAATTCTTAATTATCTCGTCAAATTTAAACGTTTGTTTCATTTCGAATTTCGTTCGATTCACGATTTACACCATAGTCGTTCACGTTTCTATTAATTTTTCTCTTCTTTTTCTCCTCTCTCTTTCTCTCTTTCTCTTTATATTTTTTACTTTTATTACGTACTCGTCAGACATTATTATTTCTAATTTGAATTCGAATTCGTTTCTATTTTTAAATAGAACGAAAAATCTCTGCCTTCTTATTAGACGTATGTATGGTACGTCAGTGTCTACTGTTAGAAAAAAAAAAAAAAAGAAAGATAAAGGAAAAAGAAAAAAGAATTATAATTATTATTATGCACACACAAATGCACGTTGCACCGCTAGAAGCTATCGTGATCGTTTAGCGATTGATGCCCCTTGAATGTCGCATGTCGTCGGAAACGAGAGCACCGTCACACACATAATCTCGTCGAATTATACCGCGCGACCTTTTTATATCTCCATATATTATATATATATATATATATATATATGTATATTTTATATATACATATATATATATTATATACATCACATAATTTCGTCATAATTCGTAGACATAGCCATATTGATCTCATGAGACATCAATTGCATTCTATCATGAACGCTGTTACCATTTCATTCACGATGAATTCCCTACCCACCCTACCCAACCACCCACTCTACCCACCCCATCGTCTCTCGCCCTTCGTTCCATCATTCTTCGTATCATCTCTCTCATGCGACGACCGATCTCTGTTATCATCGAAAGGAAAAAAGGAAAAAAAAAAAAAAATAAAAAAAAAAATACAGAACGAAAAACAAAAAAAGAAAGGAAAAAAAAGGAAGCCAAGAAAAATGAAGAAAAAAAAAATATATGATATATACGAACTCTCCTCTATACGAATTTAATATTATAATGTTTAAATAAGTAGTGTGAATTTTTTTTATTAATTAATCAATTTATTTATTTATTTATTTTATTTTATTT
This sequence comes from Vespa mandarinia, assembly GCF_050613455.1. NCBI lineage: Eukaryota > Metazoa > Arthropoda > Insecta > Hymenoptera > Vespidae > Vespa > Vespa mandarinia. The sequence goes on along the minus strand of NC_140829.1, from coordinate 2,740,926 downwards.
TATTTTATTTTATTTTATTTTATTTTATTTTATTTTATTTTATTTTATTTTATTTTATTTTATTTTATTTTATTTTATTTTATCTATTGTTTTCAATATTATTATCCTTATTATATATCGATATGGATATATATATTATATAAGAGATAGAGAGAGAGAGAGAGAGAGAGAGAGAGAAAGGTGATTTTAAATTCATTTTAAATTCGATATATCCCTCTCTCGAGCTCGCATATTCTCTTAATATTATTCATTTATATTTAATTATCTCATTTAAACTGTGCAGGATGGAATGCGATATTTTTCTTTCTTTTTTTTTTTTTTTTTCATGGACGTACGTATGAGCAAGAAAATTTCTTTCGTTAAAAACGAGAGTCGAGAGAATTCGAAAACTTTGAAAGAACGTCCTCCGCTAATTCTAATAATCGATTTTTGATCTCCGCAATTATTACGCTTATCCTCTTTTTTGTTATATACGTTAGTAATATGTATATATATATATATATATATATATATATATATATATATTTATATATATATATTTATTAAAACGAACGGTTTGATGATGAAGTTAAAGATGACAAATTTTCACGACAGAAATACTATTAAAAAGGAAAAAGAAAATAAATGAATAAAAAGGTAAAAAAAAAAAAGAAAAAAAAGAGAAAAAAAAGCAAAGTAGTTCTCTCTTCTCTTTGATCGATAGCGCTTCGATCGGCCAGTAAATTATCGCGAAATCTCGTTATTTAACTACTACATAAGCAGATCCCCTTCGCTTTTCGTTAAAACGCAATTCAATAGCAAACGATTTCGATTTTCTTCTCTATCCTTTCCGTTTCTCGGTTCCTTTTCAAATTCGTTTGGTCGGACTTAATACGAATCCCTTCGCCCCGGAAATTACTCTTTGAAATGGCGAAAGTAAAAAAAGCAAAAAAAAGCAAAAAAAAAAAAAGAAAAAAAAAGAAAAGAAAAAGGAAAAAAGATAAAAGAGAAAAGAGAAAAGAAAATCCGACGGAATCTGGTCGCGTGCGGCTTAAATTACTCGAAAGGATGAGAAGTAGGATGGGGTTAGGTGGGTGGGTGGGTTGGTTGGATAAAGAGGAGAGGGGAATTACGTTTTTTATGTTCAAGCACAAAAATATAATCGTTTAAAATCGATGTCACGTTCGTGAAATTGAACGAACGAACGAACGAATCGAACGATCGATCAGATCGGATCGGATCGGATCGATTTCGATCTATATATCTCGACTCTCGAGACTGAGGATATGCGAAGCTCTCGAGCCACGTTACGACATTATTTTTCCCTTTGGACTTGTTCCTTTTTTAAGGATACCTTTACTTACTTCTTTCTATTCTCTTTTCGTCGTTCTCTCTTTTTTTCTACTTTCTTCTGTTTCTTCTTTTTCTTTTTTTATTTTTTTGCTTTTTCCCTTTCTTTCTCTTTTTCTTTTCACTTCATTTCTTTCCTTTTTTTTTTTTTTTTTTTTTTCATTTTTCTTGAGTGTGATATGAGAAATGATAGATTGAAAGTAAGAGAGAGAGAATGAATGAATGAATGAATGAATGAATGAATGAATGAATGAATCAATGAATGAGTGAATTAATTAATTAATGAACGAATGAATGAAGTAGTAATAGAAAAGAAAAAAAAAATATAAAAGATCATGGTTATAGTTAAACGTTACAGGAATATCGAAAAGTATATCAATTCTATCGTTTTACGAATATCTTTATTTTTTATTTGTTATCGTAAAAAAGAAAAAAAATTATATCAAAAATAAACATATATCAAATTACAAAATTACTTGGTTGTATGAAAAAGTAATAATATTTTTCATTCGTTATATTGAAACTTTTTTTTCTTTCCTTCTTTTTTCTTTTTCTTTTTTTTTTTAATATATCTACGATCTTGATGATTCTTTAAAAAGATAAAAAAAAAAAAAGAAGAAGAGAGAAAAAGAATTACACGAGTTTTTTTGACGATTTAGAAAAAGAAAAATAGAAAAAAAAAAAGTATATAGAAAAGACTAAAAAATTGTACGAATTCTTAATAATTTGGTAAAAAGAGAAAAGAGAAAAGAGATAAAAAATTGTACGAGTTCTTGACGATTAAAAAAAAAAAAAAGAAAAAAAAAACAAAAATTGTATGAATTCTAGATGATTTAACCAAAAAAAAAAAAAAAAAGAAAAAGAATTGCACGAATACTTGATTGAAAAAAAAATTGTAAGAAGCATGAATGAAATCGTTCGGAAACGCGATACGCGATATCATACGAAGATATTCCTGGAACGTTCGTTTAAGATAAATACGTTTTAATTCCCGGACAACGTGGATCCTCGGAGTACTCAAGGTGAACTCGATAGAGATCCTAAAGGGCCCATAGATCACAATTAGGTAATTTAACCGGGGGCACTCGGTACGGGCACGGGCACGGGTAACAACGGGCACTCGACGCTAATGGGATTTTCGGTAACGCGAAATATAAGGCTCAGGAGGAGCATTCTTCCCATTACTAACGATAATATTGTAACAGCTGTTAACGCTCATTTTTCTTGTTAAACGATGTTCTCGTTCTAATTAGATATAGAATGTATTTTAACGGCATTTTGTTCGTACCAAACAGAAATTTACTGAATAATATCGATTAACATTGTCGACGTGTGAGAACGATTAAAAAAAAAAGAAAAAAAAATAGACAAAAAAAAAGAAAGTAAGGGGGGGGAAAGAAAGAAAATTACTATCATGTCATTGGACTCCATTTTTTTTTTTTTTTTTTTTTTTTTCTAAACAAATTTCAAATAATATACGTCGTTAGTTTTCCTTGAAAATTATCTCTCTAAACTCTACCTAACGAAAGATATTTCTCATATGAGCGTTGATTTAATGTTCTTCTGAATTTAGAATTTAGATTTGAGAAGAAAAAAATTCGACCGACCGAACGTGGCATAATGAAAAAAAAAAATAATAATAAATAAATAAATAAATAAATAAATAAATAAATAAGTAAAAATAAAAAATGAAAATAAAAAAAGAAAGAAGAAAAGAAAAACATAGAAAAAGACGAACACAAGGAACAGTAATATTTCCTATCGGTATTATGAGTACATTGTAAATTATGATTAATACAACAAAAAAAAAAAAAAAAAAAAAAAAAACAAAAAATAATTATTTTTTAAATAAAAACAATTAATGAGAAGAAAGAGAGAAGAGGAAATAAGTAAAATTGTTGTCCCGTTCGTTTGACAAAATTATTTCACAGCCCTCTTCTTTCTTTTACTGATCGTCGATCGATCAATATAATTAGAGTAAGAGATAGATAAATAAATAGATAAATACATAGATAGAGAGAGAGAGAGAGAGAGAGAGAGAGAGAGAAAGAGAGAGAGAGAGAGAGAAAGACAGAAATTTCTCAAGTATTTTTTTGTAATTATTATTATTATTATTATTATTGTTATTATTATTATTATTACAATTATTATTATTGTTATTATTATTATTATTATTAATTATTATTATTATTATTATTATTATTATTATTATTATTATTATTATTATTATTATTATTATTATTATTATTATTATTATTATTATTATCATTATTATTATTATTATTATTATTATTATTATTAATTATTATTATCAATTGTGTAAATGTGTTTACTATTCTTATATTGACTCAATGATGTTATTCTGTGGTGCTTTGCATGTCTCTATTGGACTCTGCATGTCGTATAGGGCATCGTAAGTACTTATTAAAATGAACTCATCAGAGACTTCGCAAAAAACACACGACACATTCAAGCTCATACTTTTTATAGCCATGTCACCATGGCAAATGGAAGTCTGAGAGCCGATTTTTTAATGATACCAATCACGTTATATTATTATATACATATATATAAATATACATTAATATATTTATTTATTTATATATATATATATATACATATATACACATATGTATATATCGTATTTTAGATGAGAGATACCTTTTTTTTATTAATCGTTATTTAGTTATTTTTCTTTTTTTTTTTTTTTTTTTTTTTTTCATCTTCCCATCTACTTTACTTCATCGATAGAAAGAGAAAACGATTTCATAAGGACAAGTCATGGAAGCATGATTTAAATTCGTCATCAGTAATTATAAATATAAAATATAAATTTAAATACGTATTTGAAAAAAAAAAAATAAAAAAAAAAAAAAAATAAAAGAACTCGATTTTCATGATCTTTATAATAAATTCGTAAATCTTAAACTCGTAATACTTTCTTCTTCTTTTTCGTTAATTTAGTGAAAATTAAAAAAAAAAAAATTTATATATATATATATAAAATATTTAAATAAAAGAAACATTTACGATGGTATATATATATATATATATGGTCATTTTATCACGATCGAATTGAATTCTACAGAAAATCATTATTTCAACGTTGAGACATTTTTCAAGAGACGTAAGAGAAGAAAGAATGAAAAAAAAAAACAAAAAAAGAAAAAAATATTAACAAATGTTATCGAAAAATCGACTGTCCTTAAAACTCGTCTATCTCTTTTCTTAGATACACAAAATTTTCTCGACGATCTTGTTAGTTCCGTACGTTCAAGTCGAAAACTTCATTTTTATTTCCTCCTTTTTTTTTTTTCTTTTTGTATTTTTATTTTTATTTTTATTTATCCTTTTACATATATGTACATACTATACATACATATATATATACATGTATATATATATATATGTACGTATGTATTTATAAAAATGGCGGCTCCACGGAATCTCGTTCCGACGTATTTCTCTTTCTGTCGTGTCAAACGGAAAGAAAACGAAAAAAAAAAAAAGTCGAAAAAGTAAAAAGAAACGAAAGAAAAATGAACGAAAAATATTTTGATTAATCGTACATGAAAGTATCGTTTTTAAAGCTGGGGAGACAGAAAAAGAGAGAGAGAGAGAGATAGAGAGAGAGAGAGGGAGGAAGGAAGGGGAGTAAATAAGGGAGAAATAAATAGATATAAATAAAAAAATTATCGTTCTATAATACCGCAAAAAAGAAATATAACGGAACGATATATCCGACCGTCGTTGATTCACGATACATCAATTTTCTCGATATTTCGTTAGAAATTTTAGCCCCTGCGATTTTAACCCCCACGATTTTATTATCTCCTTCACCCCGTCCACCACCCCCTCTTTAGCCCTCACCTCACCTCAACTCACCTCACCTCACCTCAACTCACCTCACCTCACCTCACCTCGTCTCTCACCTCACCTCACCTCACCTCACCTCACCCCTACACCCACATCTACCCTCAGAACACCCCCCACCCTCCTCTCGTAAATAACCTTATTATTATGTAAATCCTGATCTTTCATCGCCGATTAATTTTTCCATTGTTTTTTCCTTCCAATGAAATATAAATTCCAAATAAAATGTAAATAATTAAAAGAAAAAATACGTAACAAGAGTAGACAATTGTGTGTTAATTGTTTATCTATAATCATGTTTATTATTATTATTATTATTGTTATTATTATTATTATTATTATTGATTTTTCTAATCCGATAAAATCCTTCTCCTGAATTGTATTAGTACAAAAAACTAGCATTGGATCGATTTTTTTCCCCCATTTTCTTTTTTGACGATCGCATTTTCGTTTTTACATTGTATATTACAATCGCTCGATATTTTTTTTTTCCCCGTTGTTTAACCCTTCCCTTGATTTTATCCCTTTTACGAAGTCCACCATACCCCTGCATCTTTTCATTTTTCACTGGCAAACGATCTTTCTGTTGAAGGAAGTAAAAAAAGAAGTAAAGGATAAGAATGAAAAAGAGAGAGAAGGAGAGAGAGAGAGAGAGAGAGAAAAGAAAAAAAATAGAGAGAGAGAGAGAGAGAGAGAGAGAGAGAGAGAGAGAGAATATTATAGC
>NC_140829.1:2725000-2730000 GCF_050613455.1 Vespa mandarinia | reverse complement strand
AAATTTAATCTCTTGAAAATGGATGGATCGTTTTATTTCGAGAATCATTCGTCTAATATGATTTATACGTTATTAATATATATTTTATAGATACCTACTGCCGCCGATAGGAAGAAACTTTATTTCAACGTTGTACAAGGACCGGCAGGAAATCAAACAATTACAGTCGAGGGTGGTGGCGTAAATGCTACAGTAGTTACCGCAAACATCGCAGCGACCAATGGAATTATTCATATTATCGATAGGGTCCTAGGTGTACCATATACCACTGTTTTCGACAAACTAAGAACCGATCCTATGTTGAAGTAAGATTTAATTCTTGATTAAATTAATATATAAATCCATATTACATTGTTTATATAAATACTCGTCGTCTCTTTAACACGTTCTCCGTGCCACGTGTACCACCGGTGGTACACGTTAAACTTGATCTTCAGGCCACTTTCAGGCAGTCATTTTTTTCATTCGTCAAAATATCAAATGGCCTGAACGACAAGTCAGACAAAAATGACGTGGCACGGAACATGTTAACCACTTGCGATGGAAAGACGTGCCACGCACGTCTCTAGATGACTTTTGTTACCAGAACGCCAGCGGCGACGTGTCATACACGTCGTCATACACGTCGTCAGACGATTGTTGCCAATAGAAAAATGACCGTGCAAGGCACGTCAACTGTTTAATGAAATTCTTTACCGAGACACAGTTTCTATAATACTTGCACACACTTCATCGTGTAAAGTTATCAGTATTGATTCCAGATTGTAAAATGAAAAGTAATAGTGAAACCAGTGATATTTATTTGCACAAATAAAAGGAGAAAGTGGATTTGCACTTGATTGTTCTGTCACGTGCAACTGTGAATTTCTTTACACCGCAAGTGGTTAAAAGAAAAAAAAAAAATAATAATAATAATAAGAAGAAGAAGAAGAAGTAAAGAATACCCCGTTCCGTTCGTTTTGTAGTCTAAAAAAAAAAAACAAAATATATAATAACATCGATTGGATTCATTTGTTTACCGATCAAAAGAAAAATATATAATAATTCTCGATCAATCGATCGATCAATTTTACAGCTCCACTTATTTCTTGGGCCAACGACGTGGTTTTAACGAGCAACTTAACGATACGACGAAACGTTTCACTTATTTCGCACCGAGAGAACAAGCCTGGTCCGGTGCCAACATCAGTTATCCGTCTACAATTAAAAAACTTTTCATGCAAGACTTCAGCTATCACGTGAGTATTTCTTATTTCAACGAGAAGAAAAAAAAAAAAAAGAAAAAAATAAATAAAAAATTAAATAAATAAAAATAAAAATTAAATCATTCGAAATACATTCAATAGAGACCCTCATTAGTCAAGCATTAATCGATACACTTCTTTTATAATCGTGCTTATGGAAAAAGAAAAAGAAAAAAAAAAAAATCAAATCATTAGAAATACGTTAGATAAAAGGTATCCTTACAAAGGCCTAATCAATTTCTCTTTTATAATCACATACTCATTCTTACAGACCAAACAAATATTGGAACGACATCTCGTTGTTGCCGATCAAGTATACACGATGGCCAAATTAAGGGAAATGAGTATCAACGATAGTGTCACCCTAACTTCTGCGAGGGATACATTGAAACTTCGCGTAAAGGAATTAACCGAAAGTAAGTAAATATAGTTACTCTTTAATTTTTTTTTTTTTTTTGTTTTTTTTTTTAATAATTATTCTCCCTTTTTTCTCATTCTTTATTCCAATATCCAATCCGTATTCGACGTGTTTCGAGTGTATTTACTTGTTTTCTGCATTATAAATATATATTATATGATAAACTTTTGATTAAAACGTGAAACGAAGAAAGTTCGTTATTATGCAAGCACAGAAAACACGTATACACGTACATAACATACATACATACACGCTTACGTACATAAATAAATAAATAAATAAATGAATGAATACATATAAACAAATAAGTAAACTCTTATGAACTTGTCCATTCTCAAATTGGTACTATTTCAGTACGTTTAGGTGACGACGAAAACTCTATCAATCCAGTGATTTTCGGTGAGTCAGTTAAGTGTTTTGAGAAACGTCGCCGATGAGCGACGACACGTGCTTCTATATTTCGTCCAACTTGCACCCGATATAAATACTACATATTCTACATACATACATATATATATATATATATATATATATGTGTGTGTGTGTATGAAAAAGCGATTTCTTCGTTTCTCGATATAAATTTCATTATTCCTAAACATCAAAATTGCTTTTACTTCGATGTCCCAAAGGAGAATATTTTTCAAAAGGATCTGCAGATTATTTGTGTCTTCGTAAAATCCATTAAATTGATGAATAACGAACGTTAAAAAAAAAATCATGGAGAGACGAAGAGATTCTACGCATAAAAAAAAAAAAAAGAAAAAAAAAAAGGAAAAAGAAAAAAGAAAAAGAAAAAGAAGAAAAAAAGGAAAAGAAAAGAAATTCCGCTTTTTCTTTCTTTTATTACCTTTTCTTTTTCTCTCTTATTTCTATTTTTACTTTCGTTCTTTTATTTATTATTATTTTTCCCTTTTCGTTTCTTCTCTTCGAACAAAAACCTCCGACGAGACATCCTTCATAAATTAACGCGTATAACATACATAACATACTACATACTTATATATGTAAATAGCTATCATATAATTGGTAGTAGAAAAAAAAAAAAAAAAAAAGAAGAAAGTTAATTAGCAATTATCGTCAAATTGCAAAATTGGAAAACGCGAAAGCAATTTTGATTGTGCGATATATATATATATATATATACATTATATATTATATATTATTTATACCATCACGTGTCCTCGTTCGCACATTGACATTTTTATATGTAAATTATATTATACATATATATATATATTACGAAGATCGTAGCTAATTGAAGTACATAAACATTTACGTGCGAAATCTCCCACACACATTTGCAATTGCCAAAAAAAAAAGAATATTATAACTCGATGCTTTTACTCGAAACGCTTTGTATACATATACTTTATATATATATATATATATATATATATATATATATATATATAAATATATATATATATATCAGTGGCCCGTGCTTTTTGCTTAAGTATATATAAATATATTACTTCGTTATTTTTTATTTCTTTTTTTTTTTTATTTTCTTGCTTATTTGAACGTAAGCATTGCACGATTTATAGGTACACCTAATAAGTAAATACCTAATAAGTATAACGGAATCATAATAATCACTGTACGTCAAACCTTTTCTTATCTTTTTTTCTCTCACATCAAAAGACAATAACAGTAGTAAGCAGAAATGAAAGAAATGACGACAATTTTTTTTTTGTTTTCCTTTTTATTTTTTATTCACTTTTTACTTATCGCCATTATTATTTCTCTTTTTCTTACTTTCGTCATCCTTCCAAAGTCATACTTAATGTCAACATTTAATGCTTTCGATATTCGACAAAAAAGAAGTTGTACAATAATAAAACAAAAAATTATGCGTCGTTAATTATTAAATCTTTTTGAAAACAATTTCATTTCTTGATTTCGCGTTCTTTTTCTTTTTCTTTTTTCTTTTTTTTTTTCTTCTTTTTTTTTTCTCCTCTTTTCTTTTCTTTATTACACCTTCGCACAGGCGCACAATCTCGATTCTATCATCTGAAGTATCTATATATTATCATTTACTTGCCATCATCGCTTAGAGTCGCGATGAAACGGGGGGAGAGGGGGGAGGGGGAAGAGCAGAGGGAATTGGGGAGGTCAGCAGGTTGAGATAATGCGACAAATTGGAATACATTGGACGATCTTATTAGATGATAGAGGATATATAGAAGATAATAGGGCCTGCGACAAATTTTCTCTAATTAAAATAAGAGAGATCTTTTTCTTTTTTTTTTTCGCTTTATCTTTCCTTTTATTTATTTATGTTTTTTTTTTCTTTATGCGTTGTACAACCCCCTCCCCCCCCTCACCGAAATAATATGTGCATCCCACCACGTAGGTTGCTATATGAACCTCTTTCTCTGTCTCTCTCTCTCTTTCTTTCTCTCTCTCTCTCTCTCTCTCTCTCTCTCTCTCTCTCTCTCTCTCTCTCTTTCTATATATATATATATTAAAAGCATATCTCGAGCTTTGAATATACACGCATATCGACACATGCAATATCGTCTCTCTTATACGAGTTTTTAAAGGAGGCCAGCCTGCAGCATCAGCAGTTAGCCATCGTCCACTTGAGAGTAAAGAAAAAGAAAAAAAAGAAAAAAAAGAAAAAAAAAAAAAGGAAAAAAAACTATCGCAAATCGCTCTCGAGAGGAGTAATTTCTTGCGCAAGTGTATGTGTGTATTTTGGGGGGGGGGGGAGGCGGTGATGGGAAATAGGCAATAGAGGAGGAGAAGTAAGGAGGAAGGAGAAAGAAGATATTGCGTTTGATACGATAAAAATATAAATTTTTACACACTACTCAAGCAACATTTTGAAACGTGTACGTATTTTTATTAATAATTTTGTTATAGCTTCGATCTCTCTTTCCTTCCTTTTTCTTTTCTTTTTTTTTTCTGTTTTCTTTTTTTTTTGGTCATTTAAACGTTCATACCGTCCCCGCAAAATTATTTTCACTTCGTACGACTTTTTATGTTCATCCATGCCTCGCAATAATTTCTTACCTCGTTTGCTCGAACGATTGAACGTCGATCGAACGAGATATCGACAATTGTAAAACTGTCGCGAATCGTTCATTCGCTTACTCAGTCACGTCCAATTGATCGTTACGATCATTTGTAGTCTGATTGACGTTTCTTATCAAATGCCGTTTTTTTATACGAAAGAAAAAAGAATGGGAGATAAAAAATCGAACATCAAAAATTGTCCAAATCCGATGCCGATCTTAATATCGCGTATATATTAGAAGTGATTTTTTTTTTTTCTTTTTTTTTTTCTTTTCAATGATCAAAATCAACGACGCAATTATTTCCAAAGCTATTCGTAA
>NC_140829.1:2500000-2715000 GCF_050613455.1 Vespa mandarinia | reverse complement strand
AAAAAACTTAATGAACATAATTGCTTTAACAATTCTTTGAGGCACACGATTTAAAAAAAAATAAAAAAATAAAAATCCGAAGTTGCACAGAATTTTAACTATAATAATAATTACATGACTCTTTAATATTTTACTTCAAATAAAATACCAAATCACACGTGTGACTATAATTAAAATACTTCAACTTTTCGAGATGGGATAGAATTTTATTCCTTCATGAATAAAAAATTAAGCAAAAGATCGTACAGTTTTAAATTCATCTAATTTGCAAAGATTGTAATAAAATTTGATAATAAATCTTGTAAAAAAAAAATCATAAATGATGAGAAAAAAATTTATTAAAAATTGTCCATTAATATATGTTCCATTAACCCTCTGTGGGCCGAATTTTTGTTTTAAATCCAAAAAAAAAAAAATTAAATTACAAGATTTATACGCCATCTCATGAAAAAAGCTATAATTATTTGGTAAAATCTCGATAAATTAAAATGTGACGTTAAAGTTATACGAGCCCATAAAGGGTTAATAAACGAAAATAGAATATATAAAATATAAATTAAAATTAATAAATCATAAATGATTAAATCAAGTCTTATTAAATGTTATACGTAATTTAATATAAATTGTATAATAGTAAATTGAACTAATTGGAATTAAGAAGTCGGAATTAAGAAATAGTAGCAGATGTCTGAACACGTCTTTGCAAAGCCCGCAAATAAAAACAAGAACTACGTATAATTCGTTAGTAAAAATAAGAATAAAGAAAGTCGTGTGTCATTGGCGTACACTCTTGGATTGTCCTTTGATTGTTTACATATTATATGCTTTATATGTAGCCGATATTTGTTAAATTCTTCGAATAGTACAGCGTATATATAAACATATAATATGATACATATTATGTCTGTGTTTATACTGTTTATATTGTATTTATACTCGGAGCATGTGTGTATGCTGGCTGTACTAATCGAAAAATGTGTGTGTGTGTGTGTGTATCGATAGCTTTTTGTTTTGTTGCTTATCGAAAACTAAAAATTCCGTAAATAATGAATGTCTACGTAATTGTTGGGAGAACTTTTAATATATATACATATCCTAATGTTATCTCTCTCTCTCTCTCTCTCTCTCTCTCTCTCTCTCTCTCTCTCTCTCTCTCTCTCTCTCTCTCTCTCTCTCTCTCGCTTTCGTTCTCGCTCTTGATCTCGTTGTATTTATTAAAAAATAAAATTGACTTACTTATACGTGTACGTGAGACATGTAAAGGAGTAGTTGCGTTGATATTACTACATAGATTTTGTTCAATTCATAGGTGCTTCTTGAATATCTGAAAAATATTAGATTAATATTAACAAAGTAGATAATTGCCTACGTACATATATATATATATATATATGTATGTATATATGCGTATGTTCCGTATGTGTCGGTAAAAAAGATATCTATATGTAAAAAGATATATATATATACATATATGAAAATTGTATATAAGACGAAATTTAATTGAACGCAACGCTAATTAATGAAATATTATTAATTAGGGCGCCGTTAATAGAAGAGAAAGAAATATATTTCGATTGCGAAAAAATATATGAAGAAAATTTGAAACAAAAAGCATCTCCCTCTCAATTCAATCCCATCACCACTCACAGAAATCGTCGAGATGCCAATTTTATTTTCCCGGATATCTTTTAAAATAAACGATACCACGACTATTGGAAACAATTCACGTATGGAAATCGCATTTTTGTCAATCGATTGATATATAAATTGAGGTTGTACGTTGGAAAATAATATATTAATTACCTGTAATTAATGAGACGGCGAAGCTCCAGTGCTATCGGTAAGACAATGTAATTCAAAATGGCAGGTTCACCAACAGTAAAGAAATTAAGCGGACCTCGCGCATGCGCAGTACGCCATTTGTACTCTGAACACAACCGCGAAAACTTATAATTTTTCAAATCAATGTACGAAAATATCGAAATATTAAAAATATGATATATGAACTTAAAAATCGTCGAAACGGATACTTTGTTGATTCAAACTATGAAAATTAATCATTGAAATTTGATGCTTATAAAAATAATGCTCAAAAAAATGAAAAAAAGAAATTTTTTAAGAAAAATGTCTTTAAACACGCATACGATTATTTTCCATGAAGATGAATTTTGTCAAGATTCGTTCAACAAAGTCAATTAGAAATTATTTATTTAAAAATCGATTGATATATTGGAAGATGGTCAGAAAATATATGTTAATTATCTGTAATTAATATAATGACGAAGTCTCATTACGATCTCCAACATGACACACGAATTGAAAAGAACGTTGATTGGTTGCGTCGAAATGAGCGGGTATTTTTGATTCCAATACGCAGGGCATCATTTTACGTATATATGAATTAATTTATTAATATTTTTATCTATAATTAAAAAATAGCATACCACATAAAATCTAAAAACGAAAAAGCCATTAAAAATTTTATTAATTGGTAGCGTGAAATTAGATAAGTTTTTCTTACCTGCTAATTCGAATAAGTCTTTCTTATACACACACACACACACACACACACACATTAGAGGTCATCACACATCCGTAACTTTACAGTCAAAACTATATAAAAATAATTTTAAAATAAATGAATAATATTTCGATCTTAAAATTTATAAAAAAAAAAAAAATTATTAAATAAATATTTCCCCCATAATAAAGATATTTTATAAATGTTTTAACATATAAAACCAGGAATAATGGATGAACAGCCTTAATGAATTTTTTTTTTATATGAAAGTCTAATTTATTGGTCTCATTAACAATTAGTTCCATTATAATACAATTATTAAGATATTAAATTAGGTTTTTTTTATTTTTGTTTTTTTTTTTTTTATTGCAAATACATATACCAAAAAATACAAAAAAAGAAAAGACACATTTCATCCTTTTAGTATTAATTTTGCATCAGATTTATCTAATCAGTCAGAATAGAATTCACATAAAATTCGATGTCGAATACATACACATTATTTTGAACAATTAAAATACCAAAATGAATATTTCGAAATTTTTTTTTTAAATATAAAATATACAAAATTTATAATAAAAGAATTATTCTTTTTTTCTCTTAACATTAAATAACTTTTTATTATTAAAAATATAACAATTTATATATTTTTATACTGCTGTACTTTTTGGAACCTTTTTATGAAATCTGGCGTCGTCAAATATTAACTCTCGTTTTTTTGGTTCCTCTTTATCTGCTGTATTTAATTAATAAGGAAAATAACTTTTTCAAATATATTCAGATTATATATATAACTAATATTGTTATTATATGAAAAATATGAATATATATATATACAATATAATATATATATAATATATATAATATATATAATATATAGAATATATATAATATATATAATATATGTATATATTCATATATATATATATATATATATATATATATATATATATATAAATGTATTTTATTAAAATATTAATATGAAAAGGATATTTGTGTAATAATTTGAAAATTCCAGTTCCTACTGGGACTGGAATACCCATTATAATGGATTCAGATACACCACAGATAATATCTTTTTGACCATAATAAGCTGCATCGAATAAATGGTCTGCTGTTTTTTCAAACTGAAAAAAAAGGAAATATATATATATATATGTATATATATACATAGTAATTAAAAAATTTGTTTTAGTATTTAATATATAAAATGTTTTACTTACTGATGCTAAATTTAAAACAGATTCTTTAATTTTTGCCAAACCTTGTCTTGTGATACCAAGTACTTCACCCCTACTTGTCATTAAATCTGCAACAAGCATTGCATGACGTCTGTCAATGCTCATACCGTGATTCTCCATTACTAATTTAATTTCATTCATAATCGTTGCTCTTGCTGCTTCAATACCAAGTGTTTTAAATACCTATATACATCGATATAATAAATATAATTTATTTTCATATACTGTTCTATTTTAACAAGTTTATCGTTAGATGTCGCATACTTCAATCGTATTATTAGATGTGGTTTTGGTGCCTAAAACTCCAGTTGTTGCCATAACTTCTCTCATATTATCTCCTTCAACGAAGAATTTATATTTTGTTTTACCACCTGAATCGTCGTTATGTATTACTGCTCTAGATATCGATGGTAATCCCTAGATATCATTAACATACATATTTAAGGTAATATTCAAATAGAAATTCCTTATCATATATATATCCATAAATTATAATTACCTTAATCACAATATTAGGCACTATCTCTTTTAAATGTGTAAGAGCATAATTTAAACTAGTCTTTTGTTTATTAGGACTGATAGTGATAATAGAATCACTTCTTACAGTAACGAATTTTGGATTAAGTTTTAATTTTGAAGTACAAATACTGTAAAATTATCAATCATATTAATTCCCTTTGATGTAATTATAAAAATAATAATACTTACGAATAATGTATCGAATTGACGTCTACTTCTAATTTTAATAATTTTATTCTATCAATATCTAATTTAATCAATAGGAAACAATCATCCGGCAAATACACTTCCTCGATGTATTGAGTTACTTCTCCCAATGTTGTTTTCTCTATTCTACCTTTCACACGCCTTGCGAATTCAGGATCGGTATCATTTTCCTGTTAATACACAAATACAGATAAACGATTGTAATAGTAATATTGACGTGATTAAAAAAAAAAAAAAAAAAAGCTATACTTACCAAAGCTGCTGTAATAATAGGAGTACTAATTCTTGGATTTGCATTTATAATCTCTTTAATACGTGGTACACCTTGTGTAATATTCATTGATGCTACACCAGCAAAATGGAAAGTTTTTAATGTTAACTGTGTACCCGGTTCTCCGATACTTTGTGCCGCAAGTGCACCCACCGCTGTACCCGGTTCTATTTTAGCTCTCATATATTTTTCTTTACAAGTATGGATAAATTCGACTAATTGTGATACAGTAAGTCGTTCGAGATGCGACAATACAGGTGAATTTGTTTTAATATTTTGCCGATAACGTGCTATTTTACGTGCAACAGATTTCAGGAATGTTCTATTTAAAATATAATTTTATATAATAATAAATTGTTAAATATAATTGTTAAATAATATTATCGTAATATTTCTTACGCTAATTCTTGTTTAAATTCGTCACTGAGACACTCGTACTCTTCGGAATTTAACAATTCATTCGTAGCTTTAATCACGCTAGGACCATCCAATGGTTCCTCCTCTTTATACGGGGATTTAGCTTGTACGTGATCAAGAACCCTTTTATAATCCACTGGACAATCCTTCCCTATGAAAGTTCAAATATACAAAAGTCTCTTGATCGTTTCATTGATATTATCGACGTAAAAAACAATTAGTTCTTTTCTTTCCTTTCTTTTTTTTTTTTTTGTTTTTTATTTTTTACCTTCCATATATGTTGGATCCAATGCATCGCCACCATAAATTTCTTGCACTATATCTCCTACTGCATTTCGTACTGTCATATCATAATGAAGGCACAAGTCTTCTAAACTCTTGACTAATCTTCTTTGCATATATCCTGTTTCTGCAGTTTTAACAGCTGTATCTACAAGACCTTCTCTTCCACCCATTGTATGGAAAAAGAATTCAGTAGGAGTAAGACCAGAGTAGAATGAATTTTCTACAAAACCTTTGGCTGCTGGAATTTTTGAACGTCTTTCAAAATGAGGCAATGCTCGATCTTCAAAACCATTTGGAACTCTATGACCGCTAATAGCTTGTTGACCGACACAAGCTACAAAATTTAATAATAATAAAATATAATACAATATAAAATATAATAATATTTTATATTATATAATAACTTCGTTATGAGAATTGTTTTTATAAAAGCTTACCTATCATTTGTGAGATATTAATAAAACTACCCTTACTGCCAGATAATGCCATAATTAATGGGCTATTACTGGGATGAAGTTCTTTTAAACAGGATTTACCAGCATGATCACGTATAACAGAAAGTTCTTTCAATATCATTGCCTCTAAAGTTTCTTCTTCTGTACAACCAGGTTGACAAGCTAAACGTCCTTCTTCCATACGTTGAATATATTCTGTACATTTAGAATAACTGAAAAAAAAAGAAAAAAAAAGAAAAGAAAAATGATGTTATTTATGATGAATAATTATTCTCTGAATTTTCAATTTTCATAAAAATCTAAAATTACCCAGCATTTAAAAGTTCTTGTTTAGCTCTGAGAAGACCTTGACCTGGTGTAACATCTCCAATACCAATAGAGAAGCCTCTATTCATAAGAAAATAACTTGCTATTCTAGCTAATCTCCACATTGCTGTTGCGGCAATATCTTCGCCCCAATCACGAAAGAGGATATAAAAGATATTTTGTTTTGAACCAGATCCTAATGTTGATTTATCCATGGAACCTGCTAATAGCTGTGAGTTGCGAATAATAACATCTGCAATATATTACTTCATTTATATAATAAATTGTATTTTATTAATAACAGAAAATAAAAAATATTTATATAAGTCTTACATGAATCATTGATACATAATTCTTCGTTACTAGTATAAGCTCTACCCTTTGTCTTCAAATTTGCTTTCACTGGACAGGCTTCATTGGGTCGCATAATCAAACTAAAAATCTGTTTGCCTGTCCATAATTGTAATGGTTTCAAAATTGTTGGTTTAGGAAAATCTATATTCATATTAGCATCTGAACCTGCTAATAGACAACTTGCCAATTGAGATGCTTGTGCTTTATTTAAAAACATATCTTTTTGCGTTAAAAGATATCCACCGGTAATAAAATCCTGTGTTGCTGCTATTAATAATTCTCCATTGCGGGGTGTGACCAAATTAGATTTATTCTAATTAATATAATAATTATTAATTATAACATATTGATCAAATACTTTCTATTATCTTATTCAATTAATTAATTAATTATTAATGTATCTACATTACCCCCATTAATATCAAAGCTTCCGCTCTTGCTTCTTCTGTTTGAGGTAAATGGAGATTCATTTCGTCACCATCAAAATCTGCATTATAAGGAGTGCAAACACACTCATTGAATCTGAATGTTCTGTGGTCTAATACTTTTGCTTTATGTGCCATTATACTTAATTTGTGTAATGAAGGTTGCCGATTGAATAAAACTACATCATCATCCCTAAGATGTCTCTCGACAATATCACCAAACTAAAATTTATATAAGTAGTGGATAAATTAACTCATAAAATATGACGAACTATAATTACTAAAATAAAGTTAGATTATTACTTGTAGATCTTGAGCTATCTTTTGACGATTACCATAACGAAGGAACTTTCTAAATTGCGTCTTTCCCTGTTGTACAAAATTTGCACCGGGATGTACATCAGGGCCATTTTTAACTAACTTGCGCATTAATTCCATATTTGATGGATTAACTCTTTCTGGATATGTTAATATTTTTGCAACATGAATAGGTACACCAACCTACAAATATTCGATTATTATAAAAAGATTATTACAGTAAAATTTAATTTTAATTAATTTTAATTTATAAAATCAATTTCAAGTTGTTCATGTGAAACAAAACTTACTTGTTCTATTCTAAGATTAGGATCTGGTGAGATCACAGTACGACTAGAAAAATCCACACGTTTTCCAGATAAATTACCTCGGAAACGTCCCTGTTTTCCTTTTAATCTTTGAACCAATCCTCTGCCAGATTTTTTTGGCTATAATATATATATCACAATAATTATTAATCTGTCTAATGTTGATTTAATTTTAACAATAACACTCACTTGCATATTTAATGGTATTCCTGACATTTCACTATTAATATAAAGAGCACAATGTAATTGTAAAAATTCCCAATCCTCATTATACATTTGCACTTTGGCACCACTTTGTCTATGTTTTTGAATAACATCATTAATAAACACAATTTCTGATAATTTCATAGTAAGGTGATCTTCGTTTGTGCCTGCTTTTAAATCTGATACAACACTAGGTCTAATGCAAATTGGTGGTACGGGTATTCTTGTTAATATCAAATCTTTTGGTAAAGCATATTCATAATTCATCAATAAGAGAGGAATATCATTCGCTGGTATTCTTTCCAAAATACCTTGAACCTACAATTAAATTATTATTTCAAAAAATTTATATTCTTTGATAAGTTTCATTGAAATATCATCATAAGATCTTACCTCTAAAGGATTTAATACATTAACAATACCATTTTGAAGTATCCCATCTAATTCTTTATTATTTTCAATTACATTGCTGTACTCTGATAATTTTTCTTGAACAATAGCATCAGCTTTTTTCTTTGTTCTATATTTCTCATGGACTATTTTAAGTAATCCAGCTTTTTTTACAGTTCCATTAAGCTCCCCACAATTTTGACAAGTTGTAGTCTTTTTAGCTTTCTCTAAAATTTGTTTTCTTAATGCTTTACGTGTGAGATATCCCAAATTGGGATTGAGTACTTTGGACAAATATCGTTTTTTATCTGTTACAGACAACATTACGTGGGAACATTTCTATGAATTAAAAGTATACATTATAAGTCATATATAAATATTATTAAAATTATATCGTTATAGCAAAAAAAAAAAAGAAAAAATCATTTATTTATATATTACCTTACAAATACTTTGAAGAATCCCAATAATAGCCCTAAAATAGCCAACATGAAAAACTGGTAACTCTAAATCGATGTATCCAAAGTGGCCAATACATTCATTCAAAGATTTACCGCATGATCCACAATTATTTGCATTAGAACAAGTACCCTACGAAATGATAATAAATATTAATAACTTGATAATATAATGTATCATAACTTTTATATCTTATAAATATAACCTTTAATTTTTACATACCATGCGTTTATCAAGAACACCATATTGCACAGGAGTATGTTGACTATCTTGACTGTATAAATTTTTAGCAACAACATGGATATGAGCCTGTCGTTCCATGTTATAACGACTATCCACCCCAAAAGATACATGTGATCTAATAAAATATAAAAGAATTAAATATCATTTGCTTATCAAACTTTTATACAATACAATATCTAGTAATATAAATATATATATATATATATATATATATTTATATATACAATAATAATAATAAACATCTACGTATGTTAATGACAAAAAGATTTGATAAATTATTATACATACATTTTTCGGGCGACATCAGTTTCTCTAAATTGTTCTTTCACCATTTTTTATGAATAATAATTGTAATAAATAATATAATATTGTTGATAACGTTGGTAAAATCTATATATATATATATTGAGAAATAATATTATTAAAATAAAAAATTATTTTAGATCACACGTGCTAACCACACCGATCGTTCGAAGGAAAGATAACTAATGAAACATGACCGGTTTGTTTACGTTCCTTCATACCTATGCTTGTCCAATTTGTAACACGCATAAATGTATATATGAACTTTAAGATATTAATAATATAAAAAAAAAAAAAAAAAAAAAAATGAGAATTTAATCAAAACAATTTAATAAATAATTTTCGACCTTAACATTTTTATAATTCCATTAAGAAAATGAAAAATACATTAATGCCGTTCGCTACCCCCTCCTTTTATATTGGTTTACGCCAATAGAAAATACAATTACAATATTTATCTAATTTTAACGAAACAGATTTTATTTCAAAGATAAAGATTTACACGGGAAGTTGGCTTTTTCAAATTTTGAAAAAATCTATCTTTTATTTATAAATTATTTTCGAAGAAAAAAAAAGGACACCATTTTTTTGGCGTCGATTGAATTTTTCAAAGAAAATGAAGTTTTTTTAAAAATTAAAAAAAGAAAAAAAAAAAGAAAAAACAACTCCTCGTTTAAAATTTTGTCTTTAAATTGAAAATCTCGTCCGTCAAAATCATTCAAGAATTACATTTGAATTAATTGTTAGCGTAAAATTTGTTTTCAACAATTTTAATGAATACTAAATTTTGTACAGTAGCGCCCCTTCAAATCTGCGGTGAAAAGGACGAAGCTTTTGATATCATGAAACCTATCTGACTTCAGCGACAGGTATGGAGGAAATGTAAACTACAGGTTTTTACTTACAGGCGTGATAGGTTAACATTATCCTCCTGCCGTGCGTTTATCGCATCGATGGATAAATTTGTGTTGGTTAGACCATTGTATGCGTAACTTAACAATTGGTTTAGTATAGGGTAAAAGTATTGGTTTAGTGAACTGAGAGAACTCACACTTTTCAGTCTCTTGTATTTATATCTTTGTTTGATGGTGACGTATATCTTGTAGTGATCCGTGCTAAATAGAACACAGCGCCGGTACGCATTTGTTTTACAATTCATAAAGAATAAATATTAATTAATATACATTATAATGAACGTTATATAAATTTGCGACAAAAACAAACACAAAATAAAATTTTATTGATTATTTTGGCGAAAATAATAATTGAATAAATTTATACTTATATATATATATGTACATATATATATATATATATATATATATGTATACACATATATATATTATTTTAATAAAAATCAGAATATAACTTCACTTCCATATTACCTATGAGATAGAACTTTCAGACTTTTTTACTCGAAACAAGGGGCAAGGGGAGGGTGAAGAATAGCAATATAGCACTTTTAAAAAACCAAAACAGCATTTTTGAGACGATTTCATTTTCTTTTTCCTCCGAAGAAAATAAAACTTTGCGAAAAATTCGTAAAAGTCGATAACTCCTTTGACATTATTTATCGTAATCAATCAAGAATTAGGTTTGAATTTATTGTTGAAATTGTTGGTGTAAACCATTATAAAACCAGAGATGATGAATAGCCTTAACGTTTACAATGTTCAACGTTCGAAGTTTAATATACAATAATCATCAAGATAAGAATATTGTTTATGTTTATATAAATTTTATGAAAATATACGAGTACATTGGTTAATTGTAAAATTATATTTTCATTAATTATAACAAAATTATACGACGATCATTTATCTAAATAAAATGATTTGTAATTATCGATAAATTACGACTAATATCCCGCCAATGTTTCTCTTATTGGTCTTCGAGTATATATGATAAGCCAATAGTCGTCGTGTTTTAAGGCTGTTCATTGTACTTCGCTCGAATCGTATATAACATCAATAAATTTTTTATAACATTCAGTAATCTTCAAGCATTAAATAGATTTTATTAAATAAAAAATATATTATATTTATAAAATAAAAATTCAATAATTTTATAATTAATATCGTTTAACGATTCTACAAAATAATATTATTACTCATTGATAATATTATTTATATTATTTATATGATTTTGTTTGTATAGAAACAATTTCAAGCGTTTAAAAAATTAAGAATGTTCACTTTAAAATCTCTAGAACGATATAATGTTATATAAATAAATGAATAAAAAAGAAAGAAAAAAAAAATCATGAAAAAAGCTTAATGATCAATGAAAAATATTTTTAACGTTTCATATATATATATATATATATATATATATATATATATATATATGAATATACAGTCGTCCGCCATATTGTCGGAAAAATTCTTATTTGTTGATAGACTTGCGAAGCAAGCGAGAGATTATAAATGTAAGAAAAAGAGTAATAGGATGAGTCGTACCATTGAGATCAATGAGCTTACTTCACGGAAATGATTCATTTCATGTATATTTAGCTTCGTTAAATGTCATAGGTTTTTGTATATTATATTTGAAAAGAAAGGAAAAAGAGAGAAAAGAAAAAAAAAAAACAAGAAGTGAAATATACAAGAGATAGACAAAAAGAAGATTATTAATCTTTTAAACGCTTTAAATGTTTTTAAAAAAATTAATTAATTTTTAATAAAAAAACACCGACATAATTATATATTTAAAATACATTTTATTCGTTTTCATATTTTCTTCGTATTTTCGAACATCCCGCTTAAAGGATTTTCCAAAAGTTAATATGGCGACTTGACGATGAGAACCTAAGCAGAAGTTCATACTTACAACAGAGTCAAAAGGATAACATGTACCACCGAAGAATGAACTTCCTTACGTCGTATTATTATTTTAAATATTGACATAATAATTCAAGTGAACTGATATGAAACGATTTGTCGGACTTATCGTATGTCAACAACCTCGAAACATATATAAGTATATTTTGTGATTAAAAAAGAAATACGGAAAATCGAGATATAAGCATTATTTTGAAGACTTTAAGATACATTTTCGTGGTCTGAAGAAGAATGTCTCAAGAGGACGACGTAGGATTTTTATATAAAACAATGAGTAAGTACACACACAAAAAAAAAAAAAAGAAAAAACAAAGAATCTTATAGAGAAAAAATCCACGATTATTTCTCTATTAAATAGTTTTATATTATTTTCATTTAATATTTCGTCAAATGATCAACATTAGGGAATGAAGAACGATCGGTTAATGATATTGTTATACATTTTTATACGAATAAATAATTTCTAACTCTGTACCGTAGTATACAGAAATAAATACATATTATGAAATATTAATTTTATGATGAAAATATATATATTTTCGATGATAAATTATTCTATAACGAACGATACATTTTATATACATATATAACCATTAGCATGATTTATATGTACTATAATGACACTAAACGAAAAACAATTTGTTATCTTCATTTTGATTATATTTCAACGAAAAATTATTTTCCTTATTATTAATGAATGTAAGTTTTACTTATGTATTCTTTTTCTATTTTTATTTTTTCTTTCTTTTTTCCTTCTTCTTTTTTCTTTCTTCTTTTTTCTTTCTTCTTTTTTTTTTCTTTTTTTCTTTATTATTTTTATCTTTATTTTTTTATTTTTTTTTCCTTCTTTTTTGGCTTTTTCTTTTTCTTTTCTTTTTTTCTTCTTTTTCTTTTTTTTTTCTTTTTCTTTTTCTTTTTCTTTTTCTTTTTCTTTTTCTTTTTCTTTTTCTTTTTCTTTAACAAAATACTCGAGTCTTGTGTAAATAAGATTGGAAAGTAACAGTGAACTCTTATGTAAAAAAAAAATGTATGAATGAATAGATCGAGTTGTTTTGATCGATTTCATAGCACTTGTTTGGTGTGTTATATATATACATAGTACGTCTAACAATTACTTTTAAAATTCATTTAACGCAATATACTGATGACACAACACATATTGCATTTGTACAGAGAGAGAGAGAGAGAGAGAGAGAGAGAGAGAGAGAGAGAGAGAGAGAGAGAGAGGGAGAGAGAGAGAGAGAAAGAGAGAGAGAGAGAGAGAGAGAGAAATAATTTCACATAGTGACGGGTAGGAGTCCTATAGAGAACGATATAGCATTTAAGCATACAATCGACTGTAATTGTAATTAAAAGATAAATCGTAAAAAAAAAAGAAAAAAAAGAAAAATAATAATATAAATGTTATAGTCAATATTAATACGAATTAATTGTATTTTGTATAGAACATTAAGAAATCGGAATTAAGATACAATGAACAGTTCTTGTATGTATTCTTCTTTTTTAATAAGTAACGAACATAACCTTAGTATCCTTCCTTTGACGTTTTTACTACCACTTTATTAACTTGTGTTAAGCGTATTATTGGATTTTAAATGTTTATTTTTCTTATATATACATATATGTATATATATATATATATATATATATATATATGTTATATAAAATAATTAGTTATTTTCTTTATATAAAATTTATTTTTTAAATAACCCTTATACGTTTTTTGTATATGGAGAGAAATAATAAACTGTTATTATTTTACAGTTGAGAGAGATCCAAAGAAAAGAAGAGTAAAGCCTATTAGATCTGCACAACAATCATTACTTGATTTTGATTTAGGTGAAAGCTCTGATGATAGTGATTTTAGAATTGAAGATCATTGTGAAGAATCTGATGATGACTCAGTAGATTCTAATGATATCGGGAAAGGTTGATTAATTAACTTAAAAATTAATTCGTTTCTTTCATTGATTGTTAGTGAGAGTATTAAAATGTAAATTTTGTTTTTTTGTTTGTTTGTTTTTTTTTTCTTTTTTTTTCTTTTTTTTTTTCTTTTTTTTTTTTTTTTTTTCCTTTAAGAAGAAGAAGATGGATCAGAAGAATCAGATGATTCTTTAGTTGATCCATTGTTAAGTACAAAAGAGAACACTGGTCTGACTGTAGGAGACGTCATAGAACAAGCTCGTCAACAAGCAATAAAAGGTGGACCATTAGATGAAAAATTGAACAAAATGCTTATTTGTTGTGGCTGTCTTGGTGATAGAAGTGATGATATTAATGAAATTGTTGAATGTGATGGATGTGGAGTCAGTGTCCATGAAGGTAAATTTTTAGTACATTCTTTTTTTCTTTTCTTTTCTTTTTTTTTTGTTTTTTTTTTGTTTTTGTTTTTTTTTTTTTTTTTTTTTTTTTTTTTAATAAAAGTATGTGCCTTGTGAAAAATTCAGCATATAAATATAAAGAAATACTTTCTTGTTACTTTCTTATATACATGTTTATAAGAGCCAATTAATATATTACAATATATTATAATCAATAATCAATATATTACAGGATGTTATGGCGTATCAGACGTAGAGAGTTTTTCCAGTACTGATTCTTTGTGTCAATCAGCCCCATGGTTTTGTGAAGCATGTAGTGCAGGCATTGAAGATCCATCGTGTGAACTTTGCCCTAATAAAGGTGGAATTTTTAAAGAAACCGATGTAGGGAAATGGGTTCATTTAGTTTGTGCTCTCTACGTACCTGGTGTAGCTTTTGGAGAAGTAAATTATTTATAATTTAGAAAGAAAATTTATAACTGTATATATTTATATACATTATATAATTATATATTTATCTTAGGTGGATCGGCTATCAAGTGTAACGCTTTTCGAAATGGCATATAGCAAATGGGGTGCAAAGCAATGTTCTTTATGTGAAGATGCACGTTTTGCTCGTACCGGTGTTTGCATTGAATGTGATGCTGGAATGTGTCACACATACTTTCATGTTACTTGGTAAGATATATTTTACACGTTAGAGTAATATCACATTAGTAATATCAATATTTATATTATTAGTATGGAATCTTAACAAGTATAATGTTTGTTTCCAGTGCTCAACGAGAGGGTTTATTATCGGAAGCACATAGTGAAGAAGTGGATCAAGCTGATCCATTTTATGCACATTGCAAATTACATTCTGATAAACTTCTTGTTCGTAGACGCAGACGCAATTGGTTAGCATTGCAATTACGTGCTCAATATCGACAACAACTTTTAAAGCAACCAAATCATTTGGATACAGAGGAACAGCGCAGAATTCAAAGAAAATTAGCGAAGCACAGACATAAATATTTAGCTCATAAAGCATCTCGTCCACCTCCTTGGGGTATATTATAAACATGTTCAATCATTGTAATATTTCTTAATATTAATAACAATCATTATTTTCAGTACCGACTCAAAAGATGCCTCGTCTTTTAACGACATCTGCATCTGCATGTCGTCAATTGGCGAAAAAAGCTGAATTAATGGGCGTTGATACAGCAGCATTAGAAGCACAGGAGGCACAACTTGTAGCGTTAGTGGATGTAAGAAAAAAATGGCATATTCCTCCAGCCTTCAGTGTGGAGTTCATAGGATATTATTTGGATCGCAATTTACGTGTTACATCAATGAAAAGAAGATTGCAGGAGCTACTTGATATTAATTCACAATTGTTAAATGAACAACAAAGATTAGATAGAAAATACGATGAAGTGATGAAGGACAATGAAGAACAAATTAGGGTAAACGTTACGTTAAAAGAAAAAATTGACTTGTATCATCAAATGCTAAGAAATAGTGGCTATGTTAAACCATTGCCTCTAATAGCAGATTTAGCCAAACCAAGAATTGCGCCTACACTTGGTAAATGATTTTTAAATATCAAATTAATGGAAAATTATTAAAATACAAATTGGAGAAAAAAATAATCTGCTTTTATTTAAGGTACGGGATTAGGAGTACCAACTGCAGCTGCATTAAAAATGGGTGTTGGTTTTCCGCTACCGGTGGGAAAAGGAGCAGAAGGTATACGCGAAGGTAGAGTACTGAGTAGTCAAGCCCATGATCAAAATCATAAAAGTGAATTGACTTTGAGACACCAATGTGGCATATGTAGAAGATCTACTAATCAACATCTTCTTGCAAAATGTGATACATGTCATCTTCATTACCATTTGTCGTGTTTAAGTCCTCCTCTATCTCGTATGCCTAAAAAAACCAAACTTATGGGATGGTATGTCTATAATTATAAAGTAAATGTTATATACTTAATGAAACGTTCTATTATTTATGATTTTATTAAAACAGGCAGTGTTCCGAGTGCGATAAAGAATCTTCTGGATCGGAGGTTGAACGTGTAGATACATCGGCTCCTCGTAAATTAAGGCATTGTAAAGATGATTCTAATTTAACGTCTACGCCACCTCAAGAGATTCAAGCACCTATGACACCGACTACACCAACAACATCAAAAAATGCATCTACACCGCTTAACAATGTGACGAACGTTACTGTTCCTGATACACCCACAACACCAAAGGTATTATTTATTTTAAAACAACATTGATTTAAATTGATTTTAATACATTATTATTTATTATTTTGACGTTCTATTAAATTTATTGAAACTAATTTACAGTTAACTATAAAACCTATGTGCCCGCAACCTTCAGTAACAGAACAAATTCAATTAGCGGAATCGACACATAATCAACAATGTACTAATAATATTACTATAACAACAAGAGAAGGATCCCCTGAATATATGGTGGCTTCAGCGGATGGTACAGAATCTGTTTCACAAAGAAGTGCAAAAAAAAGGCGAAGGTATATTTTATTTTGGATAATTATTTTACAAATTTTATATAATATGAAATATCATGATTTATTATTATTATTATTATTATTATTATTATTATTATTATTATTATTATTATTATTATTATTATTATTATTATTATTACTATTATTATTAGAGAAAAGCATAAGAGGTATACCCCTGATCCAATTACTGGCGTAAAACAAAGGAAACGAAAACATAAAAGAAAAAGCCTTGATATTGAAAATCCAGATTTACAAGCACAACCAGAAGTTCATAGACGAATTACTATAAAAGTATACTAATTTATTATCTCTATAATAACATTATGTTTCTATTAAGTAATTAAATACTTTTATTAACATATATATAATTTCTCTTTCTTTTTTCTTTTTTGATAAAGATAAAACCAATTCCACGACCGGACGGAGATGTAGCTTCAAAATCTAGCCCGCAAATGTTTGTTGCCACATCAACAAGTACAGAAATTACACCACCCCCGCCAACGCTTAAACTTTTACCACCACCGCTTCCACCACCTACCACAAATGTTGTTACAATGAATACATCTAGTAATAGTAACGTCAATAATAATACGAGATTACAAACTGGAAATGTAAAGAGAGGGAAAGACGCGGATCTTCTTACACAGTGTAATGTCTGTGATACACCTGGTACCAGTCAAAATCTTGTAATGTTAGTAATCGTATTAAAAATCTACAATATTTTATTATTATTATTATTATTATTATTATTATATTTAATATTACAGTATAAGTTATTGTTTGCGTATATAATCGAATATTTTCTATACTTATTTTTATTGTTTGTAAAATATTATGTACTTTGTAGGTGCGATGAATGCAAAAAATGCTATCACTTCACGTGTTTAGACCCTCCAGTGAAAAAATCTCCTAAAAGAAGAGGCTATTCTTGGCATTGTGCTGACTGCGATCCTAGTGTAAGTTAGTTTTTTCTTATCATCCGATCAGTGATGTTTTCGGACACAGAAGTGAGATATTTCTCTAATGAAGCGAGCTGATATGACTAATTATTATGCTCAACAGCCATACAGATTATTATTATTATCTGTTTTTATTTTCGATAATGATGTACAAAAGAGCTTTAAAAAAAAAACAAAAAAAAAAAAGAGAGAAAAAAAACAAACAAACAAAACAAAATGATATAAACAAATACTTTTGGCGTTGAGTTAAATTATCCACAAGTAAGTAGATTTTAAATAATTAAGTAAAATTGGCTTACTGTATTATTAGAGTTAACAATTTTTTACAAAAAGTAATTACATTTTCATGAAGCAAATGTATGATATCTAATGAAAAAGATATATTTTTTCATACATTGCTTTGGAAAATAAAAATTTCGTTAATATTATTATGTTTGAAAAACAATTTCTTCTTACGCATATAATCTCGTTTTTAATGTATATTTTCAGTATTACAAGAAATCTAAATAGTATGTTGTATACTTAGATTTAAATATATTGCAATACTCTCATCTATGTTCTAAAACTGTCACTGGATGCAGACAATTTAAATAAATATAACAAATTCATATTAGTAAACGTATTTCTTTAATTTCAGGCCTCTGAGTCAGAGACTTAATATCACCCATTTTACGTCTGCAGCCATAGTACTGCATTCACTTATTCAAAGGCAATGTCATTTATCTCTCAGTGTCATTATAATTTTGTAAAGTAAAAAAGAAAAACAAAAATAAAATTAAAAAATAAATAAATAAATAAGAGAAAATAAATATAAAAATATAAATAATAAATACAAAGTTAGTATAAAAAGAAAAGTGTAGAAATATTTCAAAATAATAATTCAAATTCCAACTTTTTTCTATTAATGCTGGATATATAATGAATCATATTGTAAATACAAACCAATAATGTTTCTCTTCTTTGTAAAAATTATATATTTTTTCGTCATAATTAATCGTTCTTAAATTCTTTCTTTGCTTATTAAAATCATGCAGCATATACACACATATATATATATACATACATATATATATATACATATGTGTATATATATATATACATATATACACATATGTATGTATATACATATATACATTTGTCGTTTACGTATAATATTTGTTTTCATTATCGATACATTCTTTCCTTTATAGTTTTTTAAGTAATGGTATAGGCGAGCAAACAAAAAATTAGTACCGTTTCTTTTTCCATCTCCGTCCGTGTTCAATTTTTACATGAGCTTCTCTATTATACTATATACATAAATCCAACATTACAAACACTTTATTAAAAATTTTTGTATACCTATTTGAATTAATTGTTTAACTAATAACTAAATATACATAAAATTAATTTAATTTAAACAATATTAATCTCAGTTTCTTAATCATAAATGTATAGAATATATATATATATTCGTTCATATAGAGTGTGTGAGTGCGTATGCCAGTGTGTGTGTGCCTATACACACGTTATTAATGATTTCAAGTATAAAATTTTAAATAAAAAAAAAATTATTTTATTTATATATAGGTGGTGGTATTGGTATTGATGCATGCATATTATTATCCAACAATAAACTGTTTTCTGTTGGCTGTGTATATTCCATATGCAAAAAAGGCAAATTGCGTATTTCAAAAGTTGTTATTTTTTTACAATATCGTATATCTAGATATTGAAGACTTTTACAATTTTCTTGTATATATACTAAACTTTGATTTGTTAATTGTATACAACCCTGTTAACGAACAAAAAATATAGATATTAGAATCTTTTAAAAAAAAAAAAAAAGAAAGAAAAACTAGAATAAATTTAATATATTTAATAGTATTTAATTTTGATTTAATTATATTAGAATTAAAACGATCTAATTGTAAGTCTTAATACTGAATATACCTGAAGATGAAGACGTTTTAATCTGTGTAAATATATAGCAAGATATGAGACACCCAAATCTGATATGTTATAACATTGTGTTAAATCTAATTCCTCTATAGCAGAGTTATTTTTTGCTAGATATTCTAATCCCACATATGTTATCTGCAAAATAATTTAAGCATAACAACATGCAAAAGTATACCTTGTAAGCATTTTATGATATTATTGTTATACATATTTAATCTTTCTATCTGTAATATATTGCATCAATTTTAATTAGACAAATAATCTTAAAAAAAAAAAAAATAAGTCATAATATTTTACCTGGCAACATTTTCTTAAACTTAATACCCTCAATTCTATAAAAGCAAAATTATGTTTCAAGCTGACATCGGTTATCCTACTGCAACCCGAGAGATCCAATTCTCTAAGACCTTTCAGACGTGTCAAACTAAATGCAGGCATTGTTGTAGGCGATGAAGTTGAAATATTCTTCCATAAATTTTTAATGTAACATGTTCTATTAGCATCGCATACTATTTCTTCTTCTGTTCGTGAACGTAAACTGATTCGTAATAATGATTCTGGTGGCTTATCAGTAACGTTAAGTTGAAGTGATTGTATGTCTATATTATCACTGGTATCAATACCCATTAAGCCAGCATCTGTTATTCTATCACAATGAGTTACTTTTAATGTTCGTAAAAATACAAGTTCTTCAAATATTTTCTGGAAAAATATAATAAAAGATGAACTGTATAAAACAAAATAAAAATAGTTAATTGAATAGGTTAATTACCTGTATTGTAATATCTGTAACAGCTATGAAACAATAACCAACATCAAGGTACCTTAAATTTGGAAAACATTTAACTATACATTTAATACATGATTCATCGAGATTCAAAGCATTTACGGAAAGTTTCAACATTTTATCATTTCTAATATCATTTTTTGTAGAACAATCTGCCTCTTGCACGTTTAAATTTATATTATCTGGTTTCATATCCGTCTCATTGTCAGTTGTTTGTAAATTATTTTGTAATTCATTACAAAGTCCATCAGTGATACATTTTGAGGTAAGTTGCTCACACTCTGAAATATCTAATTCTTTTAGATTTCTGAGCAATTGTATTTGTTGTATACCACCATCTGTGACTGCCCTGCATCTTCTTATATTTAAACTTTCTAATTCTTTCAGATGTTTACATATAACAATGAGACTAACATCTGTGATTCGAGTACAAAAGCTTATGTCTAATAATTTTAAATGAATTTGATGATACGTTAATGTTCTAATTCCAATAATAGTTAACTGATTACAATGTTGTAATTTTAATGTCTCCAATCTGAGATTCTCCAATTTTGAAAGAGTTGCTAAAGCAGTACCATCTATAAGTGTATGACTAAAGTCTACATGTTTTAATTGTTTTGCAGAAGAAATAATATACTGCAAAATATTTAAAAATGTTAATACTGATTCTGAACCATAAGTAATCACATTATTATTAGGATAAAATTTTTTATACAAGCCACAATGAAAAGATATTTCGCAACCTTTTAGACTGAGTGTATTTACATTTGGGCATATCGAAATAAATTTATTAAATAAAGCATCACTTAAATATCGATTATAAGTGAGACTAAGTTCGTGTAAAAATTTTAATTTTTCTGAGAGTTCTTTTATATCGCTGTCATCTTCCAAAAGTCTGCCGGACATTAAACATTCTCGACAAGAACTGATGTGTAATGTTTTCAAACTGTTGCAATGCTTAAGAATCCCAATGAGTGTTTTTTCACTGAAATCACAACAGAACTGCAAACAATATAATATTTGATTATCATCCATAATTCAAGTAAAATTAATTAGGAACATAATATATTTTTAATTTATAATTTTAATACCGATACTGAATATAACCTCCTTAATCAGTATTAAAATTGTAAATTAAATTAAATTTAATTTTAATTTTGAGCCTTTAATAACTAATTTATTATACCAGATGAAGACTCTTCATAAAAGGTCCATATTGTCTCCAAAGAGACATTGTACTTTTTAATTCCACTTCTTTAAAAATAAAATTATAAAATGGTCGGAAAGAATGTTCTAGTATATGTAATACATCACTTAAATTGTCTATTCGTGGTGGACCAAGGATTATTAATTGTTGATCTATAAATTTTGTGGCAAGGGATGCTTCATGCCATATTCGATTAACCAATCCAGCAGCCATTCTATCAGATATAGATAGATATGACATTATATGTATAATTACCTGTTAATAGGAATAATGCAAAAAAAAAAGAAATGTTAATATAAGGAATTGTCCTAAAAGAATTTAGAAATAATATTTGGAGAAAAAGATTTTATTATCGTATTTTTATACTCGTCATGTCAATGCGCATAAACAATTACAATGATTATCTAATTTGTTCAAATTTTTAAATATCTTTTGACATTCTAAAAATTATATTTCTATTAGATATTATTTTCAATAAATAATTAACTTACATCTATAGGTAATTGTGGTATATCAATATTTATTGTGCTCTGGCTAGATATTGTTTCCATTGTTGACTTCAGTTATTGCACTGATTTCATAAAATAAATTCTATCGCAATACAATATTACATTAATTTTTATATAATGATTATTAAACTTAATTCAGTTAATTTATAGTACCTTTAAAATACAAAAATATTTAATTATTAACGATTAATTTAAAGATATTCATTATAT
The DNA here is from genome assembly GCF_050613455.1 of Vespa mandarinia. Taxonomy (NCBI): domain Eukaryota; kingdom Metazoa; phylum Arthropoda; class Insecta; order Hymenoptera; family Vespidae; genus Vespa; species Vespa mandarinia. The sequence goes on along the minus strand of NC_140829.1, from coordinate 2,692,468 downwards.
TTTTGATTAAAAGAACGAGAACGGGATATATTTATACTCGTTATAACCCATTAATTTAAATAAACATTACGTTTATATAAAAGATAGTGATTACATAAAGCTACGTAACATTGTGCGCACGATTCTTACTCAAGTTCGTTTAAGTTTTTTGACAGCTATGATTCCAACCTATAGGTTACATTGAATCACCGTTTTTAACGTATTGTAACGTTAGGTTCATATAAAATGGCGACATGTATATTACGAAGTATCTTTTAAACGTCTTGTATTAAGTTTTCCATATTATTTTTTAGTCATTTTCTTGAATTCTACCTACAAAAAACTTCAGAATGGAAAAAAATATTGAAAAAACTTTAGACGAAGTGTAAGTTTTCAAATATATTATTTCATTTGTATAAATTGTGTGTGCGTGTGTGATTTTGCGCGGGCGTTTTATTTTGATATCTAACAAAAAGAAAAAAAAACAATAATAAACTATTATGTTAGTTTATTGAATTAAATTATTAAACTTGTCTTATTTTAAATATTCATTCATTATTTCTTAGAAAAAACAATGAAGCTATAATCGGTTGCATCCTGGTTGATCGTGCTGGATTATGTTTAGGAGGTACGTTGTTAAATAAGTTAACCTTTTATAATATATTATTTTTTATGTATATATTATATAATAACAAATTTTTTTCTACATAAATATTCTTTAGTCAAAGGTAATGCTTCAAGCGATAGTGCAGGTATTATAGCGGCCATTGCAGATCAAGTTGCAAAATTAGAACTTGATTCAACTTGTCCAATTATAACAATCCAAAATGATAACAGGTAATGCAAATAATACTTTGGTTATGTGTGTGTATATATATATATACAAGTAATATGCACATTTTTCAAATGGATATTAAATTGAAAATATATACTTTTAATTTCTTATAGGAAATGTCTTATTCAACGACAAGGACCAATAGTTGGTGCAATTTATAAACATATTGCAAATTAATATTATTATCTTTGCCCTTATTTTTAATTTACAGTAAGATATGTTATAAAGTATGATGTATTTTGTTACTTATTCTTATACATAGAAAGGAAGATAATTATATACCTATTATGTTATAACCAGCAATATTATCTTATAAGATTATCTCTTTTCGAAATATAGAAATTATTATTATGATTTTTGTAAGATTATAGAATTGCATTATGAATCTAATATTTGAAGGATCCAAATACTAATAAAATATTTACATTTTAGGAATTTAAGGTCAATCATTCTTTTTATATTTGTTTTTCCTTTCGTACCACTTGTTACCACCAAGTTTAATTAGTTCATAATTTTCATATATCCATGCAATAAAAACCATTATAAGTGCTACGAATCCAATTAACAAATGCAGCATTTTTTCATCTGGGAAGAAATAGACCTAAAAATACACAGACAAATGCATTATTAACTTAATTATAATATTTTTTGATTATTATTATATATATATATGTATATATATATATATATATATGAATGTAAAAAATAAAATTTCTTTACATGCGATAAATTTGTGATAATTGTAGCTAGTAATAATGTAATAAAGAACATTCGTTTTGGTACTAATCCAAGTAAAGGATTGTGAATTGCGCCAGAATGACGTTTATTAATGAATATCATTGAATGCGCAATCCTCAGACTCATATTAAAACAATTTCCAAGAATAAAACCAACTGGCCCGAACCAAATAACAAATAAATAAGATGCACCCAGAAATGCTATTGATTCATAGATCATTATCAAATTGTTCTTATTTATAGTAGCACTGTCAGCTGTTGCATTTGTATAACATTCAGTCACACCATTAATACCCAATAATAATATAGCCAAACAGTGTGTTCTCAATAAGAGAACTGGTAAATTTGATGTCAATTTTGCTCCACCATATAACCAAAGTAATGTACTCGAATAAGATTGTCCAAATACTAAAATTATAAAGCCGATAGCTGTAACAGCTGAGCACATATGCGTGAGTACACTTATACTTTCTTGAATCTTTATCTGCAAATTGTAATTTATTTTAATTCATACTTCTTTCAATTTTTTTATAAGTTTCTTTTACAAATTTATATACTTACTGGATTTTGTTCCAATAAAGGTTTATCCCTTTTAACCATTTGTGTAAAATAAAAATATCCACTGTCTTCGATTGGACGAAAAATAAATCTTGCAGCCAAAGAACCCAAGTTATTGACAACCTCGTACGTTCCCTTACATATTAAAATAATAATTATGCAATGTCATAATAAAATGTAATATAAATAAGGAATATTTGTTAATTAAGTACCTGTTCAGTAAACGAAAGTACTGGTATAACGGTCATGATTAACCTTTCACCTTCTGTTAAAATTTGTTTTAAAATACCTTGTCTAAAGAAACTCCATGTTAATATAGTCAATTTTTTATCTAAATATGAGTCCTGAAAAGTTCTTATTTTGATTATAAAGAGGTAAAAGGAAAACCTTAAAAGAAATACATACACTATTTTCTAATTGACCAGGCAAAAAATCCTTTATTGTTCGAAATGGAAATTCTGTTGAAATATATTCGTCATTCATATCCTTCAAGGACATTCTTCTTTTTTGTTTGAACTTAGTTATACTATTAATGTAATAATGAAAATATGCATAATAACTAGTTGTATAAAATATTGCTGCGACTAATTGTGCTATGCCAAAAGCAAATAACGCATTTTCTGGATAATAAAGTATTAATGGTACAAACGTTGAAGTACGGATAGTAATCATGATTGTATCTAGCATAACCTGGAAACAAAATTATATTATGTATTTATCACTTAAAAATAATTGATATATAAAAGTATAAAAGTAAATTTGTTTACTTTAAGTTTAACAAAAAGGAATGCATTGGCAACTAATTGTACAATTAGAGATGATAATTCTATGATGCAAGATAATGCCACTGCCCACACTGCAAATGTATAGTAAGGAGGTAAACTTTCAGAAGTTGATAAAAAAAAGAGCCAAATATATCCAAACAGTGAAGACATTACAATGCAAATTGGTACTCTGAAAAATATAATTAATGCTGTAAATATATAATATGATTTCATTAGTAGTCATAAGTAAACAGTATAATTAATGAATTAATCTCTATAAGTAATTATAGAGTACACTAACGTTATCCAAAGTAAATTTACAACTTGAGCCCAGTTATGTTCGGACGTATTAGTTAAGCATGCCTTCATAAATGGTTCACGAGATAAAAATAATATCATGGATTCTAAAAGTAGTAATCTTACATTGATTACACCCAAAATTGCTTGTCCAACATGACGTACCACAAAAGCATTTAGAACAAATGTTACACAGCGACATATTATCTGTAAGAATTTTTATGGTACATATAAAAGAACATAGTGATATAATAAATTTTTTTTATGGATAATGTAATAAAAGGATAAAACTTGAAAAATTTACAAGACCTTTTTTTAAAGAAAAATATATTGATATATAATACCTGAAATACGATGTTAAATGAAGCATTTTCTAAGCTGCTTTTTAAGATCGATTGCGACATATTTATATCTAATTAAAAACATTCAACATTTCGAGATTCCCGCCATAAACATTGATGTTGACAATATATTACGTAGAATTTGTAGAATATCTAAAACATAAGGTGAAATCGTATTTCCATAATAATTCTTTGGGCATACTTTCTTTGACATAAGAAATAGATAAATATTACTGACATGATAACCAAACATCAACGATTACACTTGAATCTAATATATTTCATGACGCAATTCTCAAATTTCCCTATGTCCTATTTTAATCTAGTAATTTTGCATCTAACATACACAAGCTGGTAAAAATATTATAATAAAGACAATGGATTTTCATAATCTATTGTAGATTAATAGATAAATTTCTCTCCGGTGCAATCTGCCTACTGAGACTTTGAGGTTAGTTTCTAGAAAGCCGATTGTCAGTAGCAGACGACAATCGATTGATTCAGCAGTTACTGCAATAGAGTAGTGTAGGACACGTGACTTAATTGTTTATAAATTTTTTTCATTCTTTGTATAACAGAAAAAAGATATAAAAAAATTGGTGAGTTTAATATTAGATAACAATCATTTTTATAAAATTAATATCAAGTATTTATTTCTGCGCATAAATATATACATTTCATTATGAAATAGAGTATTCAAGAAAGAAGTTTTCGACCGAAAGAAAATAACTTTACTACTATTCAATTTCTTACTGCAATGCGATCATGTTAATGCATTTACAGTTTTTAATTCTAATTCTGATAAATTTTTTAAAACTTCGATACAGTGACTCTTTAAGATAGTGTAATAGAATCTGAATTTGGATATATTCAAATACACCCATAATAAAGTATTTAACTTAGTGGAATGTTTACTGAAGAAGCAAAATCGAGTGACATTACAAATGCAAAACATTTATTTTCCACGTCTATCATCGTAAGTATTCCAATTACGAAGTGTTATATATTTTAAATTAACTTTTAAATCTTATTGTTATAAAACGTTGAAAATATAATACGCAAGATAATAAACCGTATATTTTTATTTTATTATTATTATTATATATATATATATATATATATATATATATACATATATATATATATACATATATATATATATACATATATATATATATACATATATATATATATATACATATATATATATATATACATATATATATATATATATGTATTATATTACATTATATATAAATAATATACAAAATTCCTTTCACAGAAAAAACATACAAATAGAAAGAACTATAAATTTGTATATATATATATATATTTTTTTTTTTTTTTTTATTATTTTGAAATATGTATTTACTAATTATCAAATTTTAATAATTTATTATTACTAGTCAGGTGCTGCTGCAGGAATTATTTGTGACATAATATTTTTCCCATTGGATACTCTCAAAACACGTTTACAAAGTCAACATGGATTCTTAAAATCGGGTGGTTACAAACAATTGTATCATGGTATAGGACCTGTAATGATGGGCTCTGCTCCATCAGGTAGATCTTATATACAAATGAAAAATAGAATACAAAAAATATGATTGCCATTACATATAACAATTTTTTTTACCAGCTGCTTTATTCTTTATCACTTATGAGGGATTAAAAGAATTCTTACAACCACAAATATTACCTCAATATCATGCATTTATACATATGGGTGCTGCATCATTAGGTGAAATGGTAACAGAATTATTTTAAAATTTTTCACACGAATATAGCATCGAACATATAAAAATTCAATATATAAGATGTTTATTTATCAATATAAATAAATAAAATATAAAAATATAAATATCAAGATAGACTCCTAAACAAATGTTTCCTTATAATATTGCCTTAATTATGATATGCATATAAAATTGCATCTTCTTGATAATCTATTATAAAAAGTAAAAGATCTAAATTTATATTTAATATCATTCCATTAAGTGTCATAAATATATCCAAATAAAAAATTGTATATTATTATATTGCAGGTTGCTTGTTTAATACGAGTACCAGTGGAGGTACTTAAACAAAGAAGACAAGCGCTTTTAGCTGATGTAGCTCGTTTAAAATTACGAACATTATTTCGTGGATATGGCAGCACTGTTCTTCGTGACATGCCATTTGGATGCATTCAAATGCCATTATGGGAATACTTTAAAGTTTGTTGGAAACAGCATGTACACCATGAATGTACACCATTAGAAGGAGCTTATTGTGGTGCTGCATCTGGTGAGATTAATTTTTGCAATATTTGATAATACCATTATTTCAACAAAATATATTATTAAAAATGTATAAATCTAAAAATTATTTCACAGTGGCGGTCTCTGCAGCTATTACAACTCCATTGGATGTTGCAAAAACTAGAATAATGTTGTCTTCGACTACAGCGGATAAAAAAGAAGTTAAAATATCCACGATGTTAAAGGAAGTTTATCGAGAGAATGGACCTAAAGGGTATGGACAAATTGCATCTTTCTATTATTTGAAGTCTTAGGTATTGTCATGCGTCTCTTTTTAACTTTAATGTTTTGTCATAGTTTAAATCATTGAAAAATATCTTTTAGATTATTCGCAGGCTTTCTTCCAAGGGTGGGTGGCTTTACTATTAGTGGTTTTGTATTTTTTGGTATCTATGAACAATCCAGAGAAATTTGTGCTTCAATTTTCCCATATACATCAAACCAAAAAAACAAAACATAGTAAAAGTAATAACAAAAAGCAAAAATATTTTTTGCTCACTATTCGAAGTTAAAAATTTTCACATTTTCTCAAATTTTTTCTCACGTCTATTCGTTAAAAAATAATGAATAAACTTTGCACCTTATATATAACAATACTTTTGTTTATAATAAACAACCGTATTGATTTTCTTAAAGGTGATAAACCATAATTAAATTATCTGAAAGTCTTCACAGTTTCTGCTTAAATATGGCACCATTATAGTAGTAAATAATTAACTTATATATTTAAAAATTTCAAAATAAAATTTTCTTTCTGAAATTTATAGAAACATAAAATTTATAAAATATAATTAATGCTTAAATAAGACAACAAATGAAATGTACATTAATTTGTAATATATAAATGCAAGTAATTATATCCATAATTACTGTTAAGATGCACACATGCACTTTGTCAGAAAAATATTACAATTATAGAGAATATTTTAGCAATCATTGATCTAATCTTTACGTTAGAATAATATTTAAGAAGGCACAAAACTTTTTCTAATACTAATTACTTGTTTAATAATTGTATCATATAAGAATAATTTATTGTATGTTAAAACTTTGCTTTCAAATATTAATATATAGTATTAATATACATTAAATTACCTCTTTTGAATATTATATGAAGAATGAAAGTATTAAAAATTTTAATATTGTTTTTGCTTTTATGGCCTAACAACAATGCGATGTTTTGGGCGTATTTATTAAAGCAACTGTTTCTTCTACTTTTTGTAAATTCTCTGGCACAGATAAGAAATCATTAGCAATTTCTGTAAATAATTCCACTGCAAGAAATAAATAATTTAAGTTTATCTTCAAAAAAAGCAGTGTGATCAAATATATGATCTTACCAACATTCTCCCCAGTTTTACTCGATGTTAAAAAAAATTTAGCTTGAATACCATTTGCATAGTTTTTTACAATATCTATATCTGGTACTGCTATCATATCAGTGTTTGATAAAATATCTTTTTTTGTACCACAAAGATAAATTTTACATTCTTCTTCTACATCTCTCAATTCTCTTACCCAAAATTTTGCTTTTTGAAATGTATTAAATTTTGTAACATCATAACATATTATTGCAGCTTTAGCACCACGATAATATATTCTTGTCATTGCATCATATCTAAAATAAATAATTTAAATTTAATATTATTTGAGTGAAAATAATCTTTAACAAAATTAATATGTAACATTTATTGAAATTAAGATAATATACCTTTCGTTACCTGCAGTGTCCCATATTCCCATTACAATATTATGTCCATTAATTTCTATTTGTTTTGCAGCAAATGCAGCTCCTATTGTCTACAAATAATGACTGATTTAATGTTTTATTTAATATATAATTGTTACAATATATATAATAAAAACATCCAAAATACACTTATGAATCTTAACTTTTACACTATCATAAATTTACTTTTATAAATCATTTAATTACGTTTTGATAGGATAAATTCTCATTAAATCTTTCATTTACAAAACGCTCTGAAAGGCTTGTTTTTCCAACAGCTGCATTTCCTAGTAACACAACTTTTAAATCTACACGATTCATATTTGATTATACTTCCCACAAATGATTATGGAAAGATTATATCTTTATATCTTCATCTATGCAATTATATATATATATATGTATATATATATATATATGTATCTGTTAATATCTTATATTAAAATAATAAACTAAGGATGATCTGAAAATATTAAATATAACTCAAAAGTTTTTGAAAATTTTCTTTTAAGAAATGACTTGAAAAAATTAGAACCTACTTACTATAGATAAAGAATTACAATCGATAATCAGATAATAATGATATCGAACACTTATTCAAAAATGAAAATTTTGATAAGGCCTAAAATACAGAAATAATAACAATAAAAGTCTTTAATCGAAACCTTTTTATAAATGTCATGTACAGTCAACTCTAAATTGCGCTTTTTCGCTTATCTCAATCATTAATTAATTATTATCCACTTTATTTTTCTCCTTTCTTAATAAATAACAAAATAATTATTTTTTCACATACGTGAAAAGACTAACTCTTTTCGTTAACAACAAATTTTAATTGATGTTTTAGTTACGATTAAGTAAAAATAGAACAAAAAATCACAATTTGTTTCGATAAGATGATAGCGCCACTACACTTCGTATAAAAGTCATGGACTAAGTAGGATATAGATTTAACAAGCAAGGAAAGTTTTATTTGTTCACAGCAAAATTTTGAAAACTCTTGAGACAACGTATGTATATATATACATATATATATATATATATATATATATATATTTGTATATGTGTGTGTATGTATATATGAATATATATATTATGTGTAACAAAACGTAAAGTAAATTTGGATAAATCTTGGTAAAATCTAGAGTAGAGAATAAATTCTTTCAGATCATATTATCTAGATATTAAGATGAAAATACAATATTTTGGTTATATGCGTAATGCGCACATCCGACATGTAATTGCTTAGTGTATATTGACGTGTATATTTAATTACTTTTTTTTATGTATACGTAAAAATACTTAATTATTAATATATAAATAAACTAAAGTAACGATTTAAATAAAAATGACATGGAAGCGCATCAAGAAACATTTAGGAGTAGGTAAGTAAATTTTTCACAAAGAAATTCTATAATGTTTTCGTTACGACATATTACATCCTGGGAGGTGCCCCGTATTAAGATGAAATAAAATGTTAATTGTTGCAGCTTCATTATACTTTGATATAAATAAATACAATTATCTTGATAATTTTTTGTTTTTATTGTAACTATGTTAATTAATACATGTTTGTTATTTATTTCTATAATAGATTAATTAAAATTTATAACCTTTAACTAATATATTAATTAAACTACAAATTTATAATCATAGTTTGTTTTTTTTCTTTCTTCTTTTTTTTTTCTTCGTCTTTTTAAATAATTATTACTTAAGGATAATAATAATTTTTTAAGAATTATATTGAATAAAAATCTTTATATGATTTTCTATAAATAATGTTATGTATGTATCAAAATATGTGTTATGTATGATACTTTACATTGTATATATTGATTACATGATCTTTTCATGTATTATGTATGATATGAACTTTTTCATAAGGTTTTTCTTTTTTTTAATTTCAGCTATTTACAATTTTGGCAAGGAAGGATTTTGTGCCTTACCTTTAACGGTTGGAGAAGTTGTGCAAATTTATGAAGAGTATGGTGAATGGTATTATGGCCGTAAAAAGATTAAGGGTACAATTGGAATTTTTCCTAAATCATACATACATGTCTTAAATAATCAAAATAATATAGATACATTAATACATGAGATAACTAGTGTTTTAAGAGAATGGGGTCATCATTGGAAACATTTATATGTGGTATGTATTAATTATATGATGTTAATATATAAAAAGTTAAATAATGTAAAATAAACTTCATATTTTTTTGTAGCTAATAATATAAACCATTATTATCATAATTTTTTATTTTTGTCACAGATACATTCTAACCATTTTAAAGCAATACAAGAACAAATTTTGACATTAATAGGATATAGAAGTAAAATTTTACAAGGCACTTTAACAATAGATGAGTTGAAGGATCTTAAAAGATTAGCAACTGCTAAAATAGATACTGGTAATCAACTTTTAAACTTGGACATGGTTGTAAGAGATGATCAAGGGAATGTTATGAATCCAGAAAATACAAGTACTATTCAGTTGTATTATCATCACGAAACAGCTGCCGAAAGAATCAGAAAAGCTACTAATGAAACCAAGAAAAAATCTTTAAAAGCTCAAACACCTGTATATTCTCACATTTTCTTTGTCAGTGTAAAAAACTTTGTTTGTAAAATGGTAGAAGATGTAGAATTACTTTTAACCTTATATGATGGTAGAGAAATGAAAGCTATCACAGAAAATTATGTTGTTTCTTGGAGTAAAGAAGGACTCGCCAGAGACATTGATCAGTTACATAATCTTCGAGTATTATTTACTGATCTAGGATCTAGAGATTTAGCTAGAGATAAAGTTTATTTAGCTTGTTATGTTATTAGAGTTGGAGGTATGGAAGCCAAAGAAGTAGATCATCGTCGTTCAAGTATTGCACAAAATAATCAGAAAGTTATTAAAAATAATGAAAGTATGCGAAGGCCATTTGGTGTCGCTGCTATGGATATTACATTATACATTACAGGTAAATTAGAAGGAGATGTTGAACATCATCACTTCATTCCATTTGTACAGTAAGCATATTTTTTGTTATTATGATATTTTCTTATATGATATTAAAATCTAAGTATAAGAATGTATATTTTTATATAAAATTAGGCCAATAAGTAATAAAGGAATTTTCAATAAAATTAAATTACCATTTTATTATCATTTATTATATTATCATTTACTTACACAAAAAAAAAAATATATTGAAAATTCTGAAATTACTTGGGCAATCTAATATTATAACTTTTTAGCATAACAACATGTATATTCTTAAAAATTAAATAAGAATCTTTTTGTTGGCTTTATTCTTTTTAATTTTCAGATGTTGTGAGAAGGAAAGTTTAGATGGTACTTTACGTAGAATTATCGCACAAAAAGATACTAACATTCAAAAAAGTGGAGGAAATAGTAACAACAACTTTGGCGGTGGGCAAGGATTATGGGCAAGTTTGAAATTACTTAGAGGAGATGTAAAACAAGTACGTAATAATTGTGATTGTTTTTTTAATTATTATATACTGTATTATTTATTGCAGACATTAATTTGTATAACTTAATTACATATATATATATATATTTCTTTTTTATAAAAAGAAATAATAATTCATTTTTATGATCACATTCAATTTTAACTTTATAATTAATATACAGGTACGAGATGAAAATCCTCACTTGGTACTTGGAAATGTTGCTATTGCTAGAAAAATGGGTTTTCCAGAAGTAATTCTGCCAGGTGATGTAAGAAATGACCTTTATCTGACTTTAATTAGTGGTGAATTTAGTAGAGGAGCAAAGTCTACTGATAAAAATGTAGAAGTTACGGTTTGTATACACAATTTATTTAATTAATTATTGTATTTATTTATACAATATATAAAAAATTATACTTGTTAATCTATACTTAAAATTATGCATCCATTTATTATTATATGTATTTTCCATTAGGTTAAAGTCTGCAACGAGTGTGGCACTCCTATTCCAGGTGTCATAACTTTAGGAGGTGGAACTACGGCAATTGATGAATATCATAGCGTTATATATTATCATGAAGATAAACCTAGATGGTGCGAAACGTTTAAAATTGCTATACCAATAGACGAATTCAAACAAGCACATTTGAAATTTACATTCAAACATCGAAGTTCTAATGAAGCCAAAGATAAATCAGAAAAACCATTTGCATTGAGTTATGTCAGATTAATGCAGCGCAATGGTACAACGCTTCAAGATATTCAACATGAATTGTTAGTCTATAAATTAGATCAAAAGAAATATGAGGAAAAGGATATATCATATTTAAAATTACCTTCAACACGGATAGAATTAGTAAGATTTTAGTTATTCTAAAATTTATATATATATATATACACGTACGTTATTCTTACATAGTAATATATTTTATATATAAATTTTCTAATATTACATTTCATGTGTCCTTAGTTTAAATTGCATACAGAAAAGAAACCAACTTTGGGTTCATTGACATTAAGCAATAAAGATAATTTTTTAATAGTAACAAATGTTTGCTCTACAAAATTAACACAAAATGTTGATTTATTGGGCTTGCTTAATTGGGCATCTCATAATACTGATTTAAAAGAGTCTTTAGCTGCTCTGATGAAAGTAGATGGCGAAGAAATAGTGAAATTTTTACAAGTAAGAGAAAAGATCTTATTTATGAAAAATAAAAATCTTTAATACATTAATATCGACAATGATATGATAATATAAATATATACACGCACATGCGTTAAAATAATGGACAATTATATTATACAGAATTTCTTTTAGGACGTTTTAGATGCCTTATTCAATATCTTGATGAGTAACTCGGATAGTGATGTTTATGATGACATGGTCTTTGAATGTCTTCTATACATCATTGGACTCGTATCTGATAGAAAATATCAGCATTTTCAACCAATATTAGATTTATATATTTCTGAAAGCTTCTCTGCAACTCTTGCCTACAAAAAGTTAATTGCAGTTTTACGAAAACGTATAGATGGTGCTAGTACATCTGATGGACAAGAACGTGATTTGTTACTAAAAACAATGAAAAGTTTGCAATATTGCATGAGATTTATTGTAGAATCTCGTCTTCTGTTTACTGAGTATGTTATTTCTTAAATTTTCTAATATAATCATTGATAAATAATGATATTAATGATTCCACAATTATTTCAATAGGCTTAATCACGATGAAGAAGAATTTTCACAAACTTTAACAGAATTGTTACATTCTATTGTTGAGCTTATGAGACATAATACAGATGCAACTTTATTGGTTCAAGGAGCATGCTTAAAATATTTACCAACAACAATACCTCATTTATTACGTGTTTATAGTGGCACGCAATTAAGTATAATATTAACGGAATTATTGACGACTTTACCAGCTGGAAGATTGACAAAACAAAAAATGATGACAGTAAATGATATTGTACATAGCCCACTTTTTTTAGATGTGGATTGCAGAGGTATTTTGCTGTCAAAAATCATTGTTCTTGTTCGCGATCTATTAGAAGCAAAAGAAGAGGTAAGATATAATCATGTTTGATATCTTAAAGATTATAATTCATAACTTATTAAAGATCATAATTTATTTATAAATTTAAAGAGCGTATATGTTAGAATATATTGATTTTTATTATTGTTAATAATAAAAATCTAAATTAATTTTTGTTATTATTAATAGGAAGTCAATATCAGTTTAGGTATTAATACATTCATTTATTATACAGTGTATTAAAGTAATTGTAGAATGTAGTTTCTTCTAAATTTCTAGTTATGGTATATGAGTGAGATCTTTCTACTTAATTTCATTCTAATTTTCTTAATTTCCATAAACATTCAAACAAAAAAATTTTTTAATTTCATTAAACATTCTAATTTCATACTAATTTAGAAATAGCTTTAATAAAAAATAAAATATTTTTTATTTCAAAAAAAAAAAAAAAAAAAAAAAAAAAAAAAAAAAAAAAAAAAAAAAAGTTATTTATAAAAATAAAATAACAATTTTCTATCTTTTGATTAGCGATTCTAATCTATATTTTGATTATATTTGGTAATAAAATACTAATATTCACGTATAACATCGTGCTTTGATCATCTTATTTTAATTATTCATATTTATTTTAATTATTCAGTATTCATATTTATTGAGGTTGGTATAATCAGAATTTAATATAACTCCCATTTATATTACAAATTTATTCTATACTATTTGTATATGGTATCATTACATGTGCTTTCCGTGCAGCCTGACGTCCTTCTGCCACGCATCTTTTCACCAACATTTCTATTAATTCACACACATAAAATTGGTTTTTGTCTTCTTATTTGCATTGTGGAAAATACTATGCTATTCTAAACATTAAACCATTATTTATCTTTCTTGATTGAATTATACTTGGGAATTTTTCTTGCTTGAAATATAAAAAAATAAAGAAATATTATCTTCTGCATGGAATTCTCTGGTTTAATATGTCTTGAGACAAAACTACTACAAATAATAACTATTATAAATATAACATAGTAGAATAGCAATTAAATGAAAAAATGAATGATATTTAAAACTTACATTCATTTAGTTTAGTCTACTTTATCTCTGTAGTTTGGCATATATTATTTAAGCATGATATAATATTGCATAGAAATTCTTATATAACAGAATAGAGTCACTATTTAAATTGTACGATGCAATCTATATAAACATAGTAGTATTAAAACGATAGAATTATGTTATAAATATAAATATAATAAAAAATAATATCGGTACATAACAACTCTTTTTCCACTGTACTCACTTGCAAATCTTGTTCTTGCTTTCTGTTATTTGCTATGTTTGTGTTGCGTATAATTTTACTATGTAATTTATAGTAACGTTATAAATTATTACGTGAATTACATTGTGTTATTACAAAGAATTGGCATTATGGTCCAATTAACAAAGGGTTTTTCTTTTTTGTGTACTTGGTATGGTTTTGGTTTTTGGTATATAAGGGACTGTCAAGTACACCTGGAAAAAGCGTGGCGAAGGTAGCCAGGCTGCTTGGAGAAAATCGCCACCGACTCAACCAGCATCGTGGCTACTCTGAAGAGGTAACTGTTCCAATTAGGAGGAATTTAAAAATATCATCCGCAATTAGATCAAATGATATAAGATGAATACATTTTAATGTGTCTAATCATCTTGATATGTTTAGTGGTTTAATGATTCCTATATACAATGATACGAAAATGTTATATATTTTTTTGTAATATTTGTACATTGCACGTCTTGAATATAGACTACATGCAAAGCTAATTTTTTTTTTATTTCTGTTTTGCTTGCATTCATACAGGTAGAATTATGTATTAAAATATTATCAGATATTTTGGAATTAACATTCAGAAAGGACATAGGTTCTACAATAGCTGATGTTAAAGAAATCATGATGACAGCTTTGAGAACTATTATACAAACTGTCATATCAATGGATAGAGAAAATCCATTAGTCGGAAACTTAGTGTCTGTTATGTTAGCAATATTCAGGTATAATTTTATAGTAAAGATAATATTTAAAAAATAATATTATTTTTATTAATATATTGTTTTTATTTATAGACAAATGACACAGCATCATTATGAAGTTTATATAAATCATTTTGGAACGAAATTTGATTTACTCGATTTTTTAATGGAGATATTACTAGTATTCAAAGATTTGGTTTCAAGATCTGTATTTCCAGGAGATTGGTGTGAAATGATAATGCTTCAAAATAGTGTAATTCTAAAATCATTACGCTATTTTTCTGGCACCATTAGAGATTACTTCTTCACAGAGTTTGAAAATCAAGCATGGTCCAATTTCTTTCATTGCGCAATTGCTTTTCTGACTCAACCAGCTCTTCAACTTGAAACATTTTCACCAGCGAAACGTAATCGAATTATTATGCGTTATAATGATATGCGCAGGTAATTATTAAATTAAGTTATAGATATATTTCATTTAATTTAACATTATCCTATTTATTGACTACTTTCATATTATTGTAATTGCTTCTTTATAGAGAAACAGCGTTTGAAATTCGATCAATGTGGTTCAATTTGGGTCAACATAAAATACAGTTTGTTCCTGCTTTAGTTGGTGCGATATTAGAAATGGCTTTAATTCCAGAAACTGAATTAAGAAGAGCTACCATACCTATATTTTTTGATATGATGCAATGTGAATTTTATAGTTCACGCATTGTTGAAGGATACGGCGATACAAAACGTGATCCTGCGCACATTAAAGCTAATTTTATGGAATATGAAAATGAAATGATTGCAAAATTGGATATCCTGGTATAACATGTTTCTTTGAATTTTTAATTATTTGAAATTCTATTGCTAGATTATATAATATAATATTAATTGAGACTTATATTAATACAATTGTCTTTTATTATTGTTAAGTTAAATTTTAGTAATTATTATTTTGCACAGGTAGAGGGAGGAAGGGGAGATGAACAATTTCGTAAATTATGGATACAAGTAATGTATTCACTTTGCGAAGATCACTCAACGATGCGAGAACAAGGCTTACGATTTGTAGATACTATTGCAAAATTAATGGAACGATTATTACAATATCGTGATATTATTCATGCAGAATCTCAGGAACATCGAATGCTTTGTACCGTTAATTTATTAGAATTTTATTCTGAAATAAATAGAAAGGAAATGTATATCAGGCATGTATTACAAGATATGGATAAACTTGACAAATTTTTTATCTTTTATTTAAAAAATTTTAAACTGATATTACAACAAAAATTCTTATGCGTAGGTATGTCAACAAATTGTGTGAACTTCACTTAGAATGTGATAATTACACAGAAGCAGCATATACATTGAAACTTCATAGTCAATTATTAGCTTGGAGTGATCAACCTTTACCACCACTTTTAATATCTCATAGGTAAATTTATCCGTTTTTGTTAAATTATCTTTGGATTAATCAATCTATTAAAATAATGAAATGATAATATATGATTTTATCTTCATTTTAGATATCCATCATGTCAAACTCATAGAGAATTGAAAGAAGCTTTGTATAATGATATGATTGAATATTTTGATAAAGGAAAAATGTGGGAATGTGCTCTTAGTGTTTGCAAAGAATTAGTTAGTCAATACGAAGAAGAAACATTTGATTATTTGCAATTGTCCATTTTATTGAGACGAATGGCCAAATTTTATGATTGTATAGTAAAACAATTAAGACCTGAGCCGGAATATTTCAGGGTTGCTTATTATGGTCGTGGACATCCTCCTTTCCTTCAAAATAAAGTATATACTTATAAAATATTTTTTTATCTTGTTATATGTAAAATTTTGCCATTGTTACATGAATATTATTATAGGTTTTCGTTTATCGCGGGAAAGAATATGAACGACTTAGTGATTTTTCTTCAAGAACACTTAATCAGTTACCAAATGCAGAACAAATGAACAAATTGTCTCCACCAACCGTTGATATTTTAGAATCTAGTCATCAGTATGTTCAAATTAATAAAGTAGAACCATTAATGGATGAGAAAAAACATCGTTTGAGTGGAAAACCTGTAACAGCTGATGCAGTTTTGAGGTAATAATTTTATTAAATTATATAGCAAAGATGTATTATTCTTAAATAAAAACAATGTTATTGATTTTAGGTATCATCGAGTAAATGATGTCCAGCGTTTTCGGTTTTCAAGACCAAGAAAAGATTTTGTTAATACAAATTCTAATATCGGTGATAAGGAAAAGGATGGAGGAAGTATTAATAATAATGAATTTGCTTCATTATGGCTGGAAAGAACTGTTCTCGTTACAAGCCATCCATTACCAGGAATTCTTAGATGGTTTCCTGTTATTTCTAGTGAAACTTATTTAGTAAGCCCACTTCGTAATGCAATAGAAACTATGGAAGCTACAAATACAGCACTTAGAGATCTCATAGTTGCACATAGGTATGAGTTTTTTATTTTATTTTTTATACTATTAGTTTTGAAATTACTAAAGTTCAAACATACATCTGTAAGTATAAATGCTAGATGTCTGGTGTGTATCTGTGCGTGTTTGTGTGTATGCATAAATGAACGAAATATATTAATAGTAATAATATTGTTATCTTCTATACAGAACCGATCCTAGTCTTCCAGTAAATCCTTTAAGTATGAAATTAAATGGAGTATTGGATCCTGCAGTAATGGGTGGCATTGATAATTATGAGAAAGCTTTTCTCAATGTTGATTACAAAGAATCCCATGCGGATGAAAGTTCAGATTTGCTTAAATTGGAAAGTCTGATAGCGGAACAAATTCCACTTTTAGGTGTTGGTGTACAGATACATAAAACTCGTGCACCTCCTGAACTAACTCCATTTCATCAGAGGTTGGAACAATGTTTTATGTCTATGAAAAGTCAAGTAGAAGCTAAATATGGTAAAAGAGTAAGTTATTAATTTAATGATACAATTATTAACATCTAAAATAACTCTATAACATACGCCAATATTAATTGAATTGATTACCAAATAGACATGTGATCTTCAAATTGAAACTATGACACAAGGAGTAATTATGCGAAGAGCACAAACATTCAGAAATGAAAGTTATTCTTTGTCTGAAACTAACATAAATAGTACAGAGTAAGTTTTATGAAGTAACTTAGATGAAGTATATGAAATTATTATCTTTACAAAATCACAATAACTATAACAAGATTAAGTTAAAATTAATAAAAACAAATTATAATCATAAATTTATTATATAATTTTATAGGACCAGTTCATTACGTTCACATATTTTATCATCAGCTTCGTTGCAAAAGGCATTAGGGAATCCAAGTCCTGGTACAAACAAAAAGAAGGAATCTAAGAGAAGAAGTGCACGTAAAAGCGACTCATCTGGAGTAACAAAAAATGATCAGCCTACAAGTCAATGGTATACTATACCTACTGAAATCTCACAGATTAGTATGGCTGTATCGACTACGTCGTTAGTACCAAGCTTCCCTAGTACCCCGATATTCGAACTTCGCCAAGAGGTAAAGGATATTATTTATGCTTTTGCTTAATACTCGATTTTAGTACAGTCCTATAATGAGTATTGCGTTTAAAGATATTTTTTTATTTATTTGGTTTTTCTTTAAGTTTTATATATGAAACTTTACGAAAATATTATAAATTTGCATATTGCAAAAAGAATTAAAGCTATATATATATATATATATATATATATATATATATATATATAAACATATAATATATATATATATATTATATATAAATATATAATATATATAAATATATATATATATATATATAAACACAAGGATATATATATATATATATATATATATATATATATCCTTGTGTTTTCAACTTTTATTAAGATTATGATATATATGTTAGCTAACTTCAAAACGACCATTAAGATCAGAAGTGGAAAAAGAACGAAGAATAAGTAATCGTTGGTCTGGTCAATCGCAACATTATTTAAGAAATACGCATAATGGTTCTGAGGCAAATGTCTTTGGAAGGGAAAATAATAGAGATAGCGTTGGTACAACCGATAGCACTGCTTCAGAAGATGATGCACCTCCACCCCTCCCTATGAAAACTCGTGAGGCCGATTATTGCAATTTGCCAGAAGAATTTAATGATCATCGTATCTCATCAATAATGGAAAATTCAAACAATATAAACAGATCGTTTGGACAGTGGATAAAGAATAAACTTCCAACGCCTACTGATGATGACATTGAAAGTCAAGCTAAGCCACCGACTCCACCACCAAAACCAAAAAGACCTGCTCATGGATTAAAGAATTCTGTGCTTTCATCAAGTACGATAGAAAATTATGTTCAAGACAGTTCTTCAGCATGACATATTTATGTACGTTATTTTTATTTTCTTCTTCTTTATACTTATCTGCATGCTAATGATTGCATACAGTATATACAGAATAATATTGTAATATCTCCCTAGATTTGAAGCTTATCACAAACGTAAACAATTACTATTCACAGTAAGTTTTTTTTTTTTAATACTTAATATAAAATCATTGCATAGTCACAAACATCTAGTATTTCATCTATAACTATAATATAGAGATGATCTAGGGAAATCTAAAAAGATAAAATAAAAAAAAAAAAAATAAATAAAAAGGAAAAATCTGGTTAAATGCTATTAGGAATGAAATAGACTATTACCTCTATGATATTGAGAGAATAGTCATAAGATTTTTGTACGCCCTATAAGATATTTAAAACATGACAAATATTCAAAATGAATAATCTATAATAATTATATTTGAATTTTATATGCGAAAATAAACTTTACATAGATTTTTTATATTTTCTTGATAATATTAATAATGTTTGGTAAAAACATATGTACATTCTTTTTTTTTATAAATTTTGACATTAAACATAACTTTAAAATAAACAAAAAATTTAATGCACGTCAGGAGATCTGTTATTTTTAATAACATTAAATTAATTAATGATTATTAAATGTTATAAATGTTATATAATATTCAGAAATCTTGATGTGATAAGATAAAGAAATATCGTTTATATTTTGTATATTTACAATTTATATAACATATTGTTTAGCGAAACATATTAATAATTTTAAACATAAAAGAATGTTTCTAGTTTTAACTTAAGATAATATTATTATTGTTGTAATTTGATAGGAACCGTCCTGTTTAAAATCATAAACATAAATCTTCTTTAAGGATTTAGTGCCAATTAAAATTCCAAAATTTGCTGATATGTTCATGAAAAAACAATAAAAATAAATCTTTCACGAATTAAATGAGGTAAACAAAAGCATGATCAAATATTCAAGAATAGTACATATCACATTAATCTATTGTAGCGCAATGCCATATACTAATTATATATTATCTTTTATTTAAGCCATTCTATCTTTATATTTAGTTTTTTTTAGCATCTATGACTTCATATATAAGTTACACGTTTCTACACTCATCCATTAGGTTTCATACCAAAGACAATTATTGCTTTATTTATTTAAATTTATAGATTATATCATAAATAAAAAATGTTATATTGTTTAATTATCCTATACTACAATTTTTAAGATATAAAAGACAACAGATATAAATAAGAAATGAAAAATTTATGAAAGACAAACAGTTATTCAAATTTAAAAACGTTTATTTCATTTAATTTGTTACAGTGACATCATTTAATGTGTTTAACATATTAATACAAATGTAGATAGTGCCATTTCATTTTAATAGTGCTCTTTATTAAAGAGGGCTTTTATTTAGGGACCAATATTAAAGTTACTTTATATCATATTTGATTAAAATGTTATTTGTTTAATGTCTGCTACAATGCATAATATATCAATAATTATTGTATATTGATTATAAAAGATATTTTTTTATATAACCTATTCCTTTATTTACTATCACATATATTCAAATACAAATTAAACCAACATAATAATTATATTAAGTAATAATATACTTTTCGTATTAAAATGTTATATATTATTTAGTATATAATTGCAAAATTCTTTTTTAAAATTACTGCATATTGAAATACTTTATTTTATAAAATATTATTTTGATAGATTGTTCAATATTTTATTACAGTTCAATGATTTTCCTTTTTTAGAAATATTATTCTAAAATAATAAATTAAAAAAATTTATAATATCAATATATACATTGAAATAGAATTTATAGTAAAATATAATCTTTGTACTTATATTTTTGTGTTAAAAAAAAATAACTTACCATATTTTTATTGCACGGTTTATTCATTTCTGTTGAGACATTTTGACAAGATATCTCTAAATGATTCATTTTACCACAATTTTTACATTTATAATTCGACGCTGGACATTGTTTTGCTTCGTGGGTAGTTTTACATCTCCAACAAGCTTTCTTTTGTTGAATGTTATTATGTTCTGTTACTTTGGGAACTGTAGTTAATTTATCTTTTTCTTTAGGTGGAGCTGTAGGATTTGTACACTTAGCTTCCAATGATGCAATTTTATGATTTTTATAAATTTCTATAATTTTATCACAATCAAGATTGTCTTCTTGCAAATATTTCTTGCGCAATAGTTTATCATTAGTATGAAGAACGATAACATCTATTACTAAACTTTCTGCCAAATTATTAAACTTACAATCTTTTGCTTTCTCCTATAAATATAGAATTAATATTAATTGTATAAAGGCTTGTTAATTGTTTTTATAATGATCAATGTTAAACATTTATTATATTTAATGTACCCTTAAACTTTGGATATAATTTTCTATTGTTTCACTGACTTTCATAGAGCTATTAAAAAATTGATATCGTGTCTCTATAATCTTTCGTGGAGGGTTATGGTATTCATCTATTTTTTTCAATAGTATATCCAAATTTTCTTTATCATCTGGGCGATCAAATGTTAACTTTGTTATTATTTCTAGCCCTATTGGTCCTATAAAATTTTTAAAAAGATTTGCTTTGTAATTTTCTGGGCGTGACATATGCCCAAGCAATCTCATAAAAATAAGAAATTCTTCTTTCCAAATAAACCAAGTCTTTGGCGAATTATTACTCAAAGGTTGTGGTGGTCTGATATGATGTTCCATAATGTAATGCTTTAATTATTAAAATAAATTTGTTAATTATATAAGTATTAAAATTATATTTTATATAAGTATGTAAAAAATAATATAATGTAAATTTAAAGCTTTCTTATAACTTACATTTTATTAAAACAGAAAAAGAACTGGATCTATTAGAATTTTATTGTAAAGGAAACGCAAAACAAAAAGAAATAAGATTATAAGTACAATTTGATAGTACACGTATAGCGCATCAAAAATTATCTTATTCTAAGAAAATGGGAGTTTCTTTCTCACGTCAGAAACTGTAGAAAACTATAAAGAACTAAATTTATATAAAAAGTATACTATATTTATATAAAAAGAGAGACTTAAATATATCTTATCGCTCATTGGTTTGTTCCTATTGTTATCTACGTTGAACATTGTAAAATATTCAACGATAAATCAATTATAAATATAGTATTCAAAAATAAATGATTCTTTTTCAAAATGGTAAAGATTTATTTTTTCGAATTTGAATTAGACGTGATCTATATGTTCATACAACTGAACCAGATAATGGATATTTTCAATGGAAACATTTTCTAATTTATTTTTTTCATTATATTTTTTAACATATTGTTCAGATCAAAAATTAAAAGATATTAAAATATATTAAAATAAAATAATAATCAATGAAATTAATTTTACTTTATAATATATATTTCTTAAAATATTAATTTAAAAAATGAATAAAAAGGACATAGCAGTGCCCCTTCATACGAGTTATAAGATCTATGTTTTAAACTCTGCTTTGTTGTATTCCTCTCCAGAGGGAGATCGTGTAACCAATGGTTGCACTTCAAAGTGCACGCAATACAGTTACTGATTAATTTCTTTCATTATTCTGTCATGAAAAATCACAATTGCGTTTGAATGGACGACGTGACTGAAGCAACAGCGGTCATGGCTGGTGGGTTGATAGTTTCATATTCGTTTACCAATCTTATTTCATTTTCTTTATTATTATTATTTTTTTTTTTTTTTGACATATTTCAATAATTATTCATTTATTTTATTAAAATGTATATTATTAAATATATAAGGGATTTATTTGAAATATATTTAAAATTATGAGGGCGCTCGGTATGCAGTTTTTTCTATTTAGAAGATTTCAAATTAATCGTATTATTAAAATAATGAGATATTCATCTGGTAAATAGACAGTTATCATTGATATATAGATTTATTGTCAAATATTTAAAAATATTTTTTTGTAAATTAAATATTTCATAATATTACTTTTATATATAAATATAAAATAAAATATATGACTCTATTCTGGTTAATACAATTGTATTATTTTTATATTATTTTACATTTATATTAGTAATAATAAAATTGGAATATATATATATATATATATATATATATATATATATATAATATAATAATAAATTTTTTTATTTACATTTATATAACTGTTTAAGATATTTTAATATCTGTATGTTTTATATAACTGTATAAGATAATGATGCTGTCTGCATAATTGAAATTCGATACATTAATTATCTTTACATTAATTCTTTTACATTAATTAACTGTACTAATTAATATCGTTTATGTTCAGATAAAAATCCTTATAAGCAGTTGCTGAAGACTTTAGAAGATAATCCGACTCTTCGTTATTATGATGTTACTCAATTAGGAGAAAAATATGGTATTTATAATATTATTTATAATATTATTGAAAGATCAAACTTTTGGATATTATAAAATTTTTTTATTAAAATATAAATGAATATGATAGTTAATATTTGTTGATTTTTATTTTTATTTTTTTTATTTTTTTTTTATTTTTTTATTTTTTTTTTATTTTTTTTTTATTTTTTTTTTAGACCGTTTACCCTTCTCGATAAGGGTTTTATTAGAGAGTTGTGTACGAAATTGCGATGGATTTCAAGTGAAAAAAAAGGATGTTGAGAAACTTCTTGATTGGGAGATTAATCAAACGATTCCTGAAGGAGTTGAAATAGCGTTCAAGCCGTCTAGAGTAATTTTACAAGTACGTATAGAAATCAATGAGTATTTTAGATTCCAATATCTTTTTATTAACGATTTTTACACATTTTTTTTTTTTTTTTTTTAAGGATTTTACTGGAGTTCCAGCAGTTGTAGATTTTGCTGCTATGAGAGATGCTGTCAAAAAATTAAATGGTAATCCTGATAAAATAAATCCAATTTGTCCTTCAGATCTTGTGATTGATCACTCTATACAAGTTGATTTTACTAGAAGGTAATTATTATTTTTGTTAGTAATTACAATGACAATTAGAAATAATTGTTTATTTTAATTATAGTTAATAATTAATATTTATAGAAATAATTGTATAAGAATATTTTAAAGTTCAATTATTTCAATAAAAATTTTAATATAACATGTCAAATACTAATAATACAATAATAATATATTATATTATTATTATATATAATATAATAGATATTTAAGAAACTATATATTTGTAGTTCAGATGCATTGAAAAAAAATGAAGACATAGAATTTGAAAGGAACAAGGAACGTTTTCTATTT
Source organism: Vespa mandarinia (assembly GCF_050613455.1). NCBI lineage: Eukaryota > Metazoa > Arthropoda > Insecta > Hymenoptera > Vespidae > Vespa > Vespa mandarinia. The sequence goes on along the minus strand of NC_140829.1, from coordinate 2,667,739 downwards.
TTAAAATGGGGAGCTAAAGCATTTGAAAATATGTTAATTGTACCACCAGGAAGTGGTATTGTGCATCAAGTGAATTTAGAATATTTAGCCAGGGTAGTATTTGATAGCAATAGTCTTCTTTATCCTGATAGTGTGGTTGGAACAGATTCACACACCACTATGATTAATGGTCTTGGTGTCCTTGGATGGGGTGTTGGAGGTATAGAAGCAGAAGCTGTTATGCTAGGTCAAGCTGTATCCATGTTAATACCCAAAGTTGTTGGTTACAAGTTAGAAGGTGTTTTAAATCAATATGCGACCTCAACAGATTTAGTTCTTACTATTACAAAGGTCTGTAAATAATTTAATATTTCCAAAATTATACAGAGTATGATATACAATGTATCTAATAAATACAAAGAACTGAATATTTATAGAATCTTCGGCAAGTAGGTGTTGTTGGAAAATTTGTAGAATTTTTTGGCTCTGGTGTATCACAATTGAGTATAGCAGATCGTGCGACAATCTCTAATATGTGTCCTGAGTATGGAGCAACGGTTGGATATTTTGCGGTGGATAAAGAGAGTTTAGCATATCTCAAACAAACTAGTAAGATATTGAAATAATATTATTCTTATCATGTACATAAATGTTTATTATAAATATAAGTTAAAAGAGATCACCATTCAAAATTATAATGTTATGAAAGAATTAAAAATATTTCTAATTTTTATGAATTTTGTAGATCGATCAGAAGAACATATTGCGAAAATTGAAAAGTATCTGTCCGCTGTACGTATGTTAAGAAATTACGATGATGAAAATCAAGATCCTATATTCTCTGAAGTTATTTACTTGGACTTAAATACTGTAGTATCTTGTGTTAGTGGTCCAAAAAGACCTCACGATCGGGTATCTGTACGTGACATGAAGACAGATTTTCAATCTTGTCTTTCCAATAAGGTAAGATTAATACAATAATAAAAATATTTTTAGTAATAAAATATAAATTTAAGGATATAGAGATGCGATGATAATAAAACAGTACTGATGTAGAGCAAATATAACCCAGTGACGGTTAATTAATCTCGTCAATCTAAATTATATTTGTTATATATCATACTTGAAAATATGGGATTGATGTTAACATAATTTTCAGATAATAAGAAGTTTCATTCTGATCATAGATTATTAACATAAAAATTATAATTGAATATTTTAAAGGAAGATTAAATGAAAAGGTTCTGGGCAATTAGAGCTGTGATATGACATTATAAAAAACATATCACAGCAATAGTTCCCGCAGACTCAAATCATTCTAAATTAATCTTCTTTCTTCTCTCTTCTATTCGAAAATTCATCGATGTTGTGTCCCATGTATTTCATCCCGCTAATCTAGCTTTATGACCTTAAATTTACCATACAGCTAGATTACCAAAGAAAAATAAACAGGACTTCTTTATTTAATCAGTATAATACAATCACTCAGCGTAATTTCTTGCCATCGAGGACGAGTATTTCGATCTAGTCACAATTTAATTATAACTTTGTCACTGGATCTATACTTCGTCTCCGACAACAAATCAATAAATTTATATTCTTGATATTTGATGATTGGAGTAATAGACAGAGGCTGATGTTGGATAAATCCTACCCGGTGAGACATTTTATTAGTCAGACCGGAAGAGAATTCACCCAACGACAATCTCTGCAATTTTTTTCTTTCTTTCTTTTTTATTTATTTATTTATTTTTTTATTAATCCTCTTAATTTCACATTCAATTAATGCGATATTTTTCGTGATATGTGTTGTGTTGAATAAATACTTACAATAAAATTCCATTTGTTGTATTCCTCAAAAGTATATCAAAATTTCGAAAGACCAAATAAAAAATAGATATTCACTAACCATTTATATAAATCCAGAAAAGATTAAAGTTAAAAATTAAAAGTATGATTTTTAAAATGAAAAAAAAAGGTTAAACAATAGCTGAGTTATTAAATGCTTACATATGATGCGCGCTACATTGTTATTCGCATACTGAAGACCTTAGCTTACGGATCCGAAATTTATACTTCATGGCCCAACTTCCCCCACCTCTTAAGTCTCAAGAATAATGTCGTCAAGAATACTACCTTCAAACTGTCAGAATTTCAAAAATTTCAAATTTACAAACCTCTCCTTGCAAATACTGTGCATGTTCATTCATTAGTTTAGGCATAATGATTCATTGGAATCGTTTACATTTTAAAAAGGTGTACGAATTTTCAATTTTTTTAAATGATCCATCAGTCGGCAATTCAAGTAATTGAAATGAGGTTATTGATCAATTCCTTTTTATTTTTTTCTTTTTTTTTATTTTTTATTTTTTTTTAAACATACTCAACGCCAATATAATATTACGCTTATACGATAGTAAGATATTTGATGAATCCTCGGTTAACTGTGCTGACTTACCATTTGTTCGATCGTTCTTAGATATTTTCACGTTTATATAAAATTTGTGAAATAATACGAAGTCCTTTAAATTAATTCGAATGATTTTTTTTTTTTTTTTTTTTTTTTTTTTTTTTTTTTTTTTTTTTTAATTTGATGAAATATTTGTATTTTTATCTTCCCTTCTGATCGTTCAAGTTTACATGAATGTCATGTAAAATTTTAAATATATACTAATAAATTTATAATTTGAGTATGATATTGAAATATTAGGGGAGCTGGTGATGGGGGGGGAAGAGAAGACAAAAAATTGAGAAAGATAATAATTAATTGTACTTATTAAATACGTTGTTATAAACGGTTCGTCTCTTCTTCTTATATTTATAAAGATATTAAAAAAAATATATAAACAAAAAAAAAAAGAAAACTGAAGAAACAAACAAATTTCTTTAAGATTAATTTAAAGAAATATTTTTTTTCTTGATTCGCTAATTGTCGAGGTTTAGAAGTCATCACGACCTAATAGAAATCGCTGATACTACATTTTCTTTGTAATTTTGCAAAGTTCACATATTTCGTTCGAAACGACTGTCGTATTCGTTTTGTACTTTATCGTACATACTTTAATAGATTTGAATTACCATCCGATCATTCGTATTATCATTTTGAAAATTATTAAAACAATTTGCAATGGATTTAGAATTCATTCTATACCAAAAGTTTAAAGGATATTTTGAAGGAAGAAAGAAAAAATTATTTGGTCATAAATATATTGTCAAGTTATATTGCATTTTTTCTTTTTTTTTTTTTAAATCGTTTTACGTTCGGTGAAAGTACGAAATTGTTAAAGCCAGGCCTTTTTAAAGCAGTATCATTAACTATCTTTTGATAATTTATATTAGGGATATAACTTCATGAAATCGAGAGAATACTCCTAAAGTAACACTGTACTTAACGTAATATTATTATGAAAAGTCTTAGAAAATTTGAAAAGAAGAAATAAAATAGACCTTGAAGAAAAATGAAAATTATTTCATAAATATCTATACCTTATATCGGTATTTAAGTATCTGTTTTGATTATTTTGAACGTCTCGTTTCTAAAAGGTTTTTTTATGAGAAAATAACAATAATGGTAAGGACATTGTAATCTGTATTCATTAATGACTCTTTAATGAAGATATTTAATATCATTCTAAAGTGATTAGTCGTTAAGTTTATGATCATAGAATATTGATTGTGTATCTTGAAGATCATTCGTTAAAGGAAAATTTTTCCAAATTTTCTATTATATTTATTTTTTTCTTTTTTTTTTTTTTTTTTTTTTTTTTTTCAATTTTATTTCTTTTCTCTTTTTTATTTTTATGAATTACTTTGTTACTTGTACAAATCTCTTTTAGAATGATACAATAAAATTTACATTATTTTATATTAATAATATTATATTCTTAAAGAATATAATTACTTGATAAAAACAAAAACAAAAAAAAAACAAAAGAAAAAAAACAAAAAATAATAATACAAAAAATAAAAAGAAATTCTACTTTTCAGGTAGGATTTAAAGGATACGGATTAAATAAGGAAAAATTGGACAATGTCGGTATGTTCGAGTATGAAGGAAAAGATTATAAATTAAGGCATGGATCGGTGGTTATTGCGGCAATTACAAGTTGCACGAATACTAGTAATCCCAGTGTTATGTTAGGAGCAGGTAAATAATCAAACTACGATAGTATTCTTTTCTACAAATCTTACTTTTAGAAATTTAATAAAAAAAAGAAAAAAATATTCGACGATCATTCAAGGTCTCTTAGCTAGAAAAGCTGTTGAAGTTGGATTAACAGTAGCGCCATATATAAAAACATCATTATCGCCTGGTTCTGGTGTGGTAACGTATTATCTTCAAGAAAGCGGAGTTATTCCGTATTTATCAAAATTGGGCTTTGATAACGTCGGTTACGGATGTATGACTTGTATTGGTAATAGTGGGCCACTTCCAGAAGTTATAGTAAATACCATAGAAAAGGTATTTCAATCAAATTTGATCAATCGAAAGTATTTATTTTTTTTTTTTTTTTCTTTTTTTTTTCTACTCGTTTTTTCTGACCATTTAATATTTTATTTTAGAACGAACTGGTATGCTGCGGCGTGTTGTCCGGGAATCGAAATTTCGAGGGTAGAATTCATCCAAATACACGAGCAAATTATTTGGCATCGCCACTTCTGGTTATCGCATATGCTATTGCTGGCACTGTTGATATTGATTTTGAAAAAGAACCCTTGGGTATGCGATTTTATCATGATATTAATAATAATAATAAATAAATAAATAAATAAATAAGTAAATAAATAATGTTTTATTCTTGTGTAATAGGATACAAGAAAGATGGAACGGCTATATATCTCCAAGATATATGGCCTACAAGAAAGGAAATACAAAACGTCGAACAAAAATACGTTATACCGGCTATGTTTAAAGAAGTATATGAAAAAATTGAAAAAGGTAGCAGCAGTTGGGCAAATTTAGTAGCTCCTGATGGTAAATTATATCCTTGGGATGTTAATTCCACATATATTCAAAAACCACCATATTTTGATAAGCTCGAGAAGGTGGGTCGTCGTATGTATTCATGGAACTATTCACTTCTTTGGCTTTTATATATGGGAATTTAAGAAAAAATTGATCAATTCTTTTATATCTTCCAATATATACTTTATTTATTTATTTATTTATTTATTTTATTTTATTTTATTTATTTATTTTTTTTTCTTTTTTATATGATTTAGGAGATCCCTAAATTAGAATCAATTACCAATGCACGTGTACTCTTGAATCTTGGAGATTCTGTAACGACTGATCACATTAGTCCTGCTGGTAGTATTGCACGTAATTCTCCAGCAGCGCGATATCTTTCGAGTCGTGGGTAAGTTTTTGATAATTATTTTTTTTATTAAAAAAAAAAAAAAAACATATAATATATAATTCATGATCTATAATTGTATTTGTTATATATATATATATTTTTTTATAGATTAACACCAAAAGAATTTAATTCTTATGGCTCTCGCAGAGGAAATGATTCTGTTATGATGAGAGGAACTTTTGCAAATATACGTTTACTCAATAAATTTATTGGTAAACCTGGACCACGAACAATTTATATTCCAACTAACGAAGAGGTATTGCTCGTATTATATATTATTTACGTATTTATTTAATTTCCATAGATTCGGTAATATTGCGAATTTATATATATATATATATATATATATATATTTCAGATGGATATATTTGATGCTGCAGAAAAGTATAAGAAAGATAGGACTCCATTAATATGTTTAGTCGGTAAAGAATATGGTTCTGGATCTTCTAGAGATTGGGCTGCAAAGGGACCGTATCTTCTCGGTATACGAGCGATAATAGCTGAATCTTATGAAAGAATTCATAGGTAATTATAGAATGATAACTTCAATTTTGTCTCTATAGTCTATTCAATTGAACTATATAATCTATCCATATTGATGATACAATTAATACATTTTTTTTTTTTTATTTCAATAGGTCTAATCTTGTAGGAATGGGCATTATACCACTGCAATATCTTCCAGGACAAAATGCGGAATCATTAGGATTAACCGGTTTAGAAAAATTTAACATCATTCTTCCTAATGATTATCAGCCCGGTCAAAATATTACAGTAACAACTGATCAGGGAAAACAATTCGAAGTTATTGTACGTTTTGATACAGAAGTTGACTTAACTTATTATCAACATGGGGGTATTCTTAATTATATGATCAGAACAATGCTCTGATAAGTTTTTTCTTTTTCTTTTTTTTTTTTTTTATTTTTTTTTTTTATAAAATCAAATGTGTATAACTTCAATGGAAAATGTTACTTAAGCGGATACTTAACTCGTGCTTGGCTTTAAAATAATTATTAATAATTGTTTACAATTACTAAACTAATAATTGTTGGTGTATATTATTGTTAAAGGTGGTATGGTATAAAATTGTTTATATTTTAAGATATATTATAAAAATGTTTAAGAAATCACAAACTTGGAATATCCATCTCTGAAATTAGTTTTATATAACAGTAACGATATATTTATGTAACGCATACACTTAAAACATCGATGTTGTTTAAACATACTTTTAAAATTTTTTATTTTAACACGTTTACAATTATAAATTTTTCTTTCGATCAGGCATATTTAGTCATTAAGAAATTGTACAAATTATTAAAAATTTCTCGTAATTTACATATTATCATGATTGTAAAACTAAACGTGAACAAATTCATATGTCAACATTTCTCTGTAATTAATTTCCTCATAAGAATATCCTGAGAATGTAAGTTCTGCTAAGTGCTGATCTGTTGCACCATAAAGATGACAACTATCAAAACTGATACTATAAATGGGACTTGACATACGTAAATTCATAAAGTAAAGCTAAAAAAAAGAAAAAAAATACAAATATTACTTGATAAATATCAAGATATTTTTAAGTGACATAAAGTATTACCTGTATATAGTGTTTCTGTCTTTGATCCCACAAAACAGCTTTACAATTAAATTGTGTTCCGGAGACTAAAGTATGTTGATAATCTGAAGAAATACAGTAGAGTGTTGCACTTGTAGGATCAGCCCATGAAGACACGCACATTCCACATCTATAAAACAACAGTAATGAATAGAATATTGATTATAAAAAAAAAAAAGGACGAAAAATATATAATATTATATTTACCTCATATCCCATTTTCTAATATAAGTATCATATCCACATGTAAGTAGAGTATATGGATTATCCCAAACCATGTCCAATATTCCTGCTCCTCGTCTCCAATTGTGCTTTACTATATCTGATATACTACAACTAAAACATGCTTTGATAAGATAGATAAATCGTTGTTCCGTATTGTAAATATATATATAAAAAATTTTGATAAATACAAAATTAAATGTATATAAAGTTAATGAAATTTCTCTATTGTTATATATTATTAATATTAATAATTAAATTATTATATTATTATGTTACTATTGTAAATGTTTAATAAAAAAAAAGCTTAAAGTATATTCACCATTCAATATCAAATATGTTTAGAGGTGGTCCATCACCATTTCCAGATGAACCTACGGCAAATTTTAATCCTGTTGGGTCAGCTACGACAGACCATATCCTATCTCTCACGTTTATACTTGCCAAAGGTGGTTCGGTGTATCTTCTATTGGGTAATTTCCAAACCTGAATATGCATGACTTTCTAATTTAGTTTTCCTTTCACAAAAGACATAGTTTTTACACGCTTACTTTTACTATCCCATCTCCAGCACCTGATACAATAATTTGACCAATTTTATCTACAGCATTCACGTCAGATGAGTGCGCCCTATCTATACTGAAGCAAATATGATCATCTCCTCGTTTTGCCTTAGTCCAAAATTTCAAGCTACCATCTCTAGAATTAGAGTAACAATATAATAACAATATTTTCCTATGTTAAAATATAAACTTTTGTGAAATCCTTTACCTATGTCCAGACACAATATATTCGTCTTTAACAACAAATTTGCAAATATCGCTTCCAATATCATTTTCATTAAAAACAAGTACAGTTCCTCTAAGTGGTTCACTTCTTCTAAAACCACAAAGCCTATCACCACCGCTCCACCATAATATGTCATCGGTTAATTGTAACCAAGGCATCAACTTTGCTTTTTGTGAGAAAATAAATTTTTTCTTGTACCGTCCATACTGCCAATTGTGGGAAACGTGCCACTTTTTACGAAGACATAACAATGGATTGCATCTGTGTAAAAAAAGAAAAATAAAAATAAAAGAAAAGAAAAAAAAAGAGAAAAATAAAATAAAATATATATATATAAAAAAAAAAAAAAAGAAAAAAAAGAAAATCAGACCTATAATATAAATATGTATTTACGTAAATATTAATCCACAATAAGTTTCTACGTAATAATTAATTTTAATATGTTACAAACATAAATTCAATATATAAAAGTTAAATCATTAACCTACCAACCTTTCACGAAATTTCGCTGCAGCTTGATTCGTCACGAGCGGTTGATTACTCCTCTTTTTCCAAAGAGTATCATCGTGTATGATATCATAAAATCGTGTACAAACTTCACTGAGTCGAACCAAATCGAAGGCATGACAATAATTAAAAATTAAGATCAGAACATCGGACGGTAAACTGTCCAAGCGCCAAACACCTGTCATCTTTGTCACGTGATTAGTTATCTTTGTCTCTCTTGATAGTATTTTGCCGTTACGTATGTATATATATATATATATATATACATACATATACGCATTAATTATTAATTGTGTGTTTGTTAGAGATATGACTTTCAAATGATAATATCAAAAATAATAATATTTGTAATCATTATTCGATATGCATATATAGAAGATATATATATGTGTGTACGTATACACATACACATACATACATACACGTACACACATATATATCAAATCGATTTTAAAATTATATCTATTACATTAGATTTTCTTAGATTGTTCAAATGTTAATTATCCTTTGACATTAATTTAATTTATAATAATAATTGTAATGCATAGTTATTTATTATTTTTATTACGTACATGCGTATACTCGCTTTAGTTTATTGTAATTATCGTAAAGAATATTTATCGTTTCTTGAGGTATAAAAAAATCTTATTAATTTTTATTTTATTTTTTATATATGTACATTATCTTATTAACAAATGTTTAAAAAAATAATATATCCTTGTTACAATCTTGTTATTACGAACAAACATTGTCAGAGTACATGCATACATACATATCTATGTATTTATTGTAAATATATTTTAAAAAAATATTATGATACTGTTATTTCTCAGCAACAATACATTCTATATTTGCATCCTCCGGTGATTTCCATTCAATTTCTTTTCGAGTATCTACGATAAAATAAAAAATTTTGATTATATCATATATATATACATATATATATCCCTTATTAAGGATATCATTTATAATGATATTTTATTATTTTTTACCTGGCGTCGTGTGTTTTAGATAAGTAATATGTAAAAATATGTAGATTAACGCGGACAACATGGCTATCGCAGCAAAAATTTGTAAAGTAATCACACCTCCCATTTCTTTATACAAAATTCCACCAAATAAACTACCGATTGCGTAACCTGATAAAAAAAAAGGGGAGGAAAGATTTAGCGTACAGTTGAATTGGATTGGCAAGAAATTGAAAATTATTTTAAAGATAAATACCTAAACCATCATCCATTCCAGCGACAATTCCTTGAACGGTGGCTGATGTTCCTGGAGGGGACACTGCACTCGCATATGCAACTATAGTTGTATAACAAAGTGCATATGTTGGACCTTGCATAAAGAACTCAATAAGTACGACCCACCAAGGTGTTGATGCCAAAGATATTAGTGTAAGTCGTATAGCGTAACATAATAAGCAAAATGCAAAACTGTATCCATATCCAATTTTTTTCAATATTTTCCCTATAAAATCATGAGAATCTATTGAAATAACTGTTATTTTACATCTAGTAACTGTTATAATTTGTTTGTAAAAGAAAAAACAAAAGAAAATAATAATAATAATAATAATAATAATAATAGTAACAAACTACCAGATAACGAAAAGAATATTACTTCGCCACCTAATGTTTGAGCCGCTACAATCAGTCCTTCTATTAATTTAATTTTGTACATATAACCTGTAGCCTTTGAAAGATCCTCTAAGTACCTATTAGAAAAATTTGTTTTACACATGTATTATCATTTATCTTATATAATATAATAGTTTCTTTTTTCTTTTCTCTTTTTCTCTTCTTTCCTTCTTCCTTTTATTTATTTATTTATTTATTTATTTTTTTTTTTTTATTACCAAAACAAAAAGTAAATCATGAAGCTGTCAAGAATACCGGCGAGTGTGGCAAAACATAAAAATATAAATATTGGTTTCGACTTCAATAGATTATAAACATCTTTCATGATGTTTGTAGATCCTGACATAATAGGTAACTGCAATTAAAAAAAATATATATATAAATATATATATATATATATATATATATATATGTATTTGATATATTTAAATATATCGGCAAAATTTAATTGACCTCGTTAGTGTGTAGAGTTGATATTATATTTGTATGTATAATTAAGTCACCTTTAATTTCGTACAACATAGCAAGTCGACAGAGGTAAAAATAAAAACGAGTATAAAAGCGGGCGTATATGTCTTTATAGTTTTTCCCTCAGACCATAGATCTACGGCATAACCGGCTAAAAAGGCAGAAATACCAAAACCTACAGTACCCCAAACACGTTGTCTGCCATATCCCATTTGACCGCCTTCTCCTAAAAATATAAACAATGTGTACGCAAAATAATAATCGTCATTTTACGATGTTATACCATTTTCAATTCACTTTTATCATTTATATTATAATATAGGATTATAAAAAAAAAAAAAAATATGTACATTATTTTGTCATATATATACCTAATACATCGAAACAAATTGCATCGCTGATACAATTTGAAATGTTGAAACCTATGTTACCAAGCGACATTAAAAGTACAAAACTCCAAAATGTCATAGATATATACAAATTATAATTATCCTCTAAAACCAGACTTGTTTTCGTACAATTATTATTATTATTATTATTATTATTATTATTATTATTATTATTATTATTATTATTATTATTTATTGCACAATTATTGACTCTTGTTACATCGATAAAACAAAACGCGTTCGATGATTCCTCTGTATTCATTCGTACGAAAGACGAATTATTATTTTCATTGTCGCATATCCACCGACACGTTGCATTTTTCTTCTTTACGCAATTCAACATTGTTGCATCCTAACGAAGGAAAATTTCAAGAAAAATAAATCAATGACATTTTGTATCTAAAAAAAAAAAAAAAAAAAAAAGAACGTAGGAAATTTATTACATTACTCACATAAAACTCGCAGTCATATAACGACGAACATGAAATATCATTGTAATTGATTGAAACTTCATTCGATATTGCCGGTACAAAATATATACATATATAACAACCACTTGTTAATGTTAATAAAGCAACAAATATCGATTTCCTCCAGTTATAAAAATAATCCACTAAGAAACCGAATATTGGTTTGGCAATGAGAAATAAAATTGGAAGTACCGCGGTAACGCTACCCATAACTAAAGGTGAAATGCCAAGTTGTTTACCATATACCGGTAAGAAAGGAAGTATAGGACCCATAGCTAAAAGTAAAATATTTAAAAAATTCTAATGGATAAAGTTAAATATTGAACATTCGGATTAAATATGATCTTTTCTTTTTTCTTTTTTTCTCCGAATAAATGTATTATTACAAATAATATTTCTCACTTACCTCCCATGAAGAAGAAGTAATGTATTTTTACAGGCAACTGAATATAATTTATCTTCATCGTTTCAATCTTTCCCCTATATAGGTTTCCTTTTTTTATTTAAATAAATTGAAAATATTAAAAAACAATATATAAATTTAACACACACACATACACACACACACGTATATATATACATGACATATATATATATATGTCATAAATAAATAAATAACAAAATTATATGAAATTTAATGTATTATATGATTTTAATTGGAGAAAAAACCAATTGTATTTAATAATTGCTTTTATACATTAATTTATATATATATTTTTTTTTAATTTTATCACGCCGATATAAATTACGGTATGTTTTAGAACTACTGCTACGTGTCGATAAAATGTGTAATTTTTATTACGATAGAGTTCATTATCTTTCTACTTCTTTTTTTTTCTCTATATCAGCTACATTTATCATTTATAATACAAATGTAATATTATAATTCTAATAACAATTTTAATTCACGACAATTCGGTTATTTTCAAAATTACTTTATGATAGAATTGACCAAACAAATGATTACCTGATATAAAGAAACTGATAAATAATTTTGAATGGGCAGTAAATATGAATATATATATATATAAATATATATATATATATCTCTCAATGTATCATCAAAATATAATAATTGTCATCATTTATGAATATTCGAACGTATTTTATAATAAACATCTACACATTCTTGTAAAATTATAGGTTAGAATGCACTTTATGTATCAACAGCGTGTTTATTTATATATCCCAACACTTTTCACTGAATTATATCTTTAGATTTATCATAAAAATCACAATTCATAATTGAAACGTATTTTTTAATGAAATCATAAAGTAACAATTTAAAAATACTAAAAAGTATATGTATATATATATCTTTATCTATTTCTATTTATATATATATATATAAATCACAGTTTCCCATATCCAGATAAACAGCTTCTTTTAGTTCAATAGATGGGCACTATAGAGCGCTGTTTACGGTCACTCACGTTCATTGAAATATAAGAATAGATATTTACAATAATTTTGATAATGTAAGATGCTGTACGATTTAACGTTTTATTTTCAACGAAGAGAAAACTAATTTTTATTAGTAAAATTGTCTCTTTTATTCATAATTGGTCATTTTATTAAACTTCGTTATCTTTTCGTTATATTTTCTTTATGATAAGATATTTTGCTTTCTTTTTTTCGTTATAATGCATTATATAAAGAAAAGCGAAATGATTGAATGTCAAAGGTCGATAACTTTCTCTTTTCGTGAAGCAAAGATAATGGTTATATTTTGAAAAGAAAAAAAAAAAGAACATTCCAAAGTACATAGTAGCGTACTGGCTTGTTATGAATCAAAAGAAAAAAAAAAAAAAAAAGAAAAAAAAAAGGCAGAAGAAAAAAATAATGCGTAAGCATAATAATACAGTAGGTAATTATTTCTAATCACATTTATAAAATCTGTTAATAACATTTAATTATTTTTTATCATAGATACAAAGTAATAGTAGACACGGTCATATCCTGCATGTATAAACGTGCGCTCTCGCGCGCCCGCGCTTTCTCATGCACGTAGTATATTTCTTAGAATAATAAAATAATTATTTACCTCGTACAGTTTGTAGAATTAAATCACGATATTATATTTTTCTCACAGTTTTTATATAATCCTTATTTTATTTGTTTTTATATCGGTTTTTTTTTTTGGTTACTTTTTCTTTTTAAATACGTCAACGTATCATTCCAAGAGAATGATAACGCATCACTTTACTATTTTGAACTTGTAACAAATGAAAAGATCGAAATGCTTTGACTAATTTTATTAGAATCTATGCCCAACGTGGCAACTTATCGTTTATAAGAATCATATATATTGTTAAACGAGACACATCCATTGGAATATGATGCAAATTATCTTGACAATGATAAAGTATCTAACTTATCTACGGGACATAATATAGACAAACATTTCTCGATTCGAAACGATATATGAAACCTGTGTAGATTATCTTTATTGCCGTTTGATAATTGTATCGTAAAAACGAAATGAGAAATATAAATGTTGAAACAAAAAAAAAAAAAAGAAAAAAAGAAAAGAAAAGAAAGAAAGAAAGAAAAAAAAGAAAGAAAAAGAAGAGCCCTATTTGAACGTATTTAAACAAATCTGAAATTTGTTTCTATCGAACGATTATATTTAATGCACGTTAGCGATCGCGTCATCGTTTTAATTTAACATATATATGTACATATGTACAACTAGTTAATCATGCTACTTTTATTTTATGCAGTAGTAAAAGGCGGAAATGATATCGTATTTATCAAATTACCAATTTATCAAGGAAAATGAAAAAAGTAATAAAATGATAAAATGATACTATGTATAAAATATTTCAATTATACATACACACACACATTATATATTTGTGCATGTATATATATAAATATATATATATATATAAATATATATATATATGTGTGTATATATATATATATATATATATATATATATATATATATTGGTTATACATAAAGCAATATAATATAAACAAATATTTATATATATTGTTTTTACATATATTTTATATATATATATTAGAGGAATAATGTAATTAAAAATTTAATGTGAATGTATATCGCGACAAGGAGTGTCGAATAACTGGCTAATACCCCCCCCACTCTTTTCTCTTCGCGGCAACCATAAGCTTAATAATAATAAGTCTAGTTCCCGAAGTGGCAACAGTTTCAGACGGAGCGGAGATGTTATTCGGTCTCGTTTTAATTCGATACGTAACGTTCGGGAAATCGGCTACTATATATGTACCAACCTTTCAAGATTGAAAGATAGATATATGTTAATTCTTTCCTCGTTCAATGTCCTTGGTTGATCTTCTTCGAAGACAGAAGTTGACGGAACGGAGGACAACTACATTACATATATGACGTATCACGTATTTACTTACATACTTATTTACTTACTTTGTCAGTTATTTAAGTACGTATGGATTTAGTTTTGTTGAACGTTAAATCGATACGTTTCAAATAATAAACGTTCGTAATGTTTTTCGAAAAAAAGAACTCGTTCTATTGGGAATTAAATGTGATAAATAAAGATAGCCCATCGCAAATCTCTTGACAACGTTACGGCAACGTATTTTTCCATTTATTCTCTCTGACTAATTATTTGCTCATCACAGATACATCAGTGACTAAATGTCAGTTGCTCCCGAATCATCCTTCCGATGCTTCTGTTTAAGTGGACGCGCGAAAGTAAAAAGTGAAAGTAAAATAAAAAATTATTTTATTTCTGTGAAAGACTAAAAGTATCACGAAGGTGAACGTGAGTCTGCAATAATGAATCTCCGGCCTATTTTTTACCATATTTTACTTTACGCTGTGATTTTTGCATTTGATAAATGTGATGTCGTTTATGCCGAAAAACGTAAGTAACAAATGTTATTGACATTGATAAAAAGTATATACATTTTCATGACTTATTATGTTATGTTCAACGATCATCGATCTCTCTCTCTCTCTCTCTCTCTCTCTCTCTCTTTCTCTCTTTCTTACGAGACTTTCAAAGTTCATCTCTATTTGTATGATTAGTATTTTTTTATTAATTAATGATAATGATTTTATAAAACAAAAAAAAATAATCATTAGATATACATGAATATTTTGATCATTAATAAATACTTAAATGTCTGGTTTTATATTAGTATTATATTACATGATGATATTTTATTATAAATACTTATCACATTTATTTGAAATATTTCTTAAAAAGCATTTGAAAATATTGACCCAATGAATAGCACTCCGAAAAAGTATGAACGAATATATTCATATAGATCGTGTTATCATTTTCTTTACTCCATGATGTTTATTATTATTTATTTTTCAATTTATCTGAATCACAATACTCTCATTTATTTATTTATTTATTTATTTGTTTATTTATTTTTTTTTTTTATTTAATTTTTATTCCCTTTTAGTGAAAATATGCGTCGTTGAAAGTGTCAATACAAACAAAACGATAAACAAAATCCTTCCGAATATGAAAATATCCCCGTTTCAATGCGTCATTGCTAATGACAGGTAATTTCTATATAATTATTTTACTTAATCATTTATTTATTACCTTACATAAGATATATTTAGAATCTAAATCGACAGGTTTGATTGTTTACGACAATTAACGACTGGCACGGCCGATATAACATTATTGCAAGCGGAAGATCTTTTAGCGGCGTCAATGTACAACAAGTATAGTTTTCTAGTCACTCATGAATTAAGACTTTTTTCTGAGGGTAAATTAAATGGGAGAACTTTTACCAATCGACGTTCTATTCGATTAATGGGATTATTATATTTCTCCCTCGTTTTTCAGATAAACAACAATTCGAAATGGTAGCGTTAGTACGACAGAATATTAATAACATGTGGGATGCCAAAGAGAAAAGATTTTGTCATCCTGGATTTGAAACTACTGACACTTATACCAAAGCTCTTTCGATGGTCAGTATCGTACTTACGATTTTATAGGATTTATTTCCAAAATAAGATTGGAAATATTTAAAAGAGGATTGAAGTAGAATGGGATGTATTTGATTTAATCGTGAGTCTCGTAAGCAAACGATTCATTTGAATATATGAATATCGTTCGTTCAGAAATTATTTGGAAATATGATTAAAATTATGATGAATTCCATATATAATGGAAAAAAAAAAAAAAAATCAAAAATGATTTAAAACGAAATTAAATATAAGACTGAATCCCGTTAAGCCGTTATACAAAAATTTCCTTTTTATTTCGATAATAACCGGTATTAATATCAGATCGCGTTTTAAATTGTATTAGTTCTATCAATTTTCCTTCCTCTTTCTCTCTTCTACGAGTTCGTTTAAACATCGTGCAAAAAAAAAATGGGGCACAAAAAAGAGAGGAGAAAACAAAAATTAACGATTCAATTGCGATTACGTTTTTACAATAGAACGAGGAAAGAATCAATTCAAAGCATATCGGTGGGATGTATGCACGTGAGAAATTCTTAGAAAAACTTTATATCGAGTAAGCGTAACGTTTTTGCTTAGTTTCTTTTATAAGATTCTCAATTGATGGCAATTAGATATCATGGTTAACGATTGGAGGATGGAAACAAAAACAAAAAAAAATCAACACGAGTTTTTGATTATAAATAAAGTGATAAAAAAATAAAAAACGTAAGGAATGAAACGAGATAATCTTTTTTGCTCGCAGTATTTCGAAAATTGGATTATACCTAAAGAGTGTGATCCAGAGAAGACATTGTTAGAAAATAGAGTGGCACGGTTATCTAATTATTTCGAGGCAGGTTGCATAGCTGGTCCATGGATCGCCGATGCTACATTTGATACAAAATTAAGTACGTAATTTTATTAGCGCATAAATTAAAGAATTCTTCTTTTTAAATATTAACATTTAAATATTTATCTCACGAAATTAACGCTTGGCGTATGTATTTGATCTTTTTTTTTTCTTTCTCTCTTTCTTTCTTCGTAGAATCAAAGTACAAAAATCTTTGTTCGCTTTGCGACAATTCAGCCAGTTGTTATATCGGTGACAAATATTATGGACGCGAGGGTGCCATATTGTGTTTGACCGATAATGTTGGTGACATCGCATGGGTTAGATTGGACGATGTTCTTCAATATTTCAAGGTATAAATATAATACAACGACTGATTGATTCTATAAATTGATATTATTGTACTATGTATACGTATCTATCTATCTAAATATTATGATTAACATCGATGGATTTTTTTAATATTAATGGAAAGAATGTCGAAACCAACAAGGAAGATTATGCGTATCTTTGTCCCGATGGTATGACGAGATCAGCAAACACTGACAATCCATGTATTTGGGTGAGACAACCTTGGCCCGTTATCGTCGCTAGAAGGTAATTTATTTTTCTGGTTTATATATATTTTATATAAATTTGTTTATACATTTTAAATGTCGAACCATATCGATCGTGTATATTTCGTTTCAGTAAAATAGCAGAGATGGCCGTTAATATAATCGATTTAACAATTAAATCGAAGAACATATGGAAGAATACACTTCAAGATCTTTTAGCACCTTATCACTCGACATTCGTTAAAACGGAACCTTTGGAATCACCGACAGATTATTTGCAACGATGTAATGTATATAAAAAATAGATTACGAAATTTATATATTGGGAATATAACATATACTGGGCGCGTGTTAAAAGAAGACAAAGAAAAGAAAAAGATCGCGAACATAGTTCTCTATCGATGTAACAAATCTATATATCTGTTGTTGTTCCCTATCGAAGATCCTGGTTTCTTGAGTGCCAATGATCGTGCAACATGTCAACCTACCAGACGTGTACGTTGGTGCGTTTCCACAAATATAGAAGATCAGAAGTGTCGATGGTTAAGAGAAGCGTCCTTTGTATATGGTATCGAACCCATTATATCATGCGTTCAGGAATCCAATAGAAGTTCTTGTCTCAAAGCAATTAGAGATCAACGTGCTGATATATTCGTGAGCAAACCCGAGGAACGTCTCGAAGTTAGCAAGTGAGAAGAGATATTTGAATATGTGAATATAATACGAAAAGAATACTATCCCTATAGTACTTAGATCATTGTTTTAGAATGGGATTGAAACCTATATTGCAAGTAACATCAAATAAAAAAAAGGATTACAATAGAATCGTGGCAATCGTTAAAAGTAATTCCTCATTTAAAAGTTTTAAGGATTTGAAAGGAGCTAAAGCCTGTTTTACGGGATATGAAAGTATAGGTATAATGCATCTAATATTATATAGAAATATATTATTATTATCTTAAGAGAGATTTTTGTTTTGTTTTTTTTTTAAACTTTCGAAGATAAAATCGTACGAATTATTACAGGTTGGAATTCATTCGTAACAATAATGAAAAACATATCGGAGGATAATTGGGATTGTTCGAGTATTAAAGCTGTTGGAAATTTTTTTGGTGATAGTTGTGTACCTGGAATATCATCTATTAAAAATATAGATGTTCCACATAATTTGTATTCCTTGTGTACAACAGGTAAGACATGTTTATTTGCTTTATATTATATATATATATATATATATATATATATATATATAAATATATAAAAATATATATATATATATATATATAAAAATAACTATAATATAAAAATATAGTTACATCCACATACATAAGATGTGTGTTGTAATGATAGAAAAAAAACAAAGAGAGAGAGAAATATAATAGACGTATTTAAAAACATGTTCTTTTTTTTTTTTTAGATGTGAATGTTGATGACGATATTAATACGTTATCTTGTCTAACATCTGATCGTGCCGACGTCGTTTTCGTAAATTTAAAAAATATACAAAAAGAGATCAATATATCAAATACAGTATCGTCAAATTTAGCAAACGGAAAGTATAAAATTTTGTGTATAAAAGAAATAGAAACGGTGAAAGAAGAAGAAGAAATGTGTTCATTAACATGGACTACACTTGGCGCGGTAATTCAATTATTCAATATTTAAATCTAAAATAAAATAACTGTGATTTTTAGCAATTATATGAATAATAATAATAACAATAATAATAATAATAATAATAATAATAATAATAATAATAATAATAATAATAATAATAATAATTATAATATAGATTTTTTTTTTTTTAATTGATTTTCTGACAAATTTACAATCAAACAAATATTTCATATATTACATCGTTGCATATATATCTATATCTGTATATGTATATATATATATATAAATGTATATCTTTCTTTTTTCTTAGATAGTAGCGCATAAAAATATTACCGATTTGAGACATAATGATATTTATTCGACGTTACTTAGTATGGATCAATTATTTGGAACAAGTGTGAGGGGATATACTAAAGCTTTCTCTTTATACGGAACATACGATAATCATAAAAACGTTATCTTTCCAGTAAGTAGTAAAAAAAGATTTTTTTTTAATTTAATCCTTAATTAAAACCTCACAAGATATGTCGATTGAGCGTAAAGTAAGCAAAATATCATCTTATTTATTTAATAGATCATCTGATATTAATTCGATGGATTTTATTTAGATATCTCGCACATGCAATCGAGCGGACGATTTAAATCTGTTATCTCTTCAAGAAATTTATCGCACTTATTACATCCATAATAAATGTAACCATTTCGACAACAGGCCCATGGAAAATGTAAAGACTTAAATGAGATCGATGGTTCCCCTTTATTATTCAACGCTATAACTCCTATTTCTGATTCACCTGTTTCTCTTCGAAACTTTTCCAACTCATCGTTTATTTCCAACATCATCGTGGTCTTCGAATTAAATCTTTTAACGATCTTACGTGCTGGTGCATAACGATAGATCGTTTTATCATTACCCGAAAGTGAACAACAACCGTTTTCATCAGCGTAAATTCCACAACCAATAACGGTACCGATCGCACTAATGCTTCCCATCGTTTTTATGGTTTCTTCCATCGTTGAAATTCCACTTGACAAACGTTTCTTTCGATCGTAAGCAACCGCACCCACCGTGTGAGCCTTTTTATTTATTTTTTTTTTGTAATAAAGTATCTACATTTAATTTCTTTTATAATATTAAAAATAATTTAACAAATTCGCGGTTCTTCTGTTTCTTTTTTTCTTTTTTTTTTTTCACTTTAAGAATAAAATTTATATATATATATATATATATATATAAAAGAAAAAATAAATTATACGACAATTATAAATAATTAAGATAAAAAGATAAGAAAGATATAAATTTTATTGCAAACCTCGTGAAATAGTAGGATGTCATTTAATTCTGTCAATTTTTCGTCTTCATCCTTTATCTCTATATCTTCCATTTCTAAGAAATTACATTCTGGAAAATACATTTTGATAATAGACGTATCTTTTTCCTTTTGTTTAATGTCATTTACACAATTGATAGATAAATCATCATTAGAATCGTTATTGGAGGATATATCAAAATGTTCTTCTTCGGAAATCGTTTCACCGATAAAAAGAATAGAATCGGTTAATTGTTTCAATAACATAGGAAAATTGGCTTCTTTTGCCAATTTTGTAGCACCATTTTCTACAATGAGCACGTGATCCGTATTTTCTAAGACTTCTCTTGCTACATAATAATAAACAGATTTATTTTTTTTTATATTTCTTTATCTCTCTCTCTCTCTCTCTCTCTCTCTCTCTCTCTCTCTCTCTCTCTCTCTCTCTCTCTCTCTCTCTCTCTCTCTCTCTCTCTCTCTCTCTCTCTCTCTCTCTCTCTCTCTCTCTCTCTCTCTCTCTCTCTCTCTCTCTCTCTCTCTCTCTCTCTCTCTCTCTCTCTCTCTCTCTCTCTCTCTCTCTCTCTCTCTCTCTCTCTCTCTCTCTCTCTCTCTCTCTCTCTCTCTCTCTCTCTCTCTCTCTCTCTCTCTCTCTCTCTCTCTCTCTCTCTCTCTCTCTCTCTCTCTCTCTCTCTCTCTCTCTCTCTCTCTCTCTCTCTCTCTCTCTCTCTCTCTCTCTCTCTCTCTCTCTCTCTCTCTCTCTCTCTCTCTCTCTCTCTCTCTCTCTCTCTCTCTCTCTCTCTCTCTCTCTCTCTCTCTCTCTCTCTCTCTCTCTCTCTCTCTCTCTCTCTCTCTCTCTCTCTCTCTCTCTCTCTCTCTCTCTCTCTCTCTCTCTCTCTCTCTCTCTCTCTCTCTCTCTCTCTCTCTCTCTCTCTCTCTCTCTCTCTCTCTCTCTCTCTCTCTCTCTCTCTCTCTCTCTCTCTCTCTCTCTCTCTCTCTCTCTCTCTCTCTCTCTCTCTCTCTCTCTCTCTCTCTCTCTCTCTCTCTCTCTCTCTCTCTCTCTCTCTCTCTCTCTCTCTCTCTCTCTCTCTCTCTCTCTCTCTCTCTCTCTCTCTCTCTCTCTCTCTCTCTCTCTCTCTCTCTCTCTCTTATTATTACTTATCATAAAACGTATTGTTATGACTTAACTTACCTAGCTTAATAGGATGTTCAATGCCGTGAATTAAACCTATAGAACCAGCATCAAGATTATTAGTCATTATTCCTGCATCCCAAACAATTTCATCATTAGTATGCATGGGTGCTTCCTTCGTATAATTTAAGTACAATGTATCTTCCATCCGTGAAATTGCAGTCTCTATTGCATCAACAGCCGTATATCCATCGATAAGAATTTTATATCCCTCCAATGCAGCATTTTTAACCTACATTTATAAAAAATACTTTTTACCTTCAATCCTATTTCACAAAAAAAATATATATATATATATATATATATATATATTTGATATTATTATTATTATTATTCTATAATAATAATATTTTTTTAAATAAAAAATTTGAATTATAAAATACGGTATTATACCGCTTCGAGCATTAATTTTCGTTTTTTTTTTGATATTCTTCCTGCACCACCGTGAACTATAATGGTAGGATCAACGCGTGGTTTTGGTATACTTTCTTGGATTAGTTTTTCTTCGATATTTACTCTTGCTAAAATTTGTTCTATCCAAGAACAATAATCACACATTTTGCTTTTTATAAAATTTAAAGATATTACACATGCAAAAAAATATTTCCAGTGTTAATAATAATAATAATAATAATGTAAGCTCGCTGATACATTATTCCATTGTAGAGAAAATAAATTTCACATTATTTAAGTTTATGATATAAAATGAGATTACACCAAAATTTCTTTTTTTATAGGAAGAATCACAACATCTACAACGTGAAGTTAATAAGATACGACGAATTCGAAATTACGATGACATTGTAGAAGAAATAATGATAAAACCGATTTGCAACAGTGCACAGAATTGGAGTTCAGGTTTTGATAAAATTAATTTATTAGGATTATTAATTTTAATTGCACTTTTTACCTTATATTAATTATAAAATTTAAATGAACATCACAATACATCTATTCTCTATGAAGTTAAGCTTCATAAATATAAATACTATATATACATACACACACAAACATACATATGATTAGATAAAAAATGGATATTACGTGTATATTATTTTTTCATTTTATTTACAATTTATATAAAATCTGCTATAGTGCAATATACACTCAAACCTTGTTTAAAATATTTTAAGAACGTATTCAAATAATTATGAGATTCAAAGTAGTATAGTAATAATTGTTGCAATAAATTACTTGCTTGGATTGTCTTTTTTGAAAAATACTTATTAAATAATTATTAATGGAATATATAATTAACACAAGACCGTTGAACAATGGTCATAAATATCTCAAATGACTGATATATTAATATACTTTTTTGCTGTATTTATTATTTATTATCTCATAACTATTATAAAAGTGTAATATAGTTCAAAAACGAATGTAATTCTTTTTCAAATTCAGCTTTTTCAGAACAATAAGATTCCTTTTTTAATTTGTACACTAACACAGTACCAAGGTTTGTTCCAAGTATCTGAAAAAATTTTTATATATTTATATAGCGACAATTTTATTACTGATGCACATGATGTAATGATATTAGCTTTATTACATACCAAATATTGGGTAACCTTATCATGTTCAGTTTTCCAAGAACATAATTGCATACAATTTATATGTCCCCATTTTGTTAAAGA
Source organism: Vespa mandarinia (assembly GCF_050613455.1). Classification (NCBI taxonomy): domain Eukaryota; kingdom Metazoa; phylum Arthropoda; class Insecta; order Hymenoptera; family Vespidae; genus Vespa; species Vespa mandarinia. Next base: position 2,644,202 of record NC_140829.1, on the reverse strand, counting down.
AGAATTACTTACATAATGCATTTCATTATTTTGCAAATTACATGTATATATTCTGAAATATTATTGTTATATTAAGAATTATTCTATAAGAAAATAATAACACACACACACATACATTCCTTTTTTATTTTATAAACTTACTGTGATTTATTATTTAAAATATAAACTGTTGATGGCTTAGATCTCGACCATTTCAATACTATAATTTTATTTTTATGATTATCATGTTGTAACTGTAAGATAGGTTTTTCTCTGTTCGATGAATAAAGAAGAATTGTACCATCATTACAACCAACCTAATATAAACAATTCAAAATATATTATATACATGAAATAAAATTATATATTAATATATAAAGATCTTACCAAGAAATAAGATGCTTTGAAGGGACATATTTCAATACATGATGTATTTCCACATGGAGCTAAAATATTTCATTTCATTATTTCAATGTACTTATTGAAATTACATTGAAAATTTCAATGCAAAAATAAGCTTACCTATTTTGTGTCGTTTGTACACTGAAGGATTTACTCTGCAATTGAGGCAAGTACTATGCAATATTTCATTAGCATCAGTTGCAACAAAAAGACCATTAGAATCTATATTATCTATATGCATGTCAATAATTGTACCATTGTCATTTAATTGTATAGACATGTCTTGACTTTTAATTAGCCTTATATTACCCCACTGACTAAGGCCTAAATCATTGACATTTGACTCCAAATTATAGAACACACTCCAAATTATAATATTACCATTTTCATCTATGCTACATAGCTGTTAAATTAATATAGAATAATAAATAATAATAATTGTTATAATAAAATTATATGTTTAAAGAAATTCTTATTTAATTGTTATATATAATATATAACGACTTAAATATAAAAACAAATATATTAAAAAAAAAAAAAAAAAAAGAAAAAAAAAATTGTTCATTTACCTGTATAGGTATGAATTTGTTTTTACTCATTTCTGTATATACTTTTTCTGTTTTAGACAAAGTACGTATTGCAACTATCTTCGAGTTATGTGTTGAAATTTCTGGATTTCCTGTTGTTGTATATGTCGGTATTCTTATAATCCAATCGTTATCATTAATATTATTAGCCACTTTGTGATGCCATATTTCATTTTCTTTCAAATCCCAAAGACTTATGGATCTAATATAAAAATATATAATTTAAATGAAATATAAAATCATATAATAACATAGCAAATAATGTCTATAGGAAATGAAAATACCCATCCTCTAATCCGGCAAATACAATGTTGTAGTTGGTTGGATGAAAACAACATGCAGTAATAGGAGATGTAGAATAAAATAATTTTGTTGGTAAAGATGGTTCACAAATATTCCATACGCATCCAATGCAATAATCCGTAATATCTTTTTGATTGTGTACTGTTTCAATTTCCTAATATATTATAAAAAAAAGAGTAATAATCAATCAGATATGTATATACATAAAATTTATATGTATACTTACATCATCATAGGGAGCATGAATAGTTAATAAAACTTTATTTAAGCTTTCCGAATAATTTATCATTGTTACTTCTCTACCAGCAAGGAATGTTATTGAGTTTATATCAAATTTAACGAAACCATCACTTTCAGATATTTCTTGAACATCATTTTGAAAAATAGTCCCACCAAACTTTTTTTCTTCTAATAATGATAATATAACAGTGGCAGCACGACGTACAAAATCATTTAATTGCAATATATCAAAAGATGGCTTTGTTATAACTTCTCCTAGATTGATATTATCATCACTACCAACACCAGTTTGTTCCTATAATTAATATATGTAGTATAAATTTTGTAATATTACAGAACTCTATCTACAAATTATTATTCGTACCATAGCAAATAAATTTATATTTCCATTTCTATAATTTTTACAACTTATCGGAAATTGTGTCCATTTATTAACATTACATATTTCAATCGTCTGTGTTTCAGCTTCTGATCTATCGTCGCCGGTTTGCGTATACATCTATATAAAATATTAATATTTATACATTGAGATTATCTTTATAGTATTTATGACATGACATATCATGTCGGTCTTATATGAATTTCTATTAATATACCTGTTGAGTATGTAATTTTCCATAATTTCTAATAAATTCCTCATATGGTACTGGTGCACATTCCAATAAAGAAAATGTTAAAGTATTCAATTTTATCATAGTTAATAGCTGTTTTCCTCTGCTCTTTAATTTTATTAACTTTTCAGTAGTAATTAGCTATTATTATAATTAATTATAGTTTACTATAACGAAATATAATTATATAAACATTTAATATATTAATAAAGCACAATACCTTTTTACTACTATTATCTTTAGTTTTAGAAAAGTCTATCAATGCAACTTGTGAAAGAGATGGTAACTTTGTAAAATCACCAGATCTAGTGTCTTCGAAGCCCTCATCCATGGACAATGGCAATGACTTGTTTTCAAATAATTTATCCTCACTATTCAAATGAATATGTAAATAATAAAATAAGAAGTTAAAGATTTCGTTTTTCTTTCTTATTTTAAATTTATATTATATATTATTATTATTTAAAAAAAAAAAAAAAAAAAAAGTATTCTCTACAAAAGGAAGCATATATCTCACATTAAATATGCTATCATAAAACAAATTATCAATGTAAAAGATTAATAATTTCTTTTCTGAAGAATAAATTTTAAGAATATAACAAACCTATACTCTTTATTTGTTTCTTGGAGATCTGATAATGGTAATGGTATATTAAGTCCTTTTGTAATCATTGTTTCTATTATCATTGCTCTTCTTTTTGCTTCGGCTAATTCATAATGACCAGAATCATGCATATCTTCTTCTTCCACTTTATGATTGTTTGCATTATGTACCACTTTTTGCTGGAATAAAATGTAATTGAAAATAAAATAAGTATTATTGTTTTATATTTATTCTATATAACAAAAAAAAATTGATAATATTACTTGCTCTTTAGTGGAAAGTTCAATTGGACTTTGATATAAATTAATTTCATTTTCACTTGAACTCTCACTGGCCTCTAATATCTCGTCATCTGTGCATTCTTCAAAATCTGATTCATATTCCTGAAATAAAAAAATAAATTATTCTCTATAACATTTACTATATGCTAGATAATATATAGTATACCTCAAAATCATCTGCATAATAATTGTCATCGTGTTTATTTGGATTAGTATTTTCTTGTTTAGTTATTACATTCGTTGTTATTTCCTTTTTCTTAGGCACTTCTTGTTTAGAATTGTTTTTACGCATAAGTGAATGTAATACTTTTACTTCTTCTGAACTTAATGTTCTAGAGTTTCTCCGTATTTTAGATTGTGGATCACTTTTATTTGTTGATACAGAATTATTTGATCTTGTTTTATTTGTAACTTCTTTTATCGTTTCCTTTTTTCCCTTAGAACTATTACCAATTAAATTTGACTTTGGTATATATATGGTACTCAATCCTCTTTTTTCAGAATATGTACTTTGATGCTTTTTTGAAGGCTTCGTATCTGTACTATGAGCTAAATGACTTTTTTTCACACTACTATCTCGTACCTTATCGCTCGTTATATTTCTTTCCGATGTACTTGACATAGACAAAGATTTTGAATTATTAGATTTTGATGCGACTATTCTATTTGATACATGTCTATTCATCGAAACTTCTTTTTGAGGAATACCAGGCTTCTTTTGTTTGAAAGAACTCCCTGATGCATAACCACTTGAGGAAGTCTGAGGAAGTTCAAGCTGTTGTTCATCATTGGTTTTTCTACGACTATTGAGCTTTTGTGACTTTGAATACCCATGAGTTTCAACTTTAGTTGTTCCCTATAATTATATTATGACATTGAATAAAATGAAAAATTAAAATTTATTAAAATTAAATATGACACAGTCATCATTATTTACTTCTTAATTAAATAAAATTTCAAATTAATTTTCAATAAGTGACATAACCTAATTGTGTAGTGGTTATTAATTTATACGAACGTACAGTGATATATGTATATGAAAATAGTGCGTGCACAAAAATGCGTGCATATAATAAGGAAAAAGCACTTAGTAGTTTTTCATTAATTGATATAATATAACTACACCAAGATCGTAATGTAGAATCTTGCCTTTTTAGACATATTGCTATTAACCAATCAATAACAATTAAAGATTGTCAATACATTCACTGGGATTGTTTTCACGTGATATTAACAGATGTCGCTCAAACTAAATACAACGCAAATTTAAATACATTTAAAACAAGTTATTTTTATAAGGATCGTTGCAAGACTGCTTTCATTGGAATGTTTTTTTTTTTTTTACATTGATATAGTTGTTACCTATAAATATGCACAGGATTAAACAAGACCTTCAATATATTTATTGCAAGTAAAAGTTACTCAAATAAATACCGGTTATTTTCTACAATGACTTTTTATCGTTTGTTGATACAATGGTGTATCATAGCGACGTATCCTCAACACACGGAATAAAATATCACACATATAAAAATCAAATTGAATATATAAAAATTCTCTTCTTTGTTTTGTTGTTTGATTAGTTTTGTTTCGAAATTATATTTATTGTTTCCTTTTTTATATATAAATATATAACTAAATTTTATGTAATTTTTTCAAAATATCTTCGAGTGATTTTAAGAAATAATATAAAACGATATAAAAACAATCATGACTAAATCTAAAAGACAAAATAGGTAAATTGATATTATATATATGTATATATATATATGCATATGTAGGTGCAACACGATTCTAACCTCGAAATAGATGTATGTAGATCTAGAAATGGCATTCGCTAATTTTGTATAAACAATAAATTATATTCATATAACGATATAAATATTTATACAGCTTATCGAAATACACAGATAATGATAGAAAACAAATTGGCCGTCATTGGAATCAAAGAACAACGATTTTTGATCTTGTATACAAATATTTGAGTAAAATTGCAGATAATTATACGAAATACAAGCATCATAATAGTGCGTACATTCAATTTCGTAGAAAAAATCGACGAAAAACAACAATCAAAAAATCGTATTTTACTAATATACACGAAAATCCATAAAAATCTATAAATGATTGAAATAAACTCGATTGTTCTATTAAACAGCGAACAAATATATAGAATATATGCAAAGATAACAAAATGATTTCAAAATTATTATATAAATAATTAAATATTCATTTATTTTATAATAAAAGATAAATATTTTTTAATGGCCTCAATATAAAGTTTTAAAAATAAATATATTAATTATTATTACGTGATATTATATTATCATTAATTATATTAATTAATAATTATTAATATAAAAAAAAAAAATGTTAGAAAATGTGTTTAGAAAATGCTGAAAAAATTTTCTTTGATTTAATTGAAAAAAAATAAATAAATAAATAAAATAAAAAAAAAAGTACTTTCGTTGAAAATTTAATAGAATGTTTCATTAATTATTATCGCTTATTTTGTTTTTCGCATTCGCGACGGCATCGTTGTATCCATTTTTTTAATTCCATCTCGTGGGATTTAGATGTTTCAGGGATCGAGCTTTTTAATTCTTGAAATACACTGTCGTGAGACTGATCATTGGATTGATTATTTGGTGCAATATTAATATTCTGATATCTTTCTATATTACTAAATGTTTCAATAGCAGCGTCGTCCATTTGACGCATACGCTTTGATGGAGGCTCGTGAAGAGAAGATCCAATATCATTAGAATCATCATGAACTTTACGAATAGATTTTTCATGCCGATCCTCGTAAGATATTAATTTTTTAGAATTGTTCTCTTTTTGTTTCATCGTCGTCTTTTCTATTTCAGGATATTTATTGGAATTATTTTCCTTCATCTTTGATCTCAATGATTTACGCGTAGGTGTTTGAAGTATCGTATCGTTTAAATGATAATTCATTCGCGAAGAAGGCGAAATATCTTCTTTCCTTTCCTTCCTATCATTTCTTTCTAATTTCATTTTTTCGTTTAATTTTTCACAAAGACAATGCGATCTCTCTTTATGTTTCTTATGAAACGTTCTTTTCAATTTGGAATATTTTGGTGTACTAAAATATATCTTTGCGTCATTTTTTTGACAGTCACAACTTTCCAACATTTCTTCGGTACGAAATGGACCGATCAATTGATACTCATCGTTCAATACTTCAATAACGAATCTGTTAAAGATCAAATGTAAATATCATCCAATATATTTCTATAAAAAATATATATATATATAATATTTATAAGATATATATAATATAATCTATGAAATTATTTAATCTATATATTTAAAGGATTACTAACCCTTCGGTGCAAAGTTGTTTTAAGGCTGTTCGAACCTGAGCATAGAGATCTCCGTCGTTATTATAATTATTCGCTATGTAATCGACGATTTCATTCACAGACGATATCGGTAAAACGTTTTCGTGTCTCTGAAGAGAACGCATCGCTTCAATAACACGTAAAGAAAATCTACTTGAATTTTCTACGGCGTATTTACATTTGTAATATTTCTAAAAAGCAAAAAGATGAAATTATAATCTAACATTGATGCGATAAAAATGTGAACAATTTTTTTTTACTTACGTATTATTTTAGATACGTTAAAATAATTATTCATTGAAGAGAAGAAAAATTCAAATAGTTAGGATTAAAAATTAAATATGAATAGATAAATACTTTGTGCGATGATGTATCGTCCTTTTTCGTCCTTTTCTCAACCTCTTCTTTTTTTAATTCTTTCTCTTTTTTTTGATCCTTTTGATCTTTTTGTTCTACTCGATCATCTTCATCTTTATCATCTTCTTGATCTTCCTGTTCCATTTCTCCTTCTTCTTCTTCTTCTTCTTCTTCTTTTTCATCCGATGTTCTGTTATATCTTCCATTATACTCCATTAGAGATTTAATTCTTTTCCCACGAACGTATAAGGAAATTGGCGTGAAAGAAAGAAAGAAAAAAAAAATAATATGAAACGCAGTATAAATTGAACATATTCATACGTTTATTCAAATTTCGATATATCGTATATCTTCATGGTAAAGTTTAGAAAAAAAAAAAATAAAAAAAAAAGAAAAGAAAAGAGAAGAAAAAAAGTAATTTAATTAAATATTATATATAATATATATTAATATTAGAGACAGTAGAAATAGTTTTGTCAGACACTTTACCTATTTTTTCATGCATGTCATTATAAGCGAAATCGTGTGAACGTTTACCCTTCCTTTTTGTTTCATTGGCTGTTATTTATAAACTGTACACAATATTGATTCATAATTTAAATAACATTGCGTCTATTACAGAGTAAACGAACATAGGAATAACGAATGTGCAATATGTAGAAAGGAAAACGTTCTTAAAATATTAATGGTAAATAGCTGCAATTGTGTAGTTCTATAGTTATCTCCCCCTCCCCTTCTCTCTCTCTCTTTTTATTTTTCTTTTTCTTTTTAAATATTGTAAGAGTGTAATGTTTTGTCTTTCAAAATTGTTAGAGAAATTAAATGATGAATGAAATTTTGTCCATTTTTTACTTTGAGTAATAATTTAGTTATTATCGATAGTTGGACATTTCGATAATAACAAAATTTATAAATTATTTCTATACTGTTTCGATTCCTATATATATATATATATATAGGAAAATTCTGTTTCGAAAAAGGTCAAAATCGTTAGAATAATGAAATAATGAATGAAATCCTGTATATTTTTACTATGAGTAATAATTTATAAATTTAGTTATTATCGGTAGTTGGAAACTTTCGATAAATCGGATTTGATAAATAGAATTCAAGGGAAATCGAGTTTTACTCCACATTGGCAGTTATAAATCATCGGTCTTACTACTACGCAAGTAGATAGTAGATTACAAATATAAATTGTTCGTAGATGAGGTGAAGAATTTGTTTCTATGACGTCGTTCCTCATTCTTCTGACAGCATTATCGGACGAAGACTTCGATCGCGAGTTTAAAAATAAAAGAAAAAGAAAAAAAAAAGAAAAAAAAGAAGAGAAAGTGACGACTGGAATCTTTCTAGTATCTAAAATATATGTACAATATCTATGTATAAATATATGTAAAATATATGAAACAATGGACGATATTATGATAAAACGACGTTAGGAACGAGCGTAGACGAAATAATTATAATTATTAAAGAAACTCTAAGATATACACGGGTTTAATTTGTAATATTGTAAAATTTCTAATTAAAGGAAAAAAGAAAAAAATCCTAAATATGTGAAAACGTTTTTATGTTTGTGATATTGTTAATTAACTATAATTAACGAACTAACGAATTCATCGAGTGAATCGTATTTCCAAATGGTAAATGGATGTTATAGTTATTATCATACTATATAACATTATATATGTACATATATAAAAATAGTTGGCGAAGTAAGAGAAAGTTTAATCGGAACTTCCGGAAATGAGGCAAGGCGCCCTCGTGACGACTTGATGAGATAACTTCGTCCAAGTTGTGAAACAACAACGGCGATCACGATTCGTGACTTCGTGCGAGGGTGAAAGGAATCCGTGCCCTCGGTGGAAGGAAGGAAGGTAGAGGGGATGTAAATAAGGGGTTAAGCACGCAAGGATGCTTAATAGGGATGTCGTCGTCGTCCTTCTCTTCCTCCTTTACTTCCTACTCTTTCTCATTCTCATTCTCCTTCCCTTTCTCCTTCTCCTTCTTTTAGTCGCCATTTTCTTTCTTCGGTCTAACGAAGATTTATCAATTTTAACAATAGTATTTAACAAACTTCAAATGTGTTTTAAACAATGACAGAGAAAGATCACGAATTTATATATATAACATATGGATACGCGTAAAAATACACACACACATACACATATATATATGTCTATAAATACGTTTTATCTCGAATAATCGGGGAGGGTTTGTGTGTTAAATTGCAAGGAGAAAAAAAAGAAAATAAGAAGAAAAAAAAGAAAAGAGAAAGAAGAAAAATCGAAAAGAATATTATATTCATTATTCTTAGATTATTTAAAATTAATATGGATAGATCTGAAAATAAGTGAAATAATGCTATTTAGTATCGGGACATCTAATTCGTTGGAAAAGGGTGATGCGCGCGGCCAGTAGTGTCATGTGGTCTTGATCTCACGGTGCCGCGATTACGTGTGCCTATCGTAGAAGCAATCGTTACATGCTAACACGCATCCGACCTTTTTCGCAAAGCACGTAAACGTCCATTTTCTTCTTTTTTTTTCCTTTTACTTCTTTTTTTCTTTTCTTTTTTTTTTCCACCCTCTATATACAACACTTCCTTCTACCGATTCCATCTTCTTTAAATTATCATTACTACATTGGCGGACAGAGGTCGGGGGTTTGGGAGGTAAGGTCGAAGATAGACATTGTATTGCGTTGCTCCGTTAAATACTAATTACCGTTACGTTGGCACGAGCTATACGGGTGTATAGGGGTGAGAGAGACGGAGGGCGGTTGGTTGTTTCTTCGACGTCTTGTGCGAACTCGAACACCTGTCGTTGACCATGCCATCAAACGTATCTGCTGACGAATGAGCTATGCGATATTTGGTGTCCTTTAATCGACAGCCCGTTAACAATTTCTACATCATAACGAGCTGACCTTTTCGTCAAATATGCCGAGACTCATTAGTCAATACGATCTTCTTCTTTTTTCTTTTTCTTTCCAAATTTACTTTCAAATCGTTAAACATATTTTCTAAACACTGTACACCTCTTATTCATTAATTTTACAAATAAATAATATCATTAAGATAGATTCATTCTATTGTTAATAGATATTAAGAAGTAATGGATACAACAATAATAACAACAATAACAACAACAATGAAAAAAAGAAGGAATAAAATATACGAAAAGGTCAAAGAACGCGAATATTATTCCTATTTCCGTTTAACCCTTGAACAAAGTCCATCGATCTCCTGGCCATTAATCATTGGACATAAGGTAATTACAGAGCCGAACAAGTGCAATATTTTATGAGATCGACTTGTACGGAGGGGGCGGGGGTGGAGAGTTCGGATAGGGATAATATCGGGTCTGTACATCCGTCTAATTTGCTTTATAATAATTATGAACATATGAAACATTCGCAGGAAACATGGAAGTGTCAGGTGCTCGCTGTCCCACAACATTGAAAGCGGCCATTCGTATATGCATTACCGTAGGATGAACGATCGTAAGGAAGTTAATGTTTTCTGTCGTTTATATAGACAGATATTCAGATGAAATCCTAGAAAATCGTACGAAAGTAAAAAAAAAAAAAAACAGAAAAAGAAAAGAAAAACAAAAACGAGCGAATACGTAAGTACATACAAATGTAACTATTTACATATATAATTGAGTATCTAGATTTATTTTTGAAAACAATGATAAAAATTTCAATGATGTTCAACTCTTTGATTTTCTTTTTTTTGTTTTTATTTTTTAATAGAGATATCATTGTTTAAATAATTCATCTTGTTATATATAAGTATGATCATTCGCAAAAAAATAAAAAAAAAAATTAAGGTCCGATTGATATTCAATATGGTATGTTCGAATTAATGTACTCCATTCGATCATAAAGTCACTATAATCGTTGGCTTATTACAAATATGCTCTCATACATAGATACATACATACATACATACATACATATATATATATATTGAGATTAAGGTCGTGATATTTACTCATGAGCACGTATGATCATTAATTGTAAGAACGACGGACGGATCTGGTGATTGGTCACTTTCAAAGGTTGACCATTTAAAAAGCTATTGTCGCTGGTCACCCATGACTACCCGATGGGCGGAACGAATATGATCTTGAGAAGTACGCATGCTCTTTAGGGCGGGAAGAAAGGTAACGTCGACGAATGAAAAGTTTCCTGGAAGAGGAGAAATGTAATAATCGTAGAACACGTGATATTAGAAAAGCTCTATCATAACCGACCTGTTAACTCGAAAACTGTTTTACTACGTTGGAGGAGTATCTTGAGTGCCTTACCTAATAACTTGTGTGATAGTCCTCTTTAAAATGTCAATTCGCGTTATGTCTTAACGTTTCATTGAAATTTTTTCGATGATTGATACAATGACACGTCAATCGAAAAAGGAAAGATAAGAAAAAGAAAAGAAAAAAGAAAGATAATCATAATTATCGCAAGACAAATTAATCGAACAAATGAGAAATCATTTTTAACGATGATCCTTTTGTTGTGAATATACAAAAAAAAAAAAAAAAAAAAAAGAAAATGTTCGATTTGCGACGAATTAAATATTATCCAATCTATCGTCTTGATATAATGATGTTTTGAAGAAAGAAGAAAAAAAGAAAGGACGACATACGTAATATAATTGATTTGTGCAACGTACGATATTATTGAGTTTTTTTACGTCGATTGTTTTTCTAAAAAAGGGAAAAGAAAATGTGAAGAAAAGAAAAAGAAAAAAAGAAAGGACAATACGTTCGAAGAAAAGAAAGAATAAATCAATCCGACGTGGCTCGCGTAACTCGTTTTTTTTTTTTTTTTTTAAGACCACCATGAATGTAAATCAAGAAAAAGAGGAAGAATCTTCTAAGATCGATCAAAATAATAATGTCGTACTGATCGTACATTGAAACGTTTTGAATGTATTCTCTAAAAAAAAAATGGCCTCTCATATACATACGCAAACAATTTGTTCTGAAAACACAATGACTGGAGCAGTTTCTACGTTACAATTACTGAGAAGTTATAGATTTCTTGCTCCGAATTCAGGTGCGTATAGAAAATGATGTGTTTTAAATCTATTGTGAATGTCATACGCATATATATACACGCTTACATAACGCATATGTAAATAGATACATACGTATACATATATATGTGTATATATATATATGTGTATATATATATGTGTATATATATATATGTGTATATATATATATGTGTATATATATATATGTGTATGTATATAAATAATAAACAATTCGACACATGTAAAATAAAATGAATAATAAAATATAACGTTGTTCGAAAATGGCTTATCAATAATGATCACGTTGCTTTTATGATAAGAATCATGTAAAAGACAATTCTTTGTGTGTGACATGAACTATGATTAAAACCTTATGAAAACACGCAACATCGATGATATGCCAGATTATGAGTTATTCATAGCTGGTATGAAAATAAACAATAATCAACATTATAATGTTTAAAATTTTTTAAATCAAAATTCATTCGATTTTAATTTACATTAGAATTAATTTCTTACGGAAATCTCCTGCTAAATTAATGACAACCATAAAATTATATATTCAACAAGTTAACAAGAGTTAAACAATGTAGAGTAATACATACATACATATGTATGTATATAAATATTAAAATATAAAAACTTTTATAGTATATATTACGGTTTAGAGAAAGAGAAACAGAGAAAGGGAGAAAGAGAGAGAAGAGAGAGAGAGAGAAAGAAAAAAAAAGTGAATTATACCCCTGGTGGGACTCGAACCCACAATCCCCGGTTTAGGAGACCGATGCCTTATCCATTAGGCCACAGGGGCGACTTGTTTAAAATGTCTTAAATTAATAATAATAACATCATTCGATTGGCTATACATTTCTTTTGAAGTGATTTATTATTATTAGATTCTAAGAAAAGAAAAGAAAAAGAAAAAGATAGAAAAGAAATTATAAAAAAAATTTCTCATAAGGCATATGTCTCGGTGACTCGAATAAAAATTCTATTTTTTTTTTTTATATTTGCGCTTACAGATATATATAGATACGAGCCTTATACTCCTACTCAACATTGTAAATTTAACGAAACAAATATATTGTCCAATTCAACGTCAATAGAATCGTCATTGACGCCATCGTTGACGACAACTGCTTCTCTTTCTGGAACATTGCCAATTCCTAGTGGTTTTCTAGTGCAATCTCCTTTTTTCACAACTATGACACCGTTAATGCCATCGTTAAATATACCTCGACGATATTCGGATTTAATAGATTCTGGTAAGTTATATATTATGCCCAATGAATATTTATTATTAATTCATTATTCCGTGAAATCTGTCTCATTTTGTTTTTCCTTTTTTTTTTATTTTTATTTTTTATTTGTTAATTTTTTTTTTTTTTTATCTTTTTTTTATGGTCTCACAATCAAAACGTATTGTTTCATTTCTGCAAATAACACAGTCAGATTTCTTATAATTTATAACGCAGATACGATTATGAATCGACAGTTTATCAACGATAATAATACACAGAGTATCATTAGACGACCTAGAAGCGAGAAAAAGCCTATTCCGGATGATCAAAAAGATGAAAAGTATTATGAAAGACGTAAACGTAATAATCAGGCCGCAAAGAAATCTCGAGACGCACGAAAAATTCGTGAAGATCATGTAAGATCGAATTCATTATTTTGAATTTCATTTCAAAGTTGATTTACGTACGCTTGGAAAAGTTCAAAGAAAAGATCCTCCTTATAAATATATTTTTCATTCGACGATATTATTCTTTTTTCTTTTTTTTTTTTTTAATCATTAAGAACTATTGAAATTTTTTTTTATCACGACAAATTTGATCACACGTCATCGTTACTTTATCGAATAAAAGTATTAAAAATCGGCTTAAAAGTGAGGAGTGATTTTTATTTTTTTTTAATTTTTGGCACCGCAAATGCCATACAAAACGAAACAAAAAAAAGAATAACTCCAAGAAAACGACGAATTATTTCAATTTTCCTTTTTTCTTTTTTTTTTTTTTTTTTTTTTTTATATCGGAAAATATTCCTCGAAGAACTCGATTATAGCGCGTGTTTAATGACTTTTTTTTTTTTCTTAACAAGATAAATCAAAAATATTAATGTCTTTATTTTTGAACGATCCAAATGTGTATGTAAAACTCCTTAATCGATTAATACTTTAACACAACATATTCCCCACCCCCTCCATCATTCAATTATTTTTCGTAGATCGCTTTAAAGGCAACAATGTTAGAACACGAAAATGCTATTTTACGAGCGCAGGTGGTGACCCTTCGAGAGGAAGCTCAATCGCTTCGACATATGTTGCTAAAGCAGCAACAAGCAACTAGGACACAGTCCATCGAACGTTCTGTATCTTCATTGACGTCAGTAACACGATCATCGATGCGATCTCTCTCTACATTGGATTGCGAACTATAAAAGGGGGAAAAGGTCTTTAATTGATTAAATAAAGACAAACTAACTACTTCCACCATAATTTCTAATCTCCCACCGATCTCCCAAGATTCTTTGTAAATTAATTAAGATAACAGAACGGAACGGAATGAATTATAATAATAATATAACATGCTAATATGCGTAATATACGTGAACAAAATGTTTGTTCGTTCTCTAAGATCTGAAGTAAAAAAAAAAAAAAAAGAAAGAAAAGAAAAAAAATGAAAAGAAAGAAAAAGGATAAAACATTTCAATTTATGATTACAAAAATGTATCCAGGTATATAAACAAGACAGAATTTTTTTTTATCGTATCACATTATCAATGTAACTTTGTGATTGTTACAAAAACGAAATGTACATTTTTTTTGTTCTCGTGTTAAATATTTTTTACTCGTTATATCTTTTTTATAAACTCTATGTTTTTTATAAGTAACAGTAACGAATAATTTATTATTTTCTATTTTCATCTGTTTCATTATATATATATATATATATATATATATATATATATATATAATGTGTATATATATATATATATATATATATATATAATGTGTATATATATATATATAAAATGTGTATATATATATATATATAAAATGTGTATATATATATATATATAAAATGTGTATATATATATATATATAAAATGTGTATATATATATATATATAAAATGTGTATATATATATATATAAAATATATATATACATTATACATAGAAAGAAAGAAAGATTTATTAATATAATATTTGTGATATATAAATAAATTCTATTATATATATATATACATATATATATATATATATATATACAAACATAAACATTCATTAAAATATTTATCATACAAATTTACTTATACATCACAAATATATTAATAAAATGTTGGTATGAATACGAATTAAATTTTAAAAGATATTATAGAATATATTTAAACAGTTTCTTTGAAAGAAAAAGATCTCCAAATAGTCTTCTACGTATATATGTTATTTTATTTTAATAATTTTTATATATAATTTTTTATATTTTTCTTACCTTTTCTTTCTTAGACGTGAACTTTCACAGTTGTTCGTAAGCAAACTAATGTACTACTTACGTACATTATATTATGTATATAGATTATTTATTGTCTGATAAGTATTGATATATAATGTATACGTCTAGATTCCAAATGATAATTATGTGACGATAAATAACTATATGTAATATTATTAAGTATCAATATATATTTAAAAATTTTGTTACTATTAAATTATTAACAATTTTCAATATATAATTTACCAATAGAATGTTGTCATAATTTGCACATCAAGATATAATCAAAGAAGCGTGTAATTTTTTTTACGTATGTATTTAATTGTATGCCGATAAAAAAGTGCCTTCAATCCAATTACTTTTCTTTTGCTTTTATAGTTCCTGCAATGATATATATATATATATATATATATATATATATATATGCATATATATATATATGTATAGATATATGTGTATATGACATTCGTATCTATTTTTGTTAACACAATATTTACATTTTGACAAGATAAATTAATTAATATTCTGCGACACTCCAAAAGCACATAATAAAGAAGCAAATATTTTTTTTTCTATATTATCTCATTTTATTTTTATAATATCTTTTTATTATTTGTTACGATTATTTTTATTCGTTTATTGGCAATTCTGTCAGAATAATTGCAATAGTCTTGCCAACTTATAAATTAAACGTAGCGAAGGGATTTTTCTTACAAACGCAAATAACTTTTTTTCTACTGAAAGATTTGTATATATACATATGTATACATATTATTATTAAAATATGTATGAAAAATTATATAATATATGTTAAATTACTTACTAATTATTAGTTATACGTTTGTTACTATAAATTCATATTTGTTATATATGTATAACATATATACGTATATATATTGTTACTTTCAAAACTGTTGGCAAACCTGTATACGTTCTTCCCATTTTACTCGAATGGATGGTTGTTTTTTGCCACGTTATGTTCTTCTTAAATATAAGGGAAAGAGTGAGAAAGAAATTAACATTTAACCATTATTGTTGATCTGATTTACAACTATTGTTGATCTTATTTACAAATAGATATCTTTCTTTATATCATGAAAATTTTCATAGTGGATCAAATTTCTTAGTGACGTTACATTTTGTGTAGTGTTGACGATCAAAAAAGAATTTCATCGCACGTTGTATATTATATTAAAAATAACAATTACAATTCTTTTCATAATATTATTCAATAAAATTTCAATTTATTTAACGGGCGATTTGGCTTATAAATGGCATTTCAAGGTATCACTATAGTAGTAATTACAGTCGGTTTAGCAAGTTTATTATATTATTTTCTTGCCAATAACGGAAGACAAGAACAATCATATGGATATAGAAGTTCTGGAGGTCCCAATGGACCAGATATTAGAATGCCTCCTAATTTTTTCACTGCCAATTCACCATCAAACAAGTATTATTTTTATCAATTAATATAGGAATTAATATAGAAATAAAGTAATAAATGGCCTTATATGAATAACAAATGTGTTATTTTAAGAAAAAAGTATTATCATTTAATATTTATGAATTCTTTCTAGCGAACAACAAAATCAGTATCGGAAAAGACGATCAAAGAGACCATTTAAAGATGTCTGTACCATCTGCTTTCAAAACGTTTCAGATCAAGATAAAGTGCTTTTATGTGGTCATTGTTTTCATGAAAAATGTATTGAAGAATGGAGAACGCGAGGCCCAACGGTATATATCTATTTTAACTTTTGAATATAAAGAATAAGGTTTATTCATTTATTAGAACTCTAATAAATAATTGATTCTATCATATTTCTTTATATTAAATGTATTTATATTTATGATTTGAACAACTACCATTGATATTAACTAAATTTGCAAATGATCTACGTATTTTATAATTTAATATTTAATATTATAGGAATCACGTAATACTTGCCCTACCTGCAGGGAGAAGTATCAAACTACCTAGTGATATAAATGGATAATTCATTTTTTAATTGACACAAAAGTGTGATTATAAGTCATATTATAATTATTAATTTAGAAGAACAAAAAAGATTGGTTGCTTAAAAAGCAACCGTTGTTTAATCATTTAATAATTGAGTATAAAATATATTTAAGATTCTGTTCAATGTTGAATAATGAGTAACAAAATATCTTGTGATTAATATAAAACTTTTATAATATATAATCTAAAATTATTGTTGTCATCTTATCAAACAGTAAGATTTAAAATATTTTCTTAACTTCACTTTATATTAGATTTTATTCATAAAAATTATATTAATAATTATTTATGTTAATATTTAGTGAAGATTGAAAGATATATTTTTTCATATGCATTATAATAATGGCAGTTTCGTACAGAATGAATCACCTAATACAGTGAAAAATATCTGAATATCTTTCAGTTTTAAAAATAAGAACAAACATTTCAAGTAAAAGATATTTTTCATCATATAATGAAAATTTTTTTCAACTGAAGATTTTTAGAAAAAATAAGTCATTTTCATTTTTCTTAAATAAAATCATACATTTGGAAACACTTACTGTTAATCGTTAAGATAGCGTATTATAATATAACATATATTATAACATAATTCAACATATTTACATTGCACAATTTTTTCTATCTTTAAAATTGCGAAAGATGGCCAGATAACTAGTAGCTTATTTTAAGTGACTCACTCTATATCCATTCTAAGAAAACGTATATAATTAATATTTTTAAATTTATTGCTGTCTTATGAAAAATATTTATAAAATTTACATCAAATTTTTAATTGTTTTATCTTTCTAATTTTTAAGATTTTTGTGAACTATTAACTGTGATCCTCTAAAAAAATTAATATAATTGGTAGTAATAAATTTACTTATATTTTGAAATTGTTAAATGATAATATTCGTGTTTATTTATAAAAGCAATGTCGATATATTTAAAAAAAGAGAAAATTTGTATATTAATATTTATATAAAATACTATTATATGTGATTTGTTACTGTATTATAACAACATTGAAATTATTTAATTTTGTAATCCTTAATATTTAATTAAAAGAGCATTTCGTATAAAAGTGAAACCTTATAGCAATTTTTAGATCTTATGATCATTATTTTTTCATTATTTAAATCCAATTGTAACTTAAGAAATTAAATAAACAAGTTCAAAACTTATATAAAAATAAATACATCGAAAGAAATTAGCCAATGGGTAAAACCTTACCCGTGTAAGAATGAAAGTATGTGTGCATATGGAATATTAAAAAAGTTATCATTAGTCTACCAACTTGTAATATTTGCTTAATAAATAAGAAAGTTTTAACAAATAATGAACTATATTGCATATCCACCGAAAATTTATTTGAAAATAATAAATCTTTATAAACTATAAATTATTAAGAAATTTTATGTTTGTCAGATATAAATCCATTAGACTTTTATTAATGAAGATAATTAAAAAATATATGCCACAAGTATACAATTTATCTTGTCAGTTAAATTAATATAATTAATTTTTATTTTATAAGACTGTGAAATAAATGATTTTTAAGTTCATTTTTGTTAAGACCTTTTTGTTTATTTCCATGAGTACTTCCAATTAATTTAAAATTTGGCATAACTTTTTTTCAATGTTGTATGCAATTTAATTTGGTTTAATATTTTTCCAATATCCTATACAATTCCTGTATATTTCAATATCCTGTAAAACTCTAAGTAATATATTATAAAACATTGGTTGTTAAGATTTGAAACATATCTTGTATTTAGAAGAAATATTCATTTCATTATAAAACATTATAAAATGATTATAATGTTATAAAATACGATATTTTATACATAAAGTAAAAATTCGTTTTTTATCATATAGTGATAGAAATATTATATATTGCTATAGCTATAGGCAAGTTAGGTTAAAGTTTACAAGAGCATGTGATTTTGTTAATAAATAAGATGACAAATAAAAATGTCTAATTATAATAATATTGTAATGTAATCACATTATCAATAATAGTTATTCAGCAATAGATAAAATAATAACATTATAATGATATAATAGGCAAGTCGGAATTAAATGAAATTATTCTACTTTCGTTGCCAATTTCATACAAATATTAACTAATTCAAGTTAATTTATATTTTAATTATAAAAAAAAAAAAAAAAAAAAAAAAATAAAAAAAAAAAAAGTACATTAATACTATTTAATGATTAATCATTTTTTTTTGTATCCAATAAAAATATTTATTCCTGTTGATTTGTTAATTATACTCACTTTTTTTTCATATATGTATCCTAATATATAAGTTATTGATTTAAATTTACATAAGCTCAATTTTGTTAACCAAAAATAATGAAAGCTCAAATAGCTCATCTTATTTTATTCCAAAATCGATAATATGTACGTTTCTTACTTAACGAATATTTTTCGTATTGCTCTTTTATCTTGGATCTTTTAATACTTATTAATTATAAAATCAATTTTGTTGAAGCGTGTAAAAGTGCGTTTCATTTTGAAGCATTAATCAGTAGATTTATTCAGATATTTCATCTTTATCGATTCCCTCTACAGCAACACTGCGTATACCATTCCTTAACAAAGGCGTCCCTTTATCCTTACCTAATACTCGTGCGTTCAAGAGTATTTTTAATGGTGCACCAGATTTGCAACACATGACTTGAACTTCTTCTTTCAAGATTCGTTCCTTGTACGCCAGTAGTTCAATTTTTAATCTGTGATTGAAATAATTAAAATGAAAAATGTAAATTAAGCTATAATATAATTTTCAATTAATAAAAAAGGAGATATCTCTTTACTTAAGGCCATCCTTCTCTTGCATTAGGTCGATAATGTGACAGTCTGGATTGTGATGGTTACAGACAACTACAGCGGGTGCAAGAAGTTCACCATGAACACACATATTCCATGGTAGAGAAAACTCCACGTGGTACCTTCAAAGGATATATACGCAAGATGTACGATACCTTCATCTTCTTCGTTGAGCGTATAATCTGGTTTTCATCATTTAAAGAAACAAATCATACAACAGTACGACTATCTACATGACGATTGCAACATTTACGTTTAGTTTATCGCATCGTTTTGTAAACCTGTGATGAAGCTGTAAGAATCCAAGATGAACATCTATATGTCCATGTCGTTGCGGTTGTATCATAATGTTGTTGTCCTTTCCAAGACCGCTTGCCCCACTGAAGTGTACATGATGTTCTGAGAAATATACGATTTAATTATAATAATATAACTTTATATTTTGCATTATATTGAGACAATATGAGACACAATTATAATTAGTCAAGTTGTAAGTTTCTGCCTCTTCATATCATGTATATATATATATACATATATATATATATATATATATATATATATATATATATATGTATGGAATGAGATGGAATAAAATAATTACAATTATTATATATATAAAATATAGGTAGATTCTCAATCATTAGTATAATGTATTATCCTTTTTTTTTATAATAATACATTTTTAATAAATTTAATAAAATATTAATTCTTTTAATATAATTAAGCTCGAAATTTACATTCGACGAGTAGAAAGTGACAATGCAAATTAATTCTTAACCTAATAATACTTTATCATGTTAATAAAGATAGTGCCCTGCCCATATTACTTTAGGCTAGATTACTTTTTATTTTTTTTTATAAGAACTGATAAGTACCTTTATCTCCCATATTTTATAATGTTGCTCGTTGTCCTTAACGTCATAATACACAAGAAACGATTACCCTCTGGCTCCGTACCTATCCGTACTTTGTTGGCAACAGCATTAACGCCTTCTGACGGCAAAATTATTATCCGCCATATTTTTACGTCTTATAGGTGCGTGTAGAGTATGCGCAGTGAACTTAAACAACCAATGACAGAAATCAAAGGTTAGAGACTTTAAACAGGTTGTTATTTTATTTTGTAATTTAAATTAATCGTATATTAACATTGTATATGATTACATGTATGTAATATTAATAAAAGTAGTATATTTTATAATGTATTTTATATAATATACGAAATCTTTTCAAATCATTTTTAATGAACATGGAAATTGATGCTTGTGTTATATAGCGATTATAAACTTGTAATGAATGATTGTTTAAGTATTTATATACAATTATATATTTTTTATTTGTTTAATAAAAGAAAATGTTGCTGACATTGAGACCAGATCATAAGAAACATGTGCTATTTCTTATAGAGCAAACACCTCAAGGTATTATATCGCACATGATTTTAATTCCGTTAAAATATTATTTATCCTTATTTATTATAATAAAATTACACAGTGTTACAGGATTTTTGCAAACTTGCTTTAGATTATTTACAAAAAGGTCCTAACATGAAATTGTACTATGCGGCTGCCCGTAAGTACAATATATATAAAATGTGTATTCATATTTATATATGAATAATTATAGAACAAATATTCTTTTATTATCTATCAATAATATGTAATTATTAATATAGAAAAACTTGAGGTAGAAGTGGATGTTATAAAAAATTCAGTAGAAGGTCTTATCAACTTATTATTAGAAAGTTGTAATCATAAGGTATAACTTTAATTATAATACAATTATATATCATATAATTATATGTAACTTATAAATATATTGTAATTATATGTTATATATCATTGTAGTTAAGTAACGAAGACTTTCGAGATTCTATTATAGCATTAGGTTTTTCTGAAGAAAATGAAGCAATTTTAAGTAAGCTGTATATTACAAAGAACAAAGAGATATCTAATATTTTATCAGCTACTGGTTTTAAAATACCAGAATACCATGATCTTGAGTGGCGTTTTGAAGTACAGGTAATCAATTTTTTTATTATGTATACATTAAATGGTTCATTGAAAAAAGATAATAACAATTATATTGTCTCTAGACTGCTTCAAGAACCCTGTTAAAACAAGTTTCGCCATTGATTACGTTAGATTTAACATTGAAAAATAATGAAAACATGGAACATATTCTACTCCAAACAGATCCTGTCAATTTACTACATATGGCTCAAGAATTAGAAGAAGCTTTGAAAGAGGGTTATAGTCAACACACACGTCATGTTTCTAGAGTAGCAAAATAAACTAAAATTAAACTAAAACAAGTCAGTAAAAGAATTATTATTTTCTGAAACTATGGCGAACTAGATCAGAAATTTTAATATCAAAAATGAAAATAAGAAAATGTATTATTACAGGTAATATTAATTGTTACAATAATATTTTAAATAAAAAATCTTAATATGAATGAGAAATTGGATTATTTATGTTTTCATTATAAATTATTCACCTTTGTTAGATATATATATATATATATATATATTGTTATATTTATTATATTATATATATATATATATATATATTAAAGTAATATGCTTGTATATTTGTTCATAGGAAATATGGAAGGAAATTTAATAAATCTAATAAATGTCAGTGGTTTTGTACCTGGATTAAATGGAACAATAGTAAACAAAATTATAAATCACTATAAATCATTTACAACTAAGTAATAATGTTCTTGTCAGTTTTTCTTTTCATTTATTTTTCTATTATTTAAAAATAAACAAATATAGAAACCAGATGGAAATAAAAATATGAATATATCTATATAAAATATCTCGTTTTGAATGGCTTCTTTAAAATCTTAAATGACAGAACTTCTATGACGTGGTTACTACCACTTAGTTATTGCGACGTATATTAATAGTAGGAACGTATGTTAATAGATTTAATATAATAGTGGAAGTATTCATTTGAATATTTTATTGGATTATGATTTTATTACATTTTGAATATATGTATATGTATGTTCGTATTTGAAGATATATAAAAGAGACAGTGACCAGTTCATACTTCAAATCAAAATATTCAGCATTCAGAACATTACATATATTACTAATTATTAACTATTTATTATTTACTAAAATATAAATATCTTCAAATTCATATCTGTATGTATTAAATTTAGAATTCATTTAATTTAATTATTCCTATTTATAATATATCATTAAAATATATTTTATATTTATTTATTATATATTTATTTATTATATACTTATTATATTAAAATAATATGCTTATATATTCGTTCATAGGTAATATGGAAGGAAACTCAGTAAATTCAATAAATGTCAGTGATTTTGTACCTGGATTAAATGGAACAATAGTAAACAATATTATAAATCATGTCTTGACAACTATCGGTCCTCAATTTGCACATCAACAAATGCGATATACTAATCAAACAGTTGCTGATAAAGTACCTCCAGAAATGCTACATTTAATTGATCCTCATTGGTGACTATTACCTTATATCTTTTATTATAAATAAATTCATTTTATTTATATATTTTAAAACGAATTAGCTATGTAATAATTTTCTTTTTTTTCTTTTTTTTCTCTATATAGGTATCAATTTCCACCATTGGATCCATTGTGGCATAAAATATTGGGTTTAGTTATGATTGTACTTGGAATTTTAGGATGGTCTGGAAATGGTGTTGTAGTATATATATTTCTGATGACACCATCATTAAGAACACCTAGTAATTTACTTGTGGTAAACTTGGCTTTCTCAGACTTTATAATGATGGTTATAATGTCTCCACCTATGGTAATCAATTGTTATTATGAAACTTGGATCCTAGGTAATGAAAATACAATTTTTATGTAGTTACTTAGTTATATGAATAATATTAATTATGCATAAGCTTTTTTTTTTTACTTAAAGGTACCTTAATGTGCGATATATATGCTATGGTCGGTTCTCTATGTGGATGTGCATCTATATGGACAATGACTGCTATTGCTTTAGATCGATATAATGTTATAGTGAAGGTATTTAAAAAGTCGCATTAATAAGATAAGCATAAAAATGTTAATAAGGATAATTGCAGGGTATGTCAGGTACACCTCTAACCATTAAAAGAGCTTTACTACAAATTATCATTATATGGTTATTTGGATTGTTATGGACAATTTTACCAATGGTAGGATGGAATAGGTAAAAGTTTAATTATAATTATGTTAGAAGTTGTTTTATAGAAATTTAAACATTTTTACAAATTAGGTATGTACCAGAAGGTAATATGACAGCATGTGGTACAGATTATCTTTCCAAAGATTGGGGATCAAAATCTTATATATTGGTATATTCAGTGTTTGTTTATTATCTACCATTATTTACTATCATTTATAGCTATTATTTTATTGTTTCTGTAAGTATATCAATTATATTTATTTATTTATATATTAATAATTTTTATATTAAGAATTTTCATTTAATTCTATAGGCTGTAGCAGCTCATGAAAGAGCTATGAAAGAACAAGCAAAGAAGATGAATGTTGCTTCTTTAAGATCTGGTGATAACCAAAATACTAGTGCTGAAGCAAAATTGGCAAAGGTACTACTGTTAATTTTTATATAAGCTTATTTATATAAGCTTATTATATTAATACTATTAAAAAAATTATCAAGATTTATTTGGACTTAATTTGATTTATTTTTTATTTTCATTATTATATGAATTCTTTATTTTAGGTAGCCTTAACAACAATATCATTATGGTTTATGGCTTGGACACCATATTTGGTAATAAATTATATGGGTATATTTAATGGTTCTAAAATTAGTCCACTTTTTACTATTTGGGGATCTCTTTTTGCTAAGGCCAATGCAATATATAATCCTATTGTATATGGAATAAGGTATAAAATAAATATACAAATTTATTAAAATTTATAGATATATTCATTAATTTCTTTATTTGTATATTTTATATAGTCATCCAAAGTATAGAGCAGCATTAAAAGAAAAACTACCATTCTTTGTGTGTGGATCAACAGAAGAGCCTGCAGCATCTGCAGGAAATGCTGAAATATCTTCTACTACAACAACGAGTGCAAAAGCATAATTTTTCTTTATTATTAATATTCTTTAGTTTTCTTCTTAAAATGGAAGTATAAATAAACTTCTAGAGAATTAATAATGAATTACTATCAAAGTTTAATATAATTTATTGATAATTGTGTAAAAAAGTATTAATTATGAAATAATTACGATTATTATTTAAAAATAAATAATTCAGTGCATGTTTATTATTTTTGTAATTTATTTTAAAACAAAAGTACACTAATATAGTAGATCCTTGGAAGGTGTATTTTTTTTTTTATTTTATTTTAGGTGTAATTTTTAATTTAATAATAACAAACGAGTAATGCTGCTTGCATGATTTATTTAATTTTACAAAATTAAGTACAGATATAACGCTATCGCTATGTCTTGGCACGCTGACTAATCTTGTAATCATAGAGCCAATACCTGCTATACCAAAGTGACCATGTATATCACTATATTATAAAATGCACAAATTTATAATTCATTCTATTGATCAATTGTAAATGATTCACATTGTGGTGAAACATGAATCATAAAATTAATTATAGATGTATTCAAAGTTTGCTCATTTTATGTTATGTACACAGTGATATCATGTATGTTATTGGTACAGGTTTTGTTTATAAATCTCTCCTTCTAGATGTTAAATAGAATCAATTAGTTCACCTGTGTTCACTGTAGATCGTTGTTGTTTCTATTTTCTTTAACATTACATATATCACATGGAAGTCCTTATTTAGAACACATAAATATGGCTGCCTCATTTATTGAATAATTAAGTATTCTTCATTCTGATGATATTAATATTTTCATTTTAGTGTAATGTTAATTTCGAGATTTAGAAAATGGCAGCTTTTTATAATTTTGCCTTTATGCAGAAGGTTTCTCGCCTTCAGGGACCGTAGTAACACCAGATGCAGTAGATGTTGCATCTGTACAGGGTGCTGGTTCATTTGCACAAGCCAAAGATGGGAACCTTTGGAAGAGAGCGGCTCGATATTTAGGATGGCTGAAATCATTAAAAAGAAGCAAGTGTATTAATTGTTTTTTCTAAATGTAATTATTTTTATATTATTATAAACATAATATAAAAATTTCATTGATCTAATATGTTATCTTCTTTCTGTTTCTTATAGATGAAACAATTTCTGATGAAATGACATAATAAAGGAGAAATGATTTACCTGATACCATATACAATAGGATTATATACAGCATTTGCCTTTGCAAAAATGGATCCCCAAATGGTGAAAATAGGTGTTATCTTCTGGGTATCAAAGATACCTGTATAATTAATGACAAGATAAGGAGTCCATGCCATGAACCACAAGGAGATCGTCATAAGCGCTACCTAGAAAGATATTAAAGTTATTGAAATATGAGAATTTTTTTTTAAATTTTATATTATTGTTATTTGCATATATATATGTACATATACCTTTGCCAGTTTGCATTCTGCGCTGGTATTAGCATTTTCAGAAGATCGTAGAGAAGCAACATTCATTTTCTTTGCTTGTTCTCGCATATTTTTTTCGTGTGCTGCGACAGCTTGGATGATGAAGTAGTAGCTGTAGATTATCATAAATAGTGGCAAATAGTAGACGAATACGCTGTATACAAGTATGTAAGATGTATTTTCAATGGCTTTGCTCAAGTAATCAGTGCCGCAAGCAGTCAAATTTCCTTCAGGTACATATCTATAAAAAATACTTACTATTAGATATAGTTTGAAAATGAAAAAAAAAAGAGATAATTTATTAAATTATAAAAAGATATTACCGGCCCCATCCTACCATAGGCGCAACAGTCCAAAAGAGCGAGAATAACCAAATAGCAATGATTCGAAGAAGGGCTCCATTAATGCTGAGTGGTTTGCCTGATAAACCTTTGACGATTACGTTATATCTATCAAATGCAATTAGTGTCATTGTCCATATGGAGCCACATCCAAACAGAGAGCCTAACAATGCGTAGACTTGGCACATAAGAGGTCCAAATACCCAAGTCTCATAGTAGCTGTTAATCACCTATTTATAAGAACATATTTTCAAAAAATTATAATATATCTAATTAAAATGTTGTTATCCGATTGTAAAATAATACCTACCACAGGTGGAGACATAGTAAACATCATGAGAAAATCAGAGAAGGCGAGATTGATGACAAACATGTTACTTGGAGTACGTAACGATTTAGTTGAGCAGAAGATGTAAACCACCATGCCATTACCGATGACAGAGATAATGCCTAGTACACCAATAACAAAACCAACCAAAGGATACCACATAGGGTTTATCGGCGGGAATTGATACCAGTGGGGATCAATTAAGTGTGACATTTCTGGTGGAACTGAGTCTGCTAAGGTCAGGTTACCGAATTTCGAACCATGGCCCGCCCATGCAGCGTAACTTGGTCCCGACATAACAGTCATGCTGGACTATATATATATATGTAGAGAGAAAGTATTATTATTATTTAATTCATCAATATGATGAAATTAATTTAAATTGATAAGATAATAATCAACGAACAAAAATTCATAATGAAAATATAAATGATATGTCGCCATTGAAAAACAAAAAAGAAAAAAAAAATATCTAAGAATAATAATCTCCAATATCTTTGATTATATTATTAATTTCTCACTTTTTCCAGGCTACTTGGAGAAAATCGTCGTAAAGAAACGAACTAATCCAAGTACTCGCTTAATGTTAGTAGTGGAGGATGGTCACCGCGGGTTGTAAGGGCGTAAAAGACACCGACCGTTGTTTGGTCCACTGTTGGATGCGGCTCGTCTTGTCTCGGTCCGAGTCCAGTTTAAATATGAATCCAATGTCCCAACTTGACTCCATATGTACCCTCATTTTTTCTTATCTATATGACTACTTCATCTAAGTCTCCAAACAGTCTTAAGACGGTACTTATTAAGTTAAAAGGAATTAAAGAATACCTTAGCGCACCTTCAATGTCGCACACAGAAACCTTACAAGGGTACAACAAGAATATAACACGAAAGTCCGAAGAAGTATACTTCGATTTCTTCGTGAGTATCTTGAGAATCGTAAGGATAAAACTCTTATGTGACATTATCATACAAATTTTCAACAATTTATGAAGAAGAACACGTGATAATAACGAGTATAAAGGAAAAAAGAAAATATATTCATTTTTTTTGTTTTCTTTATTTATAAGAACTATTAAAAATTAAAACGTCGAATTAAATTACTTGATATTATTAATTTTCTTTTAGTATATATTATATTTTATTGATGTTTGCGTTTTAATATGGTTTCATCATTTAAGAAGCTTATAGTAATGTTCTATAATATATTTTCAATGTTAAATATCTAAGACTTTTGATTTTAATTAATGACTATGACAATATTAATGATTAATTCAATAAAATTAAAATCTAATCTAATATTTTTATAATCAAAATTAATTCAAATTTACAAATTATTTTCTAATGTTCTACAAGTCTTTTTCATTTTAAATTTGGTTATATATTGCGCGCTATAGAAAAGATCGATAAATCGATCTTAATCGTTACTTGATTTCATGATACGAAAAACGATTTAAATTGTAAACGGTATTTACGATCAGTGGCCACAATAAATCCGATTGTTGAAAGTTGAAATAAAGCGTATTAAAGTTTGCAATAATATTTAATAGAGTTTACATTCGAAAAAAGTATTAATTCAACAAATAATATTATTAAAAGATAATGGATGATATTATGAATGAAAATATTGCCGATTTAGAAATTGAGGAAGAGGAAGTGTTAACAGCAGAGAATGCACTTGAAGCAATTGAAAATGCATGGCTTAATGAAAAATTTTCACCAGAAATTCTACCACATAAATTTGATCTTGTCGATTGTATGTTGCAGCAGATAAGTCATATGGAAGAAAACATGAAGAGGTTAGAAAGAGATGATCTACGCTTAGTGGTCCATAGAATGGAACTCGATAGAATACGATTTCTTATTTCTAGTTATCTCAGAATACGTTTAGAGAAAATAGAGAGATATACTATTCATATATTGTCAGAGGAAGCTAGTAGAGAACCAGATGAAGCTTATTTAACACCAGAAGAACTTCGATTTGCTAAGGATTATTTAGGCAGCGTTGAAAATCTTTTTAAAACAGTGGCTTTACAACATATGCCTACCAACTTTCAAGGATTTGAAATAGATAAAGTTAGCACCAAACCGAATATGCAAACTCATGTTTTTTTAAGAGCTAACGAAAGAATAACTGGTATTGTTTTACCCGGTGTCATAGATGAGGAAATAGACTTTGAAGCTGGCTCACAGCATATTATCCAATATAATGCTATTGCTAATCTAGTAAAAAGTGGTGCAGTGCAGTTAATATGATTAAATGACAATTAATTGATTAGTGGATGTTTGAGAGAAATATCATACAAATTTTATTTTGAACGTAAGATAGTAATATTAAATATTATCTTATTTTATCAATGTAAAATAGACATTAAAACTCTTTGTTTATCTATCTTTTCCCATGGATAAAATTTTATCTTTTTATAAAACTATTAATGAAAAATTCATGATTCGTAAACAAGTTTTTTCTTTAATATAACTTTTTTTTTTTTTATTATATTTAGTAAAGAAAAAATGTTCTACTGTAGTGTTATTACCTTTGAACTTAATTGCCAAAAAAGAAATAGATAATCAAAAAGTTGCAATTTGTAAAATTCAGTAATTATTTATGATTATTTATAAAAAACATATGTAAAGAAGATTGCATTAATGATAATACATATATATATATATATATATATATATATATATATATATATATATATATATATATATATGTATATATATATTTTTTTTTATTTTTGAGTTACAAAGTAATACATATATATATTATTAATATATAAATATAAATATATATCATTTTAACAAAGGATTACCATTTAAACTTTTCAAATCTTCTTCTTTTTGTATTGCACTTTCTGTAGACATGTTGAATTTGCAATTATTATATGCCTGAAAATGATATTATAAATATTACAAAATTTATACTGCTTTACAAAACAATTACTAATAGAAAATATGTGCAATAATTTTACCTCTTCGCTTATAATTTCAAATTGTTTCATCATATTATCTCCAATTTCTTTTGCCATTTCGTAAAAATGACTTTGCTTATTCTTTAACAAAATATATGGATGATCGAATTCAAGTATTTTACCACGATCTAGTAACAACACTCTATCACTATCTATTATAGTATTTAATCTATGTGCTATTGTCAATACTGTACAATTTTGAAACTTGTTTCTAATTGTAGTTTGTATTAATGTATCTGTTGCAGGATCGACGTTCGCTGTGGCTTCATCAAGAATTAAAATTTTATTATTTTCTATTATAGCACGTGCAAGACAAAGCAATTGCCTTTGTCCTGCACTAAGATTGCTACCACTTTCACTTATTTGATGATCTAAAGAAGTAAATGCACTTTTTAATTCTACTTCCTCCATTGTAGCCCATAAAGTAGCATCATCATGTTTATGAAAGGGATCAAGGTTATCTCGCAATGATGCAGAGAAAAGGACTGGATCTTGAGGGATTATTGAAATTTTATTTCGAAGATCATGTAGACCAATCTTCTTAATATTAATTTCGTCTATGTAAATTATACCATTGAATTCACACAAACGGAATAAGGCTGAAATTAATGAAGATTTACCAGCACCAGTACGTCCAACTATTCCAATCTGAAAAAAAAAATATGAGTAAAATTTACTTTACAGAATACATAATTTATCAATAAAAGCATATAATGTACCTTCATTGCAGGTTGTATAATAAAATTTAAGTCTTTTAAAACTGGTGGATCAGAATCAGAATATTGCAAATACACATGATCAAATTTAATCTCGCCTTTAGTGGGCCATTCAAGTGATGGTTTATTACTTGGATCACTTGTAAATGGACCTTCTTCATCAAGCTTTGTAAATTGTAATACTCTCTCCACACTAGTCATTTGTGCTATTGCTTCTGCAGTTTGACGCATACCATGTTGTAACATTCCACATAAAATGAGAACCTGTGAAATAGCTAAACCCACATTTCCAGCAAAAGTATTCTCTGAAATATTGACATAAATGATAATGTATAGAAAACCATTAAATTAATATAAATGGATGCATAAATATTATTCTAATTGTGTCTATTCTAATAGATATTTACCATTATTAAAAATAATAAAACTATATGTAACAAAAGTCACAAACAAAACAGAAACTGTATCAAGTGCAAAACCAAAAGCAGTGGCGGTTAAAATTGACAAAGAGTATGCGCCAGTATGTAAGTCTTGATGAGAATCAAATTCTTTGGAAAGCATAAGTTGTGCATTAGATGAACGAATTGTGCTTAATCCTATTAAAGATGAATTGACATGAGAGAAAACTGGACTTTTAGCTGAAAAAAGTGACAGTAGATATTATTTAACAATCAATTTTATTGTATCTTAAAAATTTAAGAATTGATTTCTTACTAGTCCCTTCCAAACGTTTCAAATTTTGTGCAGTAGTTATATACATTTTTCTTATTTCCCAATATAGAAAACCCATGATTAATACAGGAACAATAGTCCACCAATTAATTATTATAACTTGGATTAGAATTCCTGACATTACTGCAAAAATCTGAATTGATTCTATCATAGTTCTTGGCAAGATTTCATCAACAGCACCAATATCTTTCGAAAAACGATTGAGGATACGGCCTGTGGCATAAACATATTTCGCCGTGGCATTTATTTATTTTTTATTTTATCAAGTAAATCACACGACAATGCTTACCAAACGGATTTGTATTAAAAAATTGCATAGGCGCTTTAAGTAAACATGAGAACATCAAATTATGTAAATTTTTGCTTGATGTCATGCATGTTTTAAAAAATATAAGATTTCTAGTTATAGTCATAACTATGCTTACGGCGATAAAACCTCCATAAATCCATAGAGCAGTATATGTATCAAGGCCGTATGATTCGGTAGACACTACATTTACATTTGTCTAAATGCAATAATAATTTTTACATGAAGTATATTGAATTTTAAGGAAAAATTAAAAATCATATTACCAACCATATTCTCAACTATTATATTCTGAATTATTGAAGAATCATTGAAGACTATATGTTTAATATTATCAATTGTATTATTTTTGATTGTGAAGTTTGCAGAATTTCCATTTTCATCTATTAATGCAGATGTGTTAAAATTACGTTGCGAATGTATAAAATCACGTTCTTTCTTTAATTTCATTTCTTCTTGATTTGTCCTATATCATAATAAATTTATCGTTTATATTATATATATATGTGTGTATATAAATATATATATATATATATAATATAGTAAAAATACTATTTAATAGGAGATAAAAAATTCTATAAATAAGTATTTAAAAAATTTTTTAAACGTTTTAAAGAATCATACCAATAAGCAACCCAATAATCACTACCACTACTTCCAATTTGCCCCAATATCATAGAACAAACAAAGGCGATAATTGCAAAAATAGATCCTCCAGCTCTAAAATATTTCCAGTAAATAGCTTTTGTTAAGGTTCCTTTAGCCATTAATTCTTCTGTCTCTTGAGGTTCAGCATTATCTTCATTTTCTGTAGTATTACAATAAGATAACATATCTGAGGTAGAATCTATACTTTTTTCTTTAACTAATACTTTTTCCTTCGATTCATCATTTACTAATAATTTCAAAAAATTAATTTTTTTATTTTGAATATCTGCAAATGTTCCTTCATTTTCCACTTTACCCTATTTTGTAAACATATTACGTACATATTTATAAATATTATACACGATAAATAACAATATTAAACTTACATCCATCAAATTGATCTTTTATTTTATTTTTTTTTTTTTGAAATATTATACTTACATTATTAAGTATAATTATGTAATCACAATCTTTTAAGTACTGTATTTGATGTGTTACAAGAATTCTCGTTTTATTTTTCAAATATCCATTTATACATTCATCAAATAAATGTTTACTAACATGCACATCTACAGCAGATAAAGGATCATCCAAAAGATATATATCGGCATCTCTATATACTGCTCTAAAAATGACAAAGAAAATTATAGATATAATAATTACGACGTAAATATATAATTTATTTACCTAGCTAAATTTATTCTTGCACGTTGTCCTCCACTAAGTGCAGTACCTCTATCTCCAACTAATGTTTTATCACCATGTGGAAATTGTTCAAAGTCTTTAAGCAAAGCACATACTTTAACAACTTTTTGATATTTCTTTTGATCATATGATTGTCCAAATAAAATATTATTTCTCACTGTACCAGCGAATAACCAAGATTCTTGACTAGCATATGAAATGTTACCTTTAATATTTACTTGTCCATGAGATATTTTCAATTCTCCCAAAATTAATTGAAGAAATGAACTCTACACAATAAATTAGAAATAATTGATTAGAAACGCTTTACTAAGTTATAGTTTATAATATTAAATTATATAAAATAATATATAAAAATGGTAGATTACCTTGCCTGATCCAACTGGACCAACTAAAGCATAAAGTTTGCCAAATTTTATGTAGTTATTAATGTCATGAAGAGTGCTTACAATAGTAGTTTCTGTCCATGTAGCAGTGACATCTTTCAAAATAATACTACTTTTCTCATCTCTTGGCAGTGCATGAATTATAGGCACATTTTCTTCCAATAAGAGAAAATTCTATATTGACAAAACATAAATCAAAAACATGCAATGCAAATATATCTGATACTTCTTTTATCAAATCTTATCTTCTTTGACTAATCAAATTTTATTTGATTAAAAATACATTTATATATGTTTTACCTCTAATCTTTTTATTGATATAAAAGCTTCAGCAGCGTAAGCTACTGCCATAGGATAAAATATAGCCATGGTAGCTTGAAGAATATTAAAGTATTGAGCCATTGAAAATACTTTATCAGCAGATATATTATTTCCATGAAGTACATATGCCATGATTGTAAAATACAATGTTGTTCGCTCAGTAAAAATAAAACTAGCTAAGGTAAATCCTCTTAAGTACGATGTTAATGTAAGTATGTCAATTTCATGACTGAAATAAGAGCATACAAGTTTATCATAGAATAAATAAAACACAAGTAACATTCATAAAATATAACTGTGCAAGATATAATAAAATTTAAAGAAATTATTATTACCTTCTTGAAAGACTAACGAGTTTTACAAATGGCTTTTCCCATGTATACATTTTAATAACTTGAATTCCTCTGATAATTTCCGACATTAAACGAACTCTTTCATCAGTTCTTTTCGCTATTTTCAACCTTAAATTTGCTGTCCACTTGCTCATATATCCTAAATTAATATTATATTAATACATAATGTAAATATTACTTCTTCATTGTTATTACAATCAACAATAGCCATATAAGGGAAATTATTTTACCTTGTACAGGAATTGTTTGAATTGTTATAAGAAAGACACCCGCTAAAGAAGCTATACCAACACTTTCCCAAATTAAAAAAGAGATTAAGGCACCTTGTATTGGCATAATCCAAATGTAATGTAAAAGTGTAAATAATTGATCAAATCTTGATACATCATTTGATAGTAAATTTATAATTTGTCCGGAGGTGGTATTTTCAGTAGTACCTTGTGATAATCGTAAAATCTAAAATAAGAAATATTAATGTACTTAATTCATTGATTTCTAAACAAACATATAATATTAATTTATGGTTTCAATATCACCTTTTTATAAACAAGAGATGAACATGCTATTCTCATTCTCATGCCGATTTCCATTTGACCTAGATTAATATGATGACTAATTATTGTTGTTAATGTTATCATAATTACAACAGCAGTAGCATACATATATGCTTCTGTTACAGTTGATGTTGCTCTAGGATCAAAATGCCATATAAGTAATCCCAATGTATATGGTTGTAAGACTCTATAAAGGTATAATCAATATAAATTATAATAATATGCTTAATGATAATTTATTATAGTACCGATATATTTACCTTAAAACTAAGCATAAAAATAAAATCCATCCTCCGTAATAAGCAAATGATGATAAAAATGTCTTTCGCAAAGCTGTATATAACTTAGGTTTTCTACCAGCTGCTTCTGCTGCTTTTAGTTCTTTTATCCAATTTCTACAACAAATGAGTTGAATTTTTATGGACTGTTTTTAGACTTGTTCTTTAAACCAATTAAAGTATAGTTACCGTTCTAATTTATTTCCTAATAATTCACTGATGTCGCTAGAGGATACATTGTAAAGGTCTTTAATTTTTAAATCATGATCTTTTCCATATAAAAATAATGGTTTTAACCACCTAAAATACAAATTCACATTTCTAATCTAAAATCTAAATAAAAATCTAATGCATCACAAATTTTAATATTATTAATATTAAAAAACAGGAATTAATAATAATAAAACAGAAACAAAATAAATTAAAGTATTATTATTAAAATAATATATTGTAAATACATACATATATGGAAAATAGCATTAATAGCTGATACATACTAATTATTGAAATGAATTTAGATATGGCTTATTTCTAATTAAGTAATTTTTAGCTTAATTATATAATTAAATATATTTAAAATATATACATATATTCATATATTAAAGAAATTCCATAAAAAAATTACAAATACAAATATGTTCTTGTAATTATATGATAAAAAATAATACAATAAAGACAAAAAGAGAGAGAGAGAGGAAGAGAGACAGAAAAAGAAGATAAAAAGACATTGTAACATAAAATCATTTACAATATGTAAAAATTTAATAATTGTACTTAAAATTTAAGTACAATTATTGACTAATTAAGAATAAGAAGATACGCACATTTTGATTATACAAAATATTACATTATCAGATATTAAAAGAGAAGGAGAAAGAAAGTTTATTATATTAATAGAAAATTTAAATTGATCTTAATAATATATTTATACATTCATATAAGGGAAAAAAGAAAAAAAAAAAAAAAAAAAAAAAAAAAATAAATAAAATTAAATCTTACCAAAAAGTAAGTTTACTAAATATATTCGCTGTCGAACGCGGATTTGGATTATCGTATTTTTTACTGCTATCCATTTTTTAATTTGTTTATAAAATGTAATTTTCTTATATATATATAGAAAACTGTATTAACACTCTTTATATCACCGAAGCTGTTGAATGATTTGAGTATCTTATATTAAAACTTCATTAAAAGGAATGACTAAACAAAAGTTTATAAAACGTTGTGCAATACCACTAAATTATCTACAATCTCGATAGAATGTATTAGATTATAAAAAGGGTATATAAAAGATCGTATAAGATAATATATATTTGATGATTATGAAATGTAATGAACATCCGTATAGTATCATAAATTATTGTCCTTCAACTACACAATCTATGTGCAAACGTAGACGATTTGAGTTACGTAAAGATCTAAATGATCTGAGTTTTATTTGTATCTACAAGATGATAGAATTTTGTTCTTTTTTTTTTCTTTATCTTTTCTTTTTTATTAGATTAAAGTTAAATTATAACCATTCAAGTAACAATAAAATTATTAGAAAGGATGGATAATATATAGCAAGATGAAAAGAATAAGATAAATACATTTCTCAGATAATATAAAAAAAAGTGCTTTTATCATTCTATCAATGAAAACTGTTATCATATGTCTAAAGTACAATAAAATTGCATGTAATATATAATAATATAAAAATATTATAATATATATTTATAAAATTATATTATAATCATATATATGTATATATATTATTACATTATTATCCTAATATATTATTATATCATATGCGATAAATTAGATAAATTGCTAAATTAGATATGTCTAATGCGAAAAGATTTTCAAGAATCGATAAATTTTCTATTAGATCGGAAAATAAATACATTTTACTTTATTTATTATTTCAAATTCGTTGACTTAATATTTATTGAATATAAAAATTATAATATTAGTCACAAAATATTCTTTTTCTTCTTTTTTCTTTTTTTTTTTTTTTAATTCTATTAATATAATGAATCATATTAAATCGCTTGTATCTTGAAACTATTCTCAATTGCTAGCAGATGGCGTTTTTCTTACGATAGCCATCTGTCAAAAATAACTGTTTATATTTTTCATTTGCAAGTACAAAGTACAAAGATGATGTACTAGTTTATAAATTCAAGAGATCTATTGTATATACATTTATATATAAATATATGTATTTATATAATATCGAATATATCAATAATGTTAAAATTTTGTATTATACATTCTCATAGATTTTTATCCAATTTTTGATTATTTTCGTTGATAAATATAGTATACTTATGTAAAAAAGTTTTTATCAAGATTTGGTGTATTGTTATTTAATCCAAGTATAATTGTAAATAAAATAATGGCATTTTCATTTCATATCGGCACTAAGTGGTATCACAATTTTCCAAAACTTGCCAAAGAATCAGGCTTTCATTTCAATACACATAAATCTAGAATTCATATAGATTGGAATCACATAGGTATGTTGATATTTTTTTTTTCATAATACATTATATATATTCATTTATATAATTGTTAAGCTTATTAAGATTAATATTATTATTTCAGATTCTATTGACATAGACAGGGTGATAATTGAAAGAGACTTTATAACTGTAGATGAAAATATTAATAATGTAATAAATTATAACTTGAAAAATGAATACGATTTAAAAATATTAGATTCAAACTTTGTAAAAGTTTTTCGTCTTGCACAATTAGCAGTCGAATATTTGCTTTATTGTAAACAGTATTTAGATCAAAGTGTAATAATATTAAAGGACGAATTGAAATTAAAAATTGAAGACAATCATAAACTTAGAAAAGAAATTACGGCATTGGAAGAAATAATAAAGAATTTAAAAGATAAAGCTAAAGAAAGGAATAGAATGATTGAAACAAAAATTGGAGA
This sequence comes from Vespa mandarinia, assembly GCF_050613455.1. Lineage (NCBI taxonomy): Eukaryota > Metazoa > Arthropoda > Insecta > Hymenoptera > Vespidae > Vespa > Vespa mandarinia. Next base: position 2,605,947 of record NC_140829.1, on the reverse strand, counting down.
TTCTAATGGTGAAATACATAAAGTAATACATTTACAAATTATGTTAAATGTATAAATAATATGTGTTGCTAAACAAAGATATTATAAATTTTAATAAAATATATTCTTATATTTTTAGTGTCCACATTGTCCAAAATCATTTATTTCTATTACATTTGTTAAAGCTCACATAGCTCGCCGTCATCCATATACGACTGATTTATCTACAGAAATATCACCTGTACATGATCATTATAAAATTGAAACTGAAAAATTACATAATGAAATAAAATTGTTAAAGGAAAGACTTAATCAAGCTGAGAAAGTTATAAAAAATGAATCTGATAAAATATCAAATGGTGTTAAAATAGACAATAAGGATAAAGAAAATGAAAGCGAAAACGATGGTAGATATAATGTAAATAAATATGAATTAATTGAAAGACAACAAATAAAAAATAATGAAGAAATTAATGATTTGAAAAGTTTACTTTTATCTGAAATCAATGTTGGTTTGAGTGCTTTATTTCTACATTTTATATCTTTTAAATATCTTAATTCTATTTTAAAATCTATATTGTTTACAGAATTTGAGACATAGAAATGAGAGTCCTTATAAAGTACATGATAATGTACCTGAGATTAATGTTAAGTTATTAATAAGTCAACAAGAAAGAGAAATAGAGAGATTAAGAAATCAACTTCTTGAAAAGGTACATAAACAAATAATATACTATAAGTTCATGCATATTAATGAACTTCGTTATATTTTTTTTTTATAATATCATTTTCAGCTTACTCCTGATATAGAAAAAATGCATGATAAACTTAGAATGCAAGAGAATCATTGGAAATCCAAAATACAGCAGATGGAACATCAGCATCGTATAGATATAGAGAAAATAACTTCAGAATTAAAATTGACACAACAGGCAGCTGAATTTATAAAAACTGAATATGAATTTAAAGTTAATGCCCTAGAAAAACAATCTAAAGATCAATCAAGTATTTTAATAGAACAAAGTAAACAGCTAAGTTCATTGTCTCATGGATTACAAAATTCACAAATACAAACGGATTTAAATAAATATTTTAATAATATAAAGACAAAAAATATTATCACACCAATGATAAAAGATGATAAAAGCACACATTTTCAAAATACGAAAATTGCCGAAAATGGGGATGCAGACAAAATTCGTATTGAAAATACGAATAGTATGTTAAAACAGAAGTCCAGAGATGAATCAGTATTGTTAGTACCAAAAATTTCACAAAATTACAATGAAACTAAACAGTCTGATAAAGTATTAAATAGTGTTGATTATAAGGCACAAGAGAAAAGATTGAAAGAGCAATTTAAATCTACGGATAAAACTTCTAAAAGATTTGAAAGTTTTGATGTAGTTAAGGTATCTGAAATAAAAAATGAAAATCAGATAAATCATAAATCAAAACTTGTACAAAAACATTCCAAAAATCCTTTCATTAAGATACATTCAAATAGAGAAAGTTTTCCAAGTATTTTAAATGACAAGAATGAATCCACAGAGTCAAATTCAGAAAATGTTGATTCTAAAATAAATAAAATTAATGTAGAAAATCATAAAATATCAAAAAATTTTCTTGATGTTGAAGTTGGCATAAGTTCTGTAACATCAAGTTATACTACAACAGAATCAGAAACAGGAAGTGATTCTGAAGTTGTCAGTGTTAAAAAAAACAATGTATTGTCAAATAAAAATGAAGTAATATCTTCTTTACTTAAATCTACAGAGACCTCTCAAAATAATAGTTTTTTTCCTGAAAAATTAAAAAAGGATATACTAGAAACATTCCAGAAAAAATTACGTGATTTAGGAATAGATCCAGAATGGAATGAAATACCTCAAATATCGTATAAACAAAAAATGAAGATTATTCGACATCATCAAAGTATATATTCTAAGGTAAATTATATCAAAAGTAATGTTATTTCTATGTAAAAAGTATTCTTGTTTATCAAATGTAAGGTTAATTTATATTACAGAAATTTCTTAAATATAATGAAATAAAACATAACATACTTAAAGAAGTTCTTCATAGAATTTCTATTAAAAATAGTACATCACATCAATCTAAATCAGTTAAAAGATCACCATTAGATAAACTTGTAACTAATGTAAAATCTAAAGCTATGAAAACTTTTAGCATACCAAAAAGCTCTTGTAAGTATATATATATATTATATTTATTTGTAATTAAAATAATTAAATCTCTTTCTTATAATGGTCAGATATATCACCAAAAAAATTCAAAACGAATTTAGAAGATGAGGAATTAAAAAGTTTAAATGCACATGATACATATAAAATTCCAAGAAAGCCTTCAATTGTACCAAAAGAAAATGAGTACATATCAAAAAATGTTGATGAAAAAGAAAACAATGAAATTAATGAAAATGATACGTTTCCAAAGTTTCTAAATTCACAGAAACGTTCAAATTCTATGTTAGATTTGCGTACAAATGACAAAAATCAGATACAAGAAACTTCTTCAAACATAATACAATTTATGAATGGGGAACCTCGGAAGACATCTACTCCAAACCAAAATGACTCAATTAGTTTGTTGAAACGACAAGAAGTAATACAAAGTTTTATTATTTCACCAAAACATAATAAAGGTTCTTTAAAATCTACAACAGTTACAGTAGGTAATTCAATAAAAAAAAAAGTACTTTTCAATCTAAAGGATAAGAAAGATAAAGAATTATCGTCTTCATCTCAACAGACAGAATTAAATGATAGTGATTGGAATATTTCAAGGTATTATATTATGATAGATATAATTATCAACAAATACACTTTGCTATAATGTTTATCTTTGTTTTTATTGAAAGTATTTCTGATGAAAAAACACAGCTTCAAAAACGGAAGTCTCCTAGTGCTGATAATATTGTATTAAAGACTACACAAGCTGAAAAAATAGCAGAAATTTCAAAAAAAATAGAAAAGCAGGTAACCTATGAATAATCCTACTACATATAATCGAATATATTTTACAAATTTTTTCTAAAGATTTATTCAAACTATATATATGTATATATATATTTTTTAGCTACTTATATCTCGAAAAAAACCTATAGGATCTATTGAAGCAATGTTTCCTTCGGCTTCTATTTTAGAAAATAATAAAAAGGACGAGACTCAAGATAATAAAAGTGCACAATATCCTTATTTAAGTTCGATTAGTATTAGTAGTTCAAGTTTAGAAAATTTGAGTCCAAAATTGGCAGTAAATTCTAAAGTTAATGGTATAAAATTTCCATTGCCAACACCGAGAAATTTACAAAAGAAAGAATTTAATTCTATTGAATCACAAAAGACATTACCCATTACTAATGATACTAATCTAGAAGCGGATATAGATGATATTTTAGAAACGGAATGAAAACATTCTTTTATGATACATTCAGTTAATTAATATTGTAGCCTGTATTATTTTGATTTATCATTTATTAATGACTCATAAAATATTAATTATTATTTCTATATTCAACAAATCAAAACAATTGTAAATGTTATATTTATATATATTTACGTATAATTACATTTTTATTGAATCTACATCAAGTCATATATATATATTTTTTTAAATACTATATAGATAAATAACTGTGCTATTTGGCTTAATAGGCAATATTTTATTCTTAACATATAACGTGTAATATTTAAGGATATTTATCACCTCTCGGAAGCACAAAGTGTATGAGTCTTCAGTAGTAAGTTTATAACCTACAATCGTGAACGTGGAACACTCTGCCACGTGATTATCATATCGGTGTATAAACTTTTATAGTTTATATCTCAAACAATAATAACAACCTGACTAGTGTATAGGTATAGTAAACAGTTTAGAAAGTATTTTTTAATTACTTATATTTATATTCTTTGATGATGATGTGCCTGTCGTTATGATCTGTGCTAGATAAGATACATATATACAACAAATAATGAATATAATTGATAACTAAAATAATTGCTACATAAATTTGCAAGAAAATAAATAAGATTTTGTCAAATATTTTGTATAAAATAATAATCGATGATTATTTAATTAACGATGATTTCTTAATTATTTAAACAATGTACAATGTTACACGGCGTACGACGAGATAATATTTAAACACTAGTATATTTCCTTACCCATGATATAACTCGCAAGATACACAATCAGTACTGTTTTAGGTAGTAAATCTCCATATACAACAATCTCTACGTGATTGGATCTGGATCGACATTATATGCGATATATCGAAATCAATACTTATATATCGATGTATTAATGCCGATATATATATCATATGCCAATGTTACAACGCAAACATTAACCTAACAAATGGCTGGCTACATATCTTAATATGTTGTTCAAAATGTTTTCATTTCATATCGAATTAAACAATAAAGTATTCACATTTTCTACATTCCTAATCATACTTTTATATGGTAAATATAATTCAATATTATTTTATAATTCGATGACTATTACTCGATCATTTTATTATATAGAAGATACAAACATTAACAAATGTAAGAATTCAATTTGATCTACCTTACAGGCTCGTCAGAAATAATTGCAATCTAACTTGATAATATTATTAATACGTAAAAATATTCAATTATAATTTATACAATTTTTATCATTGTTCTAAAGAAGAAACAAAGAATTAGTATTATTTTTCTTGGTGTTCGATAAATTTACAAGTATTACTACAACTTCTATAGCGCTTCAACTTAAGGTCATATTAGGAATAATAAATAATCGATAGATGATTTATTTCTACGATTATAATATTTAAACAATAATATCTACGCTTAAACATTACAAATATTGTAACATTCGAGAAACAAATAATTTTGATTTAAAATTTCAATACATAAAAATTTTCATCTAGAGTTTGTTGGCCTTGTGTAATATAAACATAAACATGCTTTTTCATAACTTTGACGATCACTCACTTAGTTTTCTTTTGTACTTCGACGAGTGCACATCAACACTCTCTCTTCCTAAACGAAGAAACTTATAAATTAATACTTTCGTTAATTTTTCAATTATTTAAACAATTTCCAATGTACATGGAGTACAATAAAGTAAAATTTAACCAATAGTACATTCTTTTAAACATAACAAAAATTCAAACCCGCGAGAAGTAAATAAATTTAATTAAAAATATCAATACTTCAAAATTTTAATCTCGGTGTTGTTGGCCTTGTGCAATATAAACATAAACGATTCTTCGATTAACTTTAACGATTCGCGAGTTAGTTTTTTTTTGCACTCCGACCAGTGCACATCAATACTCTCTATTTCTAATCGGGAAAACTTATAAATCAATAATTTCGGTAATTTTTCGATTATTTAAACTATTTTTAATGGACATGCAGTACAATACACTAATATTTAAACAATAGTTCATTCATTTAAACATTAAAAAGACGGAAACTCGTGAGAAACTGAAAATAATTTTAAAATAAAATTCCTATACTTAAAATATTAAACTCGCGGTTGTTGGCCTTGTGCAATATAAACAAACGATCCTTCGATTAACTTTGACGATACGCGAGTTAGTTTTCTTTTGCACTCCGACCAGTGCACATCAATACTCTCTATTTCTAATCGGGAAAACTTATAAATCAATAATTTCAGAAATTTTTCGATTATTTAAACAAGTTTTAATGTACGTGTAGTACAATACACTAATATTTAAACAATAGTTCATTCATTTAAACATTAAAAAGACGGAAACTCGTGAGAAACTGAAAATAATTTTAAAATAAAATTCCTATACTTAAAATATTAAACTCGCGGTTGTTGGCCTTGTGCAATATAAACATAAACGATCCTTCGATTAACTTTAACGATTCGCGAATTAGTTTTCTTTTGCACTCCGACCAGTGCACATCAATACTCTCTATTTCTAATCGGGAAAACTTATACATCAATAATTTCGGTAATTTTTCGATTATTTAAACAATTTTTAATGTACGTGTAGTACAATACACTAATATTTAAACAATAGTTCATTCGTTCAACATTAAAAAGACGGAAACTCGTGAGAAACTGAAAATAATTTTAAAATAAAATTCCTATACTTAAAATATTAAACTCGCGGTTGTTGGCCTTGTGCAATATAAACATAAACGATCCTTCGATTAACTTTAACGATTCGCGAATTAGTTTTCTTTTGCACTCCGACCAGTGCACATCAATACTCTCTATTTCTAATCGGGAAAACTTATACATCAATAATTTCGGTAATTTTTCGATTATTTAAACAATTTTTAATGTACGTGTAGTACAATACACTAATATTTAAACAATAGTTCATTCGTTCAACATTAAAAAGACGGAAACTCGTGAGAAACTGAAAATAATTTTAAAATAAAATTCCTATACTTAAAATATTAAACTCGCGGTTGTTGGCCTTGTGCAATATAAACATAAACGATCCTTCGATTAACTTTGACGATACGCGAGTTAGTTTTCTTTTGCACTCCGACCAGTGCACATCAATACTCTCTATTTCTAATCGGGAAAACTTATAAATCATTAATTTCGGTAATTTTCCGATTATTTAAACAATTTTTAATGGACGCGCAGTATAATACACTAATATTTAAACAATAATTCATTCGTTCAACATTGAAAAGACGGAAACGCATAGGAAACTGAAAATAATTTTCAAATAAAATTTCCTATCCTTAAAATTTTAAACACGCGGTTGTTGGCCTTGTGCAATATAAACATAAACGATCCTTCGATTAACTTCGACGATACGCGAGTTAGTTTTCTTTTGCACTCCGACCAGTGCACATCAATACTCTCTATTTCTAATCGGGAAAACTTATAAATCATTAATTTCGGTAATTTTCCGATTATTTAAACAATTTTTAATGGACGCGCAGTACAATACACTAATATTTAAACAATAATTCATTCGTTCAACATTGAAAAGACGGAAACGCATAGGAAACTGAAAATAATTTTCAAATAAAATTTCCTATCCTTAAAATTTTAAACTCGCGGTTGTTGGCCTTGTGCAATATAAACATAAACGATCCTTCGATTAACTTTGACGATACGCGAGTTAGTTTTCTTTTGCACTCCGACCAGTGCACATCAGTACTCTCTATTTCTAATCGGGAAAACTTATAAATCAATAATTTCGGTAATTTTTCGATTATTTAAACAATTTTTAATGGACGTGTAGTACAATACACTAATATTTAAACAATAGTTCATTCGTTCAACATTAAAAAGACGGAAACTCGTGAGAAACTGAAAATAATTTTCAAATAAAATTTCCTATCCTTAAAATTTTAAACTCGCGGTTGTTGGTCTTGTCCAATATAAACATAAACGATCCTTCGATTAACTTTAACGATTTGCGAGTTAATTTTCTTTTGCACTCCGACCAGTGCATATCAATACTCTCTATTTCTAATCGGGAAAACTTATAAATCAATAATTTCGGTAATTTTTCGATTATTTAAACAATTTTTAATGTACGTGTAGTACAATACACTAATATTTAAACAATAGTTCATTCGTTCAACATTAAAAAGACGGAAACTCGTGAGAAACTGAAAATAATTTTAAAATAAAATTCCTATACTTAAAATATTAAACTCGCGGTTGTTGGCCTTGTGCAATATAAACATAAACGATCCTTCGATTAACTTTGACGATACGCGAGTTAGTTTTCTTTTGCACTCCGACCAGTGCACATCAATACTCTCTATTTCTAATCGGGAAAACTTATAAATCAATAATTTCGGTAATTTTTCGATTATTTAAACAATTTTTAATGTACGTGTATTGAATACACTAATATTTAACCAATAGTACATTCGTTTAAACGTTACAAAGATCAAAAATCGCGAGAAATAAACAATTTAAACATTTTTTATTATACATGGACTACAATAAAAAATATTTAAACAATAGCACATTCGTTTAAACATTGAAATAACGGAAACGCTTGGGTAATCATTAATAATTTAAATATAAAGTACCAATACTTCAAAATTTTAATCTCGGGATTGTTTTTCTTTTTTTTTTTTTATTTAATTATACTCTCTTTGTGTTGACTTGGACGGTTATAGGATCAGTTCGTCTTTGTCCTTTGACGATTAATCATCGAAAGTCTCGCTGGGTGTCTTTGCTGTAATTATCAACGTATATTTACGATAAGTATATTTTTATATCTCATATTTCTTCAATAATTTATACATTTTCTTATTATAACAGTGATTGTAATAATTTTGTTTTTATTTTTTTGTTTCAGAATATTATTGTAATCGCGCGCGAATCAATGGTATAATCGAATTTTTGTATCGCTGAAATAAGAATATTGCGAAGCGGTGTTTGTTCGTTCGGGTTTTCGCGATTTAAACAAGTGTATTTGCATCGATTGCGTGCAATACAATCGTTAGAGTCAGTGTTTGTTTTCGAAGTGTTTTGCTTTTTTATCAGTCGCACAGACTGTTTATTTATAAAAGATAGTAAAGTTTCGTGAAGTAAATTCAGTGAACGTTCGTTAAAGTATGTTTATCGCGTAATAGAGTCAGTGCATCATTGAAGAGAATCTTGATCAACTTCGGTGTCGACCTACCTAATTTTCAACCATATACGAAACGACCACTCTCAAATTCGATCTGAACGAGTGTTTTGGAGCCATCGCAGAACTTCTTAAGTAGTGAGTGAATTTTTAAGTCCCTCCAATCACTCAATCATGTCGAGGACGAAAGGTCCGAATTGGCACGGGTGATTGGTTGTAATTAATTAGTAAAAGAGCATTGAGTGACCACGAGTAAATTTCTTCGGAGATTTACTCGTGAATGGTTTCTTATTTTTTCATTTATTTATTAGATCAGGATAGGGTCTTCTTGCTCAAACGCGTTTATAATTATTTGAGATTTTGAATATTTTAATACATTTTTGAATATTTTACTCGCGCGGAAATAAGTAAAGAATCGATATTCATAAGTTCTAATAAGGAACGAGTAAGAAGACACTCGCGATGGATAGTCTCTAGATTACAAACGAAACTGTGGATGATTTTATTACAATAATTAAAATATTCGTTTGTAAGAAGGAACGTCCAAGGGTTTGCTTTATATTTTTAAATACTTATTAATTAAATATTTAATCAATTTAAATTGATACAAAAAAAGTCTCGATAGAGTCATTGGTTTTGAAAGAGAAAAATCGAGTAGAATGATTGCTAAAAAACAAAGAGACGTAGTCCGTAAGCCTAGATGATAAATTAATTATTTTTTAATTCAGGATTTTCAGCAATTAATATACTATTATCTAATTTCTAATTTTTTTTATAATTAATATCTAATTTCTCCCACGCAGCGAAAAAGTATCTTTCGAAAGGATATTAATAAGTTTTCAGATTCGTTAGGGTTGTATTAGGATTTTCTTTCATATCTTAGAATTTGGAATCAAATTTTGTCGTTACAGTTTTAGAGTGATAATCGATTAGGTTGAGGCACGAACCAAAGAAGAGGCTATGTGTCGAAGACAACATGTGGCTCAAAAGGACAACTATTAGGCTATTGAGTTATTTTCGAAGGTTCACTAGGAACTTTCGAGAATGGCTCTTAGTTTTACTATGTTAGTATTTTAATTTTACCATGTTGTCACTCAAAATGCTCTTATGGCGATGGGTGTACGGGTGTAAATTTAAAAAACTGAGACGAAGTAACTTTCCGTAAATAATATTCCATATAAATAATATTTCATATTTCATATTTTATGTCTTTTTAATATTAAACTTTTTTTTTAAACTTAATTGAATTTATGATTCTAGTTTAATAAAATCAAATTTTACGTTAAAGTCGATTGATAAATTTAACACATTTTTTCTTTTCTAAAGTTCAATTCAATTTATAATTTTATTTTAATAAAATCGAGTTCTATATTAAAATCACATATCTATGAAATGTAAAAGTAATATAATATTTCTTTAGATCAGTATTCAGAATTTTTCATTCTTTTTTAATTAATATTTTCTTTTTCTTAGCTTTTAAGTTTAATTAAATTAAATTCAGAATTTTATCGTTCGTATAATTAATATACATATATACATATTCTTTCTTTTTCCTTATTTCTTTTCAGCTAGGTCTAAGTCGTGAGATAGCGAACATGAAAAGGAATAATTAATAAATAGGATTATCTTAACATATAAACAACGTACAATATACGTAAAGTATAATTAATTAATATTTAAACAATAAGATATTCTTAGCAACGTTATAAAAATCATATACATGTATTGTCATTTACTATCGATTAATAAATATAATAATATTTCTTTCAGAAAGAATAATATTTATTTATATTAATCGTTTATTTTTCTTAAGTTTAATCGAATTAAATTTAGCATTTTATCGTTCGTATAATTATTGTCATTTCTATTTTTTCTTATTTACTGCCATTAATTATCCTCTATATATATCTCAGGTGGAACCCATGGGAGGGGCCCATGGGTGTGTGGCTCTGTATGGGTTGCTGTCTCAGCATCTTATAGAGCTGCTTCTCTTTTCCTCTCTTTGTGGGGCTCTCTTTTCTATTTCTTATTTTTCATTCTTATTTACTATTATAAATTATGATTTATTAGTCTCGGGTGGGACCCATGGGATGGGGACATGGGTGTGGGCCTCTGTGCGGGTTGCTCTCTTAGCATCGCGTAGAGCTGCTTCTATTTTCTTGTCTTTCTGCAGTTTTCTTTTCTATTTAATATTTTTCTTATTTAATTATGTTTTTAATTATGTTATTAATATGTTATTTCTTTTCACTATGTCTTTTCAGATTTTTATTATGTTATTTCTTTTTAATTATGTTTCTTTAATATTTATTTGTTATTTCTTTTTAATTATGTTTTTATGGTTTTAATTATGTTTTTAATATATTCTTATTAATTATGGTTTACAGGTTTTAGATTGGAACCATTAGATGAAGCGGACTGTTGTTTCAGCTGCATGCAGAGCTACTTCTTTCTTATCATTCAGCAGCTCTCTTTTATTATTCATATTTTTCTTCTTTAATTATGTTTTTAATTATGTTATTAATATGTTATTTCTTTTCATTATGTCTTTTCAGATTTTTATTATGTTATTTCTTTTTAATTATGTTTTTTTAATATTTATTTATGTTATTTCTATTTAACGATGTTTTTATGTTTTTAGGTTTGTTATTAATATATTCTAATTAATTTTAATTTTTAAGCATTAGGTAGGACCCATGAGATGAAGCGGACTGTTATTTCAGCAGCATGAAGAGCTACATCTATTTTCATATCTTTCAGCAGCTCTCTTCTATTATTCACATTTTTGTTCTTTAATAATGTTTTTAATTATGTTATTAATATGTTATTTCTTTTCATTATGTCTTTTCAGATTTTTATTATGTTATTTCTTTTTAATTATGTTTTTTTAATATTTATTTATGTTATTTCTTTTTAATGATGTTTTTATGTTTTTAGGTTTGTTATTAATATATTTTAATTAATTTTAATTTTTAAGAATTAGGTAGGACCCATGAGATGAAGCGGACTGATGTTTCAGCAGCGTGCAGAACTACTTCTATGTCTTTATCTTTCTTTTATTCATTTTCTTTTTTCTTTTTCAGGGATGATCGAGCAATCATGCAGCGATATTCAATCTGCCTTTTCTTTTCTTTTTCTTATTTTTTCCTTATCTTTTTTTTTTCAGGATAAATCATCAAGGCATAGGTTCATCTCTGGTCGAATCCGTCATCGCCTGGCACGATTCATCATCGATTTTTACACGCGATTACGGGAAGGATAGGAAGAACACCGGCGCGCGTGTCGGCGTGCACAAGCGTGGGTGTTCTCGGGCGCGATTAAATTTCGTTTGATTGCTCGTATCGAAAACGCGGATTTAGAGTAGAGTCACCGTTTTTCTAAAACTCACGTGAATGAACGCGGGCGCGACTTAAAAGTCCTACCGGGGACTTCGTTTATATTTGCTCGAATATTCGATTAGATTACCTCGCGAACGCGTTTTTTTAGAGTAGAGTCACCGTTTTCCGAACACTTGCGTGGGTGTCCGGGCGCGATTAAAAGTCCTATCATGGACTTCGTTTAGTGTTGAAATTCGGGGTGCGCGAACGGTTTACCTTGTAGTGCTGTACATAGCTGGCTGATGTTATGACAATCCTCATATTTGGTAGCGGGGCGGAAATCCCGACAAATATCATGGAAAGTCTAAATACCGGTTAGCATATGTCACTTTGGATTTCAACTTAGAGTCACCGTTATTCTAACACTCACGTGAGTGTTCGCGTGCGCGATTAAAAGTCCTACCGGGGACTTCGTTTTGTTTGCTCGAATATTCGATTAGTTTATTTAGAGTAGAGTCACCGTTTTCCGAACACTTGCGTGGGTGTCCGCGCGCGATTAAAAGTCCTATTATGGACTTCGTTTTAGTGTTGAAATTTGGAGTGCGCTTCGGATTTCAACTTAGAGTCACCGTTATTCTAACACTCACGTAAGAGTTCGCATGCGCGATTGGAAGTCCTACCGAGGATTTCGTTTGATTTCTTCGACATATCGATTAGATTACTTCGCGAATTTGGATAGAACAGTAGAATCTACGTAATTATAACACACGTGAGTGTCGCGAACGCGATTAATACACTTTGATTGTTCGAAATTCGGATGCACGAATTTAGATGTGCTTAATAATTCGTTATGCCTGAGGCGGAGGGTGTCGAACGGTTAAGCTTTCTGTAAGTGGAGTCCCTGTAGCTAAGGCTAGATACTTCCTGTTAGCTTTGTACCATGCCCAAGATATCCGAAGCGGAAGGCATAAGGGATCGGTATCGCGGAACGCGGATTTTAGAGTAAAGTAGAGTCACCGTTAGCTCGTGGGTCTCCACATGCAGCAACTTCCACGTAGTGAGACCTGGATCGTTAATACTTGCAAAGTTTAATTGTAAATTTTTAAATGCAAGTATTACCGAACGAATAGCTGCATATTGTATTACTTTTCCAATATCTTTTCAAACTAATTCCAACTAAACATTACCATATTTTCATTTTATATAGCTAATAATACTTCAAAAGAAGAAATTTGACAGAAATATATTGTACAATAATTTCTCAGAGAAATGAAAAGGAAATTTTTCTATCTCTCTTTTACGTCCACTGTCATTTCTATTTATTCTTATTCACTCTCATTAATTATCCTTTGTGTATTTCGGGTGGGACCCATGGGAGGGGCCTGTGGGGGAGGGCTTCTGTGCGGGTTGCTGTCTCAGCATCATAGAGAACTTTTTCTCTTGTCTTATCTTTTTGGGGCTCTCTATTCTTCTCTTTCTGGGGCTCTCTTTTCTTTCTTCGGCTCTCGTTTCTATCTCAAATTTTTCTTTTTGAATTATGTTTTCAATTATGTTATTATTATGTTATTTCCTTTTTATTATGTATTCTTAATATTTATTTATGTTGTTTCTTTCCAATTATGCATTTAATTACGTGTTTCATTAAGAGTTAATGTTTTTAATTATGTTTTTCATTATGTTTTTGATTATGTTGTTAATTATGATTTATAAGCTTTAGGTAGGAACCATGGGATGATGCATGCTGCTTCTCTTTTCGTTTCTTTTTCTAGATCTCTTATCTATTTATATATATTTATTTTCTATTTGTATTTTATATATGTTAATATATATTATGTTCTGTTTTATATATTTTTTTGTTCTTTTATTTCCTTTTTATCTTTTTCTTTTACAGGATAGGTCATCGAAGGATAGGTTCATCTGCGGACGGATGGTACATCGAATGGCAAGATTCATCATCGATTTCTACGCGCGAATACGGGAAGGATAGGAAGAACATCAGCGCGCGTGTCGGCGGGCACAGGCGTTGGTGTTCTCGGGCGCGATTAAACTTCGTTTGATTGTTCGAATCGAAAACGCGAATTGTAGAGTAGAGTCATCGTTTATCTAACACTCGCGTGGGTGTTCGGGCGCGATTAAAGGTCCTACCGTGGACTTCGTTTGATTTCTTCAAAATTTCGATGGGGGTACTTCGCGAATTTCGGCTTAACAGTAGAATCTACGTAATTATAACACACATGTGAGTGTCGCGACGCGATTAGTATTTCTAAGGAGTGCGCTTTGTTTGTTCGAAATTCGGAAAGCACAAATTCAGATGTGCTTAATTATCCGTTATGTCTGAAGTGGACGGTGCAAATGGTGGAGCTATCTGTAAGAGGTGTGCTGTAGCAAAAGCTACGCATACCCTGTTAGTTAAGAAGCCAGTGCATTGAAGCGGAAAGGTATCGCGGATCGGTATCGTGGCACGCGGATTTTAGAGTAGAGTCACCGTTAGCCCGTGGGTCTCCACATGCAGCAACCTCCACGTGGTGAGACCTGGATCGTTAATACTTGCAAAGTTTAATTGTAAATTTTTAAATGCAAGTATTACCGAACGAATGGCTGCATATTGTATTACTTTTCCATTATCTTTTCAAACTAATTCCAACTAAACATTAATATTTTTCCACTTTATATAACTAATAATACTTCGAATGATGAAATATGGCAGAATTCTATTGTACAATAATTTCTCAGAGAAACGAAAAAGAAATTTTTCTATCACACATTTATGTCCGCTGTGATTTCTATTTATTCTTATTTACTCTCATTAATTATCATTTATATATCTCGGGTGGGACCCACGGGTGGAGCCTGTGGACGAGGGCCTCTGTGCGGGTAGCTGTCTCAGCATCTTATAGAGCTGCTTCTCTTTTCTTCTCTTTTTCAGGCTCTCTTTTATATTTCATATTTTTCATGCTGATTTACTATTATAAATTATGATTTATAAGTCTCGGGTGGGACCCATGGGATGGGGACATGGGTGTGGGCCTCTGTGCGGGTTGCTTTCTCAGCATCTTATAGACCTGCTTCTCTTTTCTTCTCTTTGTGAGGCTCTCTTTTCTATTTCATATTTTTCATGCTGATTTACTATTATAAATTATGATTTATTAGTCTCGTGTGGGACCCACGGGTGGGGCCTGTGAGCGAGGCCCTCTGTGCGGGTTGCTGTCTCAGCATCTTATAGAGCTGCTTCTCTTTTCTTCTCTTTTTCAGCCTCTCTTTTCTATTTCATATTTTTCATGCTGATTTACTATTATTAATTATGATTTATAAGTCTCGGGTGGGACCCATGGGATGGGGACATGGGTGTGGGCCTCTGTGCGGGTTGCTGTCTCAGTATCGTGTAGATCTGCTTCTATTTTCATGTTTTTCTGCAGCTTTCTTTTGTATCTCATATTTTTTTTCTTTAATTATGTTTTTAATTATGTCATTAATATGTTATTTCTTTTCATTATGTCTTTTCAGATTTTTATTATATTTCTTTTTAATTATGTCTTTTCAGAATATAATTATGTTATTTCTTTTTAATATTTATTTATGTTATTTCTTTTTATTTATGCTTTTATGTTTTTAGTTATGTTATTAATATATTTTTGTTAATTGTAATTTATAAGCATTAGGTAGGACCCATGAGATGAAGCGGACTGTTATTTCAGCAGCATGAAGCGCTACTTCTATTTTCATATCTTTCAGCAGCTCTCTTTTATTATTCACATTTTTGTTCTTTAATAATGTTTTTAATTATGTTATTAATATGTTATTTCTTTTCATTATGTCTTTTCAGATTTTTATTATGTTATTTCTTTTTAATTATGTTTTTTTAATATTTATTTATGTTATTTCTTTTTAATGATGTTTTTATGTTTTTAGGTTTGTTATTAATATATTTTAATTAATTTTAATTTTTAAGAATTAGGTAGGACCCATGAGATGAAGCGGACTGATGTTTCAGCAGCGTGAAGAACTACTTCTATGTTTTTATCTTTCTTTTATTCATTTTCTTTTTTCTTTTTCAGGGATGATCGAGCAATCATGCAGCGATATTCAATCTGCCTTTTCTTTTCTTTTTTTTATTTTTTCCTTATCTTTTTTTTTTCAGGATAAATCATCAAGGCATAGGTTCATCTCTGGTCGAATCCGTCATCGCCTGGCACGATTCATCATCGATTTTTACACGCGATTACGGGAAGGATAGGAAGAACACCGGCGCGCGTGTCGGCGTGCACAAGCGTGGGTGTTCTCGGGCGCGATTAAATTTCGTTTGATTGCTCGTATCGAAAACGCGGATTTAGAGTAGAGTCACCGTTTTTCTAAAACTCACGTGAATGAACGCGGGCGCGACTTAAAAGTCCTACCGGGGACTTCGTTTATATTTGCTCGAATATTCGATTAGATTACCTCGCGAACGCGTTTTTTTAGAGTAGAGTCACCGTTTTCCGAACACTTGCGTGGGTGTCCGGGCGCGATTAAAAGTCCTATCATGGACTTCGTTTAGTGTTGAAATTCGGGGTGCGCGAACGGTTTACCTTGTAGTGCTGTACATAGCTGGCTGATGTTATGACAATCCTCATATTTGGTAGCGGGGCGGAAATCCCGACAAATATCATGGAAAGTCTAAATACCGGTTAGCATATGTCACTTTGGATTTCAACTTAGAGTCACCGTTATTCTAACACTCACGTGAGTGTTCGCGTGCGCGATTAAAAGTCCTACCGGGGACTTCGTTTTGTTTGCTCGAATATTCGATTAGTTTATTTAGAGTAGAGTCACCGTTTTCCGAACACTTGCGTGGGTGTCCGCGCGCGATTAAAAGTCCTATTATGGACTTCGTTTTAGTGTTGAAATTTGGAGTGCGCTTCGGATTTCAACTTAGAGTCACCGTTATTCTAACACTCACGTAAGAGTTCGCATGCGCGATTGGAAGTCCTACCGAGGATTTCGTTTGATTTCTTCGACATATCGATTAGATTACTTCGCGAATTTGGATAGAACAGTAGAATCTACGTAATTATAACACACGTGAGTGTTGCGAACGCGATTAATACACTTTGATTGTTCGAAATTCGGATGCACGAATTTAGATGTGCTTAATAATTCGTTATGCCTGAGGCGGAGGGTGTCGAACGGTTAAGCTTTCTGTAAGTGGAGTCCCTGTAGCTAAGGCTAGATACTTCCTGTTAGCTTTGTACCATGCCCAAGATATCCGAAGCGGAAGGCATAAGGGATCGGTATCGCGGAACGCGGATTTTAGAGTAAAGTAGAGTCACCGTTAGCTCGTGGGTCTCCACATGCAGCAACTTCCACGTAGTGAGACCTGGATCGTTAATACTTGCAAAGTTTAATTGTAAATTTTTAAATGCAAGTATTACCGAACGAATAGCTGCATATTGTATTACTTTTCCAATATCTTTTCAAACTAATTCCAACTAAACATTACCATATTTTCATTTTATATAGCTAATAATACTTCAAAAGAAGAAATTTGACAGAAATATATTGTACAATAATTTCTCAGAGAAATGAAAAGGAAATTTTTCTATCTCTCTTTTACGTCCACTGTCATTTCTATTTATTCTTATTCACTCTCATTAATTATCCTTTGTGTATTTCGGGTGGGACCCATGGGAGGGGCCTGTGGGGGAGGGCTTCTGTGCGGGTTGCTGTCTCAGCATCATAGAGAACTTTTTCTCTTGTCTTATCTTTTTGGGGCTCTCTATTCTTCTCTTTCTGGGGCTCTCTTTTCTTTCTCCGGCTCTCGTTTCTATCTCAAATTTTTCTTTTTGAATTATGTTTTCAATTATGTTATTATTATGTTATTTCCTTTTTATTATGTATTCTTAATATTTATTTATGTTGTTTCTTTCCAATTATGCATTTAATTACGTGTTTCATTAAGAGTTAATGTTTTTAATTATGTTTTTCATTATGTTTTTGATTATGTTGTTAATTATGATTTATAAGCTTTAGGTAGGAACCATGGGATGATGCATGCTGCTTCTCTTTTCGTTTCTTTTTCTAGATCTCTTATCTATTTATATATATTTATTTTCTATTTGTATTTTATATATGTTAATATATATTATGTTCTGTTTTATATATTTTTTTGTTATTTTATTTCCTTTTTATCTTTTTCTTTTACAGGATAGGTCATCGAAGGATAGGTTCATCTGCGGACGGATGGTACATCGAATGGCAAGATTCATCATCGATTTCTACGCGCGAATACGGGAAGGATAGGAAGAACATCAGCGCGCGTGTCGGCGGGCACAGGCGTTGGTGTTCTCGGGCGCGATTAAACTTCGTTTGATTGTTCGAATCGAAAACGCGAATTGTAGAGTAGAGTCATCGTTTATCTAACACTCGCGTGGGTGTTCGGGCGCGATTAAAGGTCCTACCGTGGACTTCGTTTGATTTCTTCAAAATTTCGATGGGGGTACTTCGCGAATTTCGGCTTAACAGTAGAATCTACGTAATTATAACACACACGTGAGTGTCGCGACGCGATTAGTATTTCTAAGGAGTGCGCTTTGTTTGTTCGAAATTCGGAAAGCACAAATTCAGATGTGCTTAATTATCCGTTATGTCTGAAGTGGACGGTGCAAATGGTGGAGCTATCTGTAAGAGGTGTGCTGTAGCAAAAGCTACGCATACCCTGTTAGTTAAGAAGCCAGTGCATTGAAGCGGAAAGGTATCGCGGATCGGTATCGTGGCACGCGGATTTTAGAGTAGAGTCACCGTTAGCCCGTGGGTCTCCACATGCAGCAACCTCCACGTGGTGAGACCTGGATCGTTAATACTTGCAAAGTTTAATTGTAAATTTTTAAATGCAAGTATTACCGAACGAATGGCTGCATATTGTATTACTTTTCCATTATCTTTTCAAACTAATTCCAACTAAACATTAATATTTTTCCACTTTATATAACTAATAATACTTCGAAAGAAGAAATATGGCAGAATTCTATTGTATAATAATTTCTCAGAGGAAAGAAAAAGAAATTTTTCTATCACACATTTATGTCCGCTGTGATTTCTATTTATTCTTATTTACTCTCATTAATTATCCTTTATATATCTCGATTAGACGATTAAACTTCGATTGATTGCTCGTAACTTCTCGGAAACGCGGGTTATAGAGTAGTTATCGTTATTCTAATACTCCTTGGTCTCCTGATACAGCAACTTCCACGTGGTGAATTGGTATTACTTATGATGTATCGAAATCTTACGATATATCATATCTAGATCATTTAACGCAAGTACTACCGAGTGAAAGGCTGGATATTTTATTGGGTTTCGAAAATTTTTTGCCTCTATTTCTAACTAAACATTAAAATACTTGAATTTTACATAATTAATTATATTTCAGTAAATAAATAGATTAGATATAGTAGAATACTAAAAGTATTTTGTAGGAAAACGTATTGAAAAATTTTCTCTTCTTTATTATTCTTACTTATTCTTATTTATTTTTATTATTATTACTTATTTTTATTGATTTTATTTATTGTTATTTTATTCTTTCCTTTTGCTAAAATTAAATATTCTGAGAGCGAAATCCGATTAACAGCCTTAATCAGATCTTAAGTCTAATTGTAATGTAGTTTCTATGAATTTTTTATAGATGGCATTATAAGCTTTTTCCATGTTGTTAAATATCTTTGAGACCTCCTGGCGACAGCGTAAACATTTACCATAAATTCATATCTCTCTAAGTCATGTTATGTGTTATGTGTTTGTTTTTTTTAATCTCATTAAAGATTGTTTATTAAATTATTTCTGCCATTATTTTAATAATGACAGAAGCATCTAATTCTAAATCTGTAAATGATCCTCAGTATTATAAAAATGAATCAACCAATTATATAGCTGGTGTGCATTTCTACCATTATAGGTTAAATAGATTCAAATTTTTAAATAACTATTCTCTTTATCAATTGTTAAGAATAGAATGATATATTTTATTTCTAAAATTGCAGTTAATATATATTATTTTATAATTATAGAAATTCGACAAATGATGCATGGATTTGGTGATTGTAGTGAACCATTAATAGAATCCGCAAAAATAATAGAAGATATTGTATTGCATCAAATGAGAGGAATTGTTAAAAAAGCATGTGAAGTTGCTGAAAGGCGAGGAATATTGAAAAAATCTAATATTGTAACAGCGGAAGATTTTATGTTTTTGTTACGTAAAGATAAAATTAAGCTACAACGATTGCTTAAATATTTAGGTATATTATAATAATTATTTATACATGATAATTTAAATGTTACTTAATTGAAATTTTTTGATATCTTGTAGAATTGAAACAGTTCAAAGCTTCTGTCAATAAAGTTTTGAAAAGTGATGATCCAGAGGATATAGTAGATAATGAACAATTACAAAATAATAAACCAAAGGGTCCATATCATGAATTTCTTAGTACCATTGACAATACTGGAGAACTTTTTGAAAATAAATCTGTTATAGATGAAATAAAATTAAACAGATGCATTCGTGCTGAGATGATTACACGTTCAATGGATGAAGCACGTTACATTAAATTTAGTAATGCGCGTAATGCATCGTTTGCAAATAAGAATCGTCATAAATTTAGTGACTGGATTTGTACAGATGGTAATTTTTCTCCGTAATATTAACGCATTAAAAAATATAAATATATAATACAATTATATCTTAATACAATTGGTAAAATTTGTAGGTAACATCACAATATCCAAGGAAGGTTATGTGATTTTAGGATATTTAGCATATGAAACAGTTGCACAAATTATTGATCTTGTTTTCTTAGTGCGCCAAGATCAAACCAAAATATATGGAGATGCCATAGATCGTCTTAAACTAAGTTATGTTAATCCATATACATATAAGCCGTATTATCATGGAAAGGTTTGTGATATATAATTAATTTATAAGTTTTTAAAAATGATTATTATATATATGCATGTAAGAACATATAAAATATTTGAAACCATATATATTTTTAGGGTGCTGCAACTAAACCAATAACTCCAGCTGAAATAACTGAAGCTCTTAGACGATTCTGGTCACCACAGTTAGATATAACAGGACCATTTAATCGTTGGTCAGTACGTCCACCTCATTTGAAATTCCTTTCTTGTTAAACTTATACTATAAGTGAGGTAAGATTTTTAGAAAATTATTATGTATTCTTTTTTACAATAAAAGCCATAATATTTTACAATAAAGAAATGACATTAGTAGATAATATTTGTATTAAAATTGACTTGTATTTATTGACTTTGACTTTTGTTTTCTGTACATATTGTTTTTTTTTTTTTTTTTTTCCCAGATAGTAAACCTATATAAGATCACATTTCACATTTTCGCATTAATGTCATTTTTTATAAATTTTACAACTTAGTAATCTATTAATTATTTTTAAAAAATAAAATAATATTAATATTACATTAAAAAAATGATACATTGGCATTCATTGTACTTTTTATGAAATAATCGATTTCCTACTAATATTACTACACATTTATGATATATTATAATATATATATTATTTGTATATTCCATTCTAAAACTAGATTAAAAATTAATAGATAATATAATTACATACCAACAAAATTAATATCTACATAATTGCTCTATTTTGCTAACTTTCTTTTTAATGACTGATTTCTCCATTCATGAATTCACGCATATACTAATTTTATTTCTGTATCATGGGGATAGTAGTGTTGATACCCTGGCTTTTCCTTCTGCACCACCAGTAATACATGTTCCAGATTGATTAGCACTGGACCAATCACAACATAATGTTCCTTTATGTCCACCAAGTTCTAAAACTTTTGTTTGCATACCAGGGGGCATCTACACATACAATATTTTTAGAAATCCAAAATTTATATATTCATATCTATAATAAGTACAATAGTTCGTATGGTTTTTTTTTGCTTACTTTATATATGTTACCTCCACTTTGTGTACAAAGTAACATATAATTTCCACTCTGATCAAATGTAAATAATTTCCCATGGAAAGCAGTTTTTTCAATTTTAATTTTAGTTTCCCACAAGATTTTTCCTGAGTGGTTTAAGCTTCTTTGGCATAATTTCCCATCTTCACTTCGAGCACAAATATTTGTGAAATCATTTATCAATTCTATATCAATTACAGGACTCGAATGAGAACCAAGATTATCTATTATTTCATTTCGCCTCAAATCATGTATCAGTATATTGCCGTTTGACATTCCTGTGATAAGCAGTTGACCATTGTGATTAAATGCAGAACATAAAGCAACTACATTTTGTTCTGTAGGTAAAATTCTTTCTAATTTCGTCGATTTTATGTCATATAAAAGTAATTTGCTTTCTGTAGGATCTGATACTGAGCATACAAATGTAGAATCGGTTGGATTACAAAGTAAAGTAATAATCCGTGATCCTTCATGTTGTATTTCCCAAAGTGTTTTACAATCACGCGTTTCGTGTAATTGAATTAGTCCGTTATTGTCGCCATGTAAAAAGAAACGTTCATTTTTTGATATCCAATCTAATGCAGTTATAGCCTTATTTGCGTTTGTCATAGGTGAATTAAATGTCATAACAGTTCTAATAAAGAAATTCAAAGAAAAAAAAAAAAAAAAAAAAAAGAAAAAAAAAAAAAAAGAAAAAAAATATAAACGATTTTATGAATTTTAATATATCGTAAAATTTATATTATAAACGAATATACGAGAAATATATACTTTGGTGATGGAATTGGTGTCCATACTTTGATAACGCCATCAGCATCACCCGTTGCTACATATGAACCACTTGCATTGCTTTTACATTGAATAATAGATGTTTTATGTTCTGTATATTCCTCCTGAAAAATTTGTTCATAAGGCATTTGTAATAATTATGATTCGTGTCTTAAAATAAATTGTTTAATGTTTATGAACATTAATTAACCTGACTTAAAAGAATATAAGTTGACTCAATCTTTTCTTTTGTTTTTCTGTCGACAGTAGTATCAATAGATGAATCTCTTTTTCTAGTACTTGTTAATCGAGAATCACAACTCATACTTCTTTTAGCAACTGCTTCAGTTTTTGCAACTGAATTCAATCTTCCTTTAGTGTTTGTCCTTTTTGTAGATGCTATATCAGATTCTGTATGTTTCTTAATATTTGTTGCAGATTTTCTACTTAAAATTGGACTTGAACCACCGCCTATATTCTTTATTAAACTTCTCAATGTTTTAGGATTTTCCATTAAAGGAGATTCCCTAAACAAAAAATAATGTAGATGTATAATTTAATTATTTAATACGTTATATAGAAGTACAATACATACTGAGCAATGATATAAAAGTCATCCATAATTGGTGGATACTGTGGTACTGGTCCTGGATTTACATCAGCGATTGTTTCTATTTTAATAGGTTCATTTAATTTTTGTCTCAGGGCTTCATTCTCCTCTTGTAAACGTTTCAACTTATTCGTATCTTCATCTATTGTTAATAATGTTGGTTGTGGCATACACTGTAAAAGTTTAGTTCATTGGAGATATAACATTTCATTATGTTAATCCATTTCATATTTATAATTAAAACTTGAAATTTACCTACTTGAAAAATAGTTGCAAGAAAATTATGTAAAGAAACCAACATAGTATCTTGCCATTGTCTGGTAAAATGCACCGAATATGTTGGATTATCTTCAGGATTTTTTACAAATGGTAATGCTGCGAGATTATAATTAAAAGAAAAAATATATATATATATTTTGTATATTCATTATGTTGGATTATCTTCAGGATTTTCTTTTTTACAAATGATAATGTTGCGAGATTATAATTAAAAGAAAATATATATATTTTGTATATTTCATAACTAAAATATATCATACCAAACCATTCTTTCCATTCAGAATGTCCTTGTAATTCCGGTGCCATTTTAGTAAAAAATTCTTGAATACGATCTTGCTTATTATTTACAGCTGCATTTACTAGATACATTTTTAAAACAGCATTCTCTAATTTTTTTATAGCCGGAGTAAAATGATTTTCCAAACGGGAAAACATTCTAATATCTAAATGACCCCATAATTCTCTCAAAGATAATAAATCATATGTATATATGTATTGCATCAATTGATCAACAATTTTATCAACCTAGTGAAAAAAAAAGAAATGAATGATCAATAAAAAGTTATTAAACTTGCATTCACATTAATCATAAAAAATTTCTTTTAACGTAAATTGAAAAAGTAACGAAGGGGTTATGTATTGAAAATGATTGTTTTGAAGCTACATTTAAAATCTGATTGATTAAAGTGATATAAATGATTATAAATCAATCGTATATTAAATAATGAATCCTATATATGTCAAACAAATAAATATATAAACATCTTTTTTCAATAATGCTGCATACAAAGTAAATGTTGTTGCACTCTTTATTTTCTTCATATCTTATATTGCGATGTTCTCACCCTGAAACCTTTTTCTTTCTCGGTCTTTAAATCGTTGTCGAAGGCTTTCAGAGTTTGACTAAATCCTCGAAATAATAAATACTCCTTGACCAGCTCATCAACATACTGAATATGAGACATTTTCCCTCCAAATTCGTAGTAACATTCAATCTTTCCTTCAATTGACAGCACTGTGTTGTCATCCTTCGGCCATTTTGAATTCTAACGTAGCCATATTGTTTTCTTAATGAACGTAAACGAAGCGCGAACGAAATGAAAACAATTTTATTATTAATCATATATATTCACAAGTAATTTTAATATCGATTGATATTTAATATATATATACATATGTATTTACATAAATAAACATGTATCCTATAATAGAATTAACGATTATAATTTTTTTTATATATGTATTTTATATTCTATAGTGAATTTCATATATTTGTATGTCGGAATTAAAGAATGTCGTCCAATCATATCTTTGAACGTAAGAAAAAAGATGGAAGCGTAATTTATTATCACAGAAATTAAGAGACATTACAAAAATTAATTTTTAATTATTCAAAATGATCTAATATAGTTACAATGAAGAAAATATCATGATAAATTTTGAATAGCATGAAACAAATGTTTATTGTAAATGTTACTAATTGTTTATTCAAAATGTTGTTTAATTAATCTTTAATTGAATAATTAAATATAAAAAAAAAAAAATATAAAAATAGAAAGAAGAAAGTAAACTACAACAAATTGTTTTACACGCACATAAAAGTTATTTATTGTTTAAAATATAAAGAGAAAAATAGGCATTCGATATTTAATTGTTCGACATTTTTTTTTATAAATCGCATACTAACTTTTACAAATGGGATCTTGTGTCATAGGAATTAGATAATATAGTAAGTAGCTAATACAGTTGATTTTTAAAAAGGCACGATTCTCTTTTTTTTTCTTGTAGTGAAAAATGGCTACGTTGTTCTATTTATATTTATTTTATATAATTTCGCACAAAAATGATTAGACCTTTACAGCTTAAATTCGATGCTTTGAGATAATATCTTAATCTTGCATGCAAATATAGAAAATAGAAATAGAAGGAATAAAATCGTAACCAAACAATAAATTACTAGTAATCTAAAAATTAGACTTTACAAGCGACAAACGAAAATATCATTAAAAAATACATAATATAATCAGTCAGAACTAGTAATATATATATATATATATATATATATATATATATTTATATATATATATATATATATATATATTTATATATATACATACACATATAGGTATATAATGAATGCAATATTATTATATATTAAAGATAAAGTCATCGTGTCGATGTTCATCTAACCCCATTGGAATTATAATATGCAATATTATTAATAAAATATTTGAAAAACAATTCACATATAATTTATCTATGCTACAATTTATCTATGTTATGTTAATAATGGACGTGGTTCTCGATAGAAGAAATAGTACCTCTCTTGCAAATATGATTGATAATTTACATTGCATATTAGATAAGTGAATTTTTAAATATTATGTACGAAAGCAGATATTACTTGTGTCAAATTATTATTTTCTGTTCTTGAAATCACAATAATCGGTAAAAAATGAAATAGTAAAGAATATTAATTAGTATTAATGAAATAGTAAAGAATATTATTAGTATTAATCTGTATGGAGTAATAAGAAGCAAGAAATACAAATTGTATATGATTAAGAAAATGTAAAGATCATTGTGTAAATTGTTTAAAAGAGAAATTGTAAAAAAAAAAAAGGTGGAATATATATTTTCATGTGTTTATATTTATTGTCAATAGATATTAAAATATGAGGAACAAACCGTAAAATAAAATAAATGATTAGCATTTAAAAAATAATATTCTCAGTCTGCTTTTTCACATAATCATGAGAAAATAATATATTATTATTATTATATAAGACGATCGATGTTATCCTAAAATTATACTATCTGTATCACAAATCATTGACAAGACAATGACAATCTTTTCAATGATACATCGATTTCTTTATCAATTTTGAAATGAATAAATGTGACAGCGTAAAGCGGTCTACATATACGTTCGCGATTGTTCGAAGGATATCCCAAAGGACAAGCTCTTCTGATCATTTTTTTCTTATAAATTAATTAAGCGAAAGAACGACGTAGACGACGACGACGACAACGATAAGGCCGCTCTCATTGTGCAGAAGTGTTTTTCATTTCTTTTGTTTCTCTTTCTTTCTCTCTCTCTCTCTCTCACTTTTTTTTACTCGATAAAAAAGTGGATTATTTCAAAGAAGAAAGCGAATATATCTTTCTGTTTCATATATAAATATCCCTTTATCACGCATGCATATATATATATATATATATATATATATATATATATGTGCATGCACTCATAATACATATATATATTTGTTGTGATAATAAAAGCCGAAAGTCCATCTGATCAAGCAAGCAGAGGATTATAATTTTTCAAAATTGGAATACGCACTTAAAGCTCTTTTGAAAGAACGTAAGATCAATTAAATGTTTTCTTCCAATAATCATATCTACAAGTATTTTTATAACTTATAGATCTACATCCTCTTGTTTCGCTTTAGGTGCTATCTTTTCAACACTTTCAGAATCTTTTATAGATGTATGAATGTCTGCCACTTCAACTGGTGGTGGTGGAGCAGGTTTCACCGATCCATCGTCATCCGCAATTTCAAAGCCGATCGTGGCACCAATTTTTTGGCTTGCCTGTTTGAATGAATCCGACAGCATCACCTGTGACATATGAGGACGATATTTAAATAAATAAATATATATATATATATATATATATATATATATATATATATAATGTCATTGGACCAAGTAGAAATAGATAATAAATATTATTTATGATATTTACCTGTACTACGTTGATGCACATCGAAGTTAGAGCCAGACCAAATACCAGGTATATTATCGAACACATCATATACATGGGATGCTAAATCAATCAATAAATTTGTTAATATTTAATCAAATCAACATAATAATTATAATTTATTGTAGATTAATTTCGATATAAATTGAATGAAACAGTGCTCTATGTGTGACTATTGGGAAAAGCATGTGCGATAAATGAGTGCAATTATGGCAATTATAGGAGTGAAGCATACGCTTGTTCATTTTAATTTCTTTTTTTTTTTTTTTTTTTTTTTTTTTTTTTTTTTTTTTTTTTTTTTCATTTTAAATCTTACCATCTGAACGCCACCGTGAAAAATAAAAGCAGAAATGAAATTAATTCCATAATTTAAAATTAGCAACGCGAGAATTATTTTTAAAGGAAAAACGATATGCATTCATGTCATTCACGTGAAAATTAGAATGCTAGTAAGCAAATTAAGCCGGATATGCAGGCTTTGTTTTTTTCTATAGTGCCATACCATTCGGAATTTATAGGAATCATTATATGGTATAGACTCAATCATATATATAACATATATAATTTCTTATTATAGAAATTAATAATGGATAGAAATATAGAGATTATCAATTCTTCCATGCTCATTTTGTTTACAAAAATATGTATTATAAATCTGTGTGTGTGTGTGTGTGCGCGCGCCCGCGCGTGTGTGTGTGTATGTATGTATGTATGTATGTATGTGTTGTATACGTATGTTGTATTATGTCATATTATATAGTTTTAATTTATTTTATAATTTATAAAGATAGATCATGATTACCTTTGGCACGTAATCGCCGAAACCGATAGTGCTCATTGAAATGAAAACAAAATAGAAACTCTCGAAGAAACCCCATTGCTCCCACGCATTATAAAGCGTAGCACCTATGAAGATATATCCAAGAAGAATGAATATTGCCACTGATATCGGAAGATTAAATTCATCATCTATTGCGAACGTTGACATAGCCGGTGTTCCCGGTGTGTCTGGTGCATTTCCATCTATATTTAATACGGCCTGTTGATTTTGTTGCTTTTGAATCTCTTCTATATCTTCCGGGTTCATTTGGGATGGTCTTCTAAATGTCGCGAGATCGTATACCAGTTGGACGCCTTTCATAACTTCCTTTAATAATAAATTTTTATCGAAATATAAATTCGTGGAAATATTATTAATATAAGAATTAAATGAAATAGTGAGAGATATTCGTAGAACGTATATCATACCTAATATAATTAATTGACATAAATATTGTTGACATTATTAATAACTATAGAAAAAAATAATATTACAATAATAAAGATATAAATTTATATAACTATAATATCTATTATAAGCTATATGTTTTGTGATATAACGAATAATTTTCATGGATAACAAATAATCGATTAAAACTGAAAGATCATGCTTATATATCTTTTCTTTGTATAATTAAACAAATTATATTGATTCACCTGTACAGGCACAGTTCCACGAACTTTTCGACAACTTCCAGTGTAATAGAGCCTTCTTACGAATGCCCAAAGGAACTTGATACCGCGTGTAAATAATTTGCCAAAGTCTGCCAATAAGATAAGAAACATCGGAATACCAAATATAGCGTAAACAATCGTGATGGCTCTTCCGGTTGTAGTGCTCGGTGAGATATGACCATATCCTAAAGAAATAAAAATGTGTTTTTGTTAATTAATATATCATTAGATAACGCTTGACGAGAGATAGAAACATTTTTTATGAATTCGATCGTATCGAAATAGATCTTATATATATAATATATATATATCATCTATTTGTCTTCATTGTAAACGAAATAATCCTGTAAGTTGGTGAATTTATTTAATTAAATGCTTATTAATTTATCGTAATGGTGATAGTTCATTGACGATTCATTTTGACTTCGTATTATTATAAAATCTAGAAATACTTTAATTCGATATTAATCGAGAAACATTACATATCTTGTACAATTATGAATCGGAAAATTTTTGATATTCAACAGAACGTTCTTTTCGTTGATCAGATCAATATCTTCTCACCGATAGTAGTGATCACAGTGAGACAATATACGACGGCATTCAAGAAGGTCCAACTTCTTTGTCCACTATACGTGTGTACACCTGCCTCATGTGCGGTATGTAATTGTTCCTCAAACTCCATTAACTTTCTTCGCGCCAGGCTCTTCCAATCGTCTTCTCTAAGATTGTGACTATAATTCCATAGGCTGTCCAAAAAGTCTCTCTTTACTCTCTTTACGCCGCACTTGTAAAAGGTCTCGAATGCACCTTCGGTAAATCGAAAAACAAAAGCACCAAGACCGCAATATATCATGATCAAAATTAATTGGGCTATACAACGATTTCTCATTTTTCTTATTATCCTCATTTCTATTGGATTTTGAGTCATGAAAGCCTTTAATTCGGATGCGATGTCCTTTAGCGCACGAAGGAAATCCAAGAAAGTAACTTTTTCTTGTATATCGGTACGTTCCTTCTCAGAATTTGTTATTTCTTCGATTGATTCATTTTTCGGCATATCCTCGCGTTCTTTCTCTATCTCAGAACTATCAGTTTTTTTCTTTTTCATAAAGAATGAAAACAATGTGAATCGAGAGTACCAAGAGCTTTTCAACGAATCTACCGGCTCATTTTTCACCAAATTAATAATCTCTTGATGTTCGCTTTCGCTATGAATCATACCAATTTTTCGCCTTCTCATAGCCATTATTTCATTAGCTTCCTGATAGTCCTCTGGTAAATCAGGATCCAAAATGCTACGTTCTCTCAATAAATATTCGCGCTGTGCTTTCGCAAAATCCTCTATTAAACTATCGTTACTCAATGGTATCACTTGTTTTTTAACATCTGTCGCTGATCTCTTTACAACTGGTTGTCGTTCCAAGGATCTGGGTGGGAAGCTTTCGCTTTTCTTCATCGTCGCTCCCTCTGTAATACTTTCATTGGGGTCAGGGGGTTGTTGTAAAGATTTTTTCTCAGGTTTATCCTTAGGGCGAATTTTCGTATCGAACGAATGTTTCTCACGAACAGACTTATCGCCCTCGTTCATTCGAGCTCTACCAGTGGATTTTCTCGTTCTTGGTCTGACAATTTCGGAGGACTTTAATCTACTTGGGCTAGTCTCGCTCTTTTCCTCACTAGAATCCGTTGACCGAGGATGTCTTTCGATCGTACGATCCTTCGATCTTTTTTTCGTTCGTTTTTCAACTTTCCTCGTGTCGATAAGTTCGCTTTCATCTTCCCTTATCCTCAGAGTTTCCTTTTTTCCAATATCCTCCTCCTCCGCCTCCTCTTCCACCATTTTACTCGGAACCTTAATATCCTGTTGTAGATTCCGTTCTACGTTGTTATCGTTATCGATTTCACGTGAACGATTAATAAGACTTGTTGTTGCTTGCGAAGAAATCATATCTCGACGAGCAACATCCTCAAGTTGTATAGCATTCTTTTTACCGTTCGTAGTTTTCTTTCTTTCATGCGTTCCTTCCTTCTGATCTTGTTCCTCGTTTAATCGCCCGTCTTTCTCCTGACCTTTCACCTTTCTCTCCTTTTCCATCTCTTCCATACGTTCGGTATCCTCAGCCATCTTCTCCATTCTCGCTCTCCTAATCTCTTCCTCATCCTCGGATGTCTCTACGAGTTGACTTCTCGACGAGGGTTCCGGTGTTTTTTCGCGTCTCTTTGCCGCTGCCTTGCGACGTCGGTGGACCGTGTAACTATCCTCCATCGTCGACAACTCGTCAACGATGAGAAATCTCGTAACTGTGTGTGCCTCTTGTGGAAAGACACGTGATTGATATTAACAGATCAGGGTAGAGGGGGAGAAGGAAAGAGGGCAGATAGAGAGATAGGGAGGCGGGTAAGAAAGGAAAATCCTTAGACAGATAGAAAAATATAAAGAATTTGGAAAATGGAATGAAATAAAAAATGGAATAGAAGTTAAGGATTAATAAGAAAAGATTAAAAAGAAAATGAGATCGCGATTTTAACCAGTCTCCTTGTATCTTTAGTTTCTTTCTATTTGTTACGTGCACGTAGAGCGAAAGACAGAAATAAAACGGAGGTTGCTCCCACCACAACCAGCACCACCACTGGTAATACGAGCGAAAGCTCGGAGAAAACGCTAGTGCTAATGCTAGCTAGGTAGAAGAAAACGATGTTACTTTTGACGCAGCACGTTAACTCCTCGTCGTCGTCGTTGCCGTTGTCGTTCTCGTCAGTTTATCGAGCGACGCTCGAATTGGCGCAATTGACGCACAACCGTGTTCTCCGATTCTCTCTCTCTCTCTCTCTCTCTCTCTCCCTCTCTCTCTCTCTCTCTCTCTCTCTCTCTCTCTCTCTCTCTCTCTCTCTCTCTTTTGGCGTCGCGATGCCGCGCCTGTATGTACCGCAACTCATTTTACGTAGCGGCATTTCGACCGGATAGACGAACCGCGCCGGCGCCACGTGCTATCATCTTTTCCCCCCTAATTTCCGATAACTTACACCTAAAACTTAACACTACCTATTCTTCTTCCGTCATCTTCTTATGGTCTTTTTAGGGGCGACTTGCTATTATATTTTTTATATTACCGTTATCATTACTAATTGCTATATTACTTAATATCAATATATATATCATTCATACATATTCACACATCATCATTATCATCATATATATATGTATATGTATATGTATATGTATATGTATATGTATATGTATATGTATATGTATATGTATATGTATATGTATATGTATATGTATATGTATATGTATATGTATATGTATATGTATATGTATATGTATATGTATATGTATATGTATATGTATATGTATATGTATATGTGTGTGCGTGTGCGTGTGTGTCTACTTAATAATATTATTACTTAACATCAATATATATTATTACTTATATAATTATTAGTTAATATCAATATAAATCAATATCAATATCAATACCAATATATATATATATATATTTCTTTTTTTCTAGCGTAATATCACTAAACAATATCTTCTTTTCACAAAAGCCGACATGATATTCACTTTTAGAGCTATTATTTTAATATTAATCTTCTCTCTATCTCTCTTTACTTTCTTTAACTATAATTAAAGTAGTAGAATTTACTTCTTATTCTTTCATTATAAATGGAGGTATAGAAATTATTGATATTCCGAGCTTTTCTTTTTTTATAATACTATGTAATTGAATTCTCAATAATTTTCATATAACATAGTGCATGAGAAATTTTCAGGAATATTTCTTTTTGTTATTAAAAGTATCTTTATCGTCACATTACGTTTCACATCGTAAAAGACAAAACAAATCTATAAAGATTTAATTTAAGATTTTCTATTGATCATGATAAAAATTATTATACTTTCGAACTTTTAATGTATCTAGGTATGTACATTGTGACATATTATTATACTTCGTCGTAATATCTATTTAAAATAGACATCAAGAATGTGAAAATGATGGCGCCGTATCTCGAAATAGTTGTATAAAATGTCGCTGACTCTCTCTCTCTCTCTCTCCCTCTCTTTCTGTCTATCCTTGTCTCTGCTCTTTCTCCTCAAAAAGATGACTTGCTAAAGACACTTCCAAGATATATACAAATAAAGAGAGGTCACATCTTTTTTGGAAGATGACCAAATATATGCTTGAATGCTCGGTTGTGACCGAGTAATCTGACCCGATTCTTTTTTTTTTTAGGAAAGATAACCATCGACATGTGTATATATATATATATATATATATATGAACATACATACATACATACATACATACATACATACATAAATAAATAATTAAATGAAACAGCTATTTTGTACATGTAAATCGAATGATCTATTTTTTATTTCTTTTTTTTCACGTTTGAACGTTCTTATTTTGTTTCTTCTTTTTTTATATTCTTCTTTGTTCGAAAGACAATTAGAACATAGTATGTCATCGATGGTTATACGATTTTGATGATTTCTTTGTTATATCTTATTTTTTATTATTGTTTTTGTTGTTGTTTGTTTAAACGAGATGTAACATCTGTTAAGCGTCGTCTTTTAACGAGATCATTTATTTTTTAACAATATTTATTATAAAACGTAAGAAAATTTCAAACACGTGTCAAGTAAAAATTATAGACTAAGCGCGCGCCCGCGTGCGCGTGCGATCTCTTTTTTTCCACCCTGATTATTTCTTCCAATTCTCTTCTAGTTTTTCGTTACGTAATATGAACTACTCGAAATAGTATGCGTGGGCAAGATGTTCTCTCAGCATTCGAAATATATATATATATATATATGTATGTATATGTATATGTATACATCTCATGCGTATATATATATATATATATATATATATATATGTACTAATGTAAAAATATATAAACATTCCAGAATAATTTATATATTCTGATTCAACGAGGAAAAGTTCATATCGAAGGCGGCGTTAACATTTTGTAGACTGGCGATTGATACCCGATTGTTATTTCAAGATAAATGGAGTTTCTTGTAACAAAATTACGTTTCTCATCGCAGTATCTATTAACCATCGTTTATATATATTTCACTAGAGTGAGATTTAGTGTGGCAGCGACTAAACAAATCAACCCCGCACTCTACCCCTTCCCTTCCCACCGTACTTGTGTTGGATTAAAGTGCAGCTATAAAGATAGATACAAATCTTCCAAATGATCTCGAGAATGTCTCCCGATGATTACGATATACGACCGTTTCATTATTTTATTCGACACGACGACAATTGCAATCAAATCGGATAGATATTTTTTGACAAAAAAAAAAAAAAAAAAAAAAAAAAAGAAGAAAAAGAAACAAAGGAAAAAAGAAAAAAAACAAGCACGATACTATATCGCGAACTTTAAATTAATACATGTATAAATACAAAACATATGTGTATTTTATTTTTAAAACAACACGTCGCATTTATTAAACGATGATCGTGTTATTGAATGTAAAAAAAAAATGAAAAAGAAAAAAAATATATATATATATATATTTATTTATTTATTTATTTATTATTATCGTTAGAAAAATTGTTAGGTTAAAAATTCGTATTCGTAAAATTTTTAATAGGACTCACCGATGGTCGTATAAATGGTGCCACAGTAAAAAACGGCATTCCAAAATGTCCACACTTTTTCGCCACGGTCGATTACGCCGAGTTTGTAGAATTCGTAAAGGTGTTCTTCATATTTCATAAGTTCCCTTCGGGCTCCTCCCTTCCAAAGTTCCACATCCGAGGCCAATACTTCGTCGTCCCAAAGTTCCCTGATCAATTCGATCGTTTTGTTTCTAAAGATTGTAGAAAAACTATGTATTATATTAATATTATAGTTTATACAATTGAATTACACTTCGTCCGCTCTCCCCACACTCCCCCCAGCCCCTATCCCCTACATCCTCATCCCTTCGTGTTATTAATGAAATACGTGAAAAAAAAAGAAATCAGAAAAATAAAAGAAAAAACTTCGATATGAATTTATATCAATATAAAGATCACATGTCGAATATCGAGAATTTTTAATATATTTTCATCGATAAAATCATGAAAACGTGATTTAACAAAGGTTAACTATAGTTAGCGAGATTATAGCTGGACCACGGTAAGTATTATAAGTAAGTAAGTAAGTAACTAAGTAAATACATATCGTGCGTAGAAACTTTATAATATTCATGTCACGCGAAGGAAAATTTCTTACAGATAAATATAATGTAAAAAGGGTCGAATTCTTGTGTTTCTTGCTTAACTTGTGACCTTCGTTCTGAGGTTAATCGATCGTAACATAAAATTGTAGGGAATAGTCATTTACACGAACTCACGATCGAAGTTAACTCGTTGTCACAGTCTTAGTGATATAAACGTATTTGGAGATCGTTTTATCGCGATGCGCAAATCGAATCTATCAATGTCGCACGATCGAACATCTCATATAATTATATACCGTTTGTATTATCATGACAGAAGGGTATTTTACATTTGAATAACAAAAAAAAAAAAAAAAGAAAGAAAAATGAAAAGAAAAGAAAAAAATCATTCGTTTGAACAATTATCAAACATTATTCAGAAAAGATCTTGAATGAAATAACATAAATATATATGTGTCAACATGCTATACTATACTATTCTCTTTTATTCCTTTTTCTTTTTCTTTTTGTTTCTCTCTCTCTCTCCCTCTCTCTCTCTCTTTGTCTCTCGTTAAAATAGACACTTTAATTGTCCCACATTTTCTGGGACTATCATTTGATCTATACGTTTCACAATGTAAATGATTAAACATTTTAATTCCCGCAATATTTTATATTTTTTATTATCGAACGTAAAAAAAAAAAAAAAGTACAGAAGTATAAATAAAAATTAAACGTACCAATCGATACAGATTAGATCTGTTATATTAAAAAGTAATATTTTCGGAGTTCTTTTCAGAGAGATCAGAAAGAAAAAAAACTTTCATTTTAATTTCAAATTTTGGTTTGTTCGTTTTCTTTTTTCTCTTTTCTTTCTTTTTCTTTTTATTTTTCTTTTTTTGTTTTTTTGCTTTTTTTTTTCGATTAACATATAATTTACCTTTCTTGACGTATATTCAAATGAAATATATCCTCGTTCGTTCCTTCGATGGTAATGAAAATCATTGCTCCGGCTACACTATACAAAAATACAATAACTACTAAAAATATGTGGGTGAACCATCGTTTACTCCAGGAGCTAACCTACAAAAGATTTATAATTTCTGACAAAAAGGAAAAATAATTTTTTTCTGAATTTCCAACTTTTGCGAAATATTTAATATATTACCTTCTCGTATAACCAAAATACACTTCTCTCGCCTACGCTAAGTCCAGATTTTGTAAAGTCTTTGATTCCTTTAAATTGTGTAAATACAAATTCGCTAGCTCTATTGGAATAAAATACTTGTGGTTGTCCGGAAACGGGTGTTACAGGCACAGGTGTAATAGGTGCGGGTGTTTGATTATAAGGTGTCGATGCATATCCCGCGGGTGTTTGTGGATATCGTCCATATTGACCAGGAATCGGTAGAGTGATTTTCGGTCTTGGTGGTACTTTTTTAATAACGGGTGAATTAGACATTTCTTTTTTCTTTTTCCTTTTTTTTTTTTTTTTTTTTATCCCGCAATATCTATTTTTATCTATCAGCAATATTTTCGTTTAATGATACAAATTTTATTCTAATCGTAAGTTTCCTTCTTATTTTCTTGTTAAAATGTATTAAATTAAAAATTTCATCGCATTCATTCTATTGTTATTCCCTGAAATTTGTAAGTCAACATTTAAAACTTATATATATATAACATATATAATATATAAATATATAGTATATAATATATAGTATATAGTATATAATATATATATATATAAAGTATATAAAATATATAAATATATAGTATATAATATATAACGTATATATATATATACATACGTTATATATATATATGCATTGTTTTACGCGCGCTCAGTTTTACGAGCGAACGTAAGTACGTAAGTACCACATACGTTACTATAACAAATATCTTTTATCTGTATCATTAGAATAATATCTGTCTATTATCGTGTACTATTTGAAGTGTAAGCGTAAATATATAAATATACGTAAAATCGACGAGATTGATAAACTCTATCTTATAAGAATTTTATTAGAAATTTATCATTAATGAATGTTTCGATTTATAAGAAAAAAAAAAAAAAAAAGGATCAATTTATCAATAAAATTCATTGAAAAAATCTTATAATCCCAAGATATAATTTGAAATTTCATTAATTCATACCTAATAACATTGACTCGTTTGAAGCTCTCATCCAACTTTTTTCCAACAGCAAATATATTTTTTTCTAATATATAATTCACTATCGTTATCTAAAATTATTCGACGATGAGAGAGATCGTTCGTAGGTCGATGACCCAACAGATTCATACAACAAATATACCACCACAACGCTGTGAAAGCCGTTGAAACGACAAATTTAGATGGTATAAAAGAAAATATTCGTACCAGGACACATTACGGAGCCCCTTTTATTATTGGCTCTGTTTGAGATTTTTAATAATTATTAAGAATAATTACACGATTTTTGGGAACATTATCATCGATTATCATAATCAAACTTAAAATATCTACATTATCTTAATAACACTCGACTTTTTTTCTTTTCACTCTTTCCTCTTTTTTTTTTTTCTTTTCTTTTCTTCTTCTTTCTTTTTTTCTTTTTTTCTTTTTTTCTTTTTTCTTTCTTTTTCAAAAATATGTCTCGCCAATGACGAAAGCGAGATAAACAAAGTTCATCATTTATTAAATGTACAATTTATATTCTTTGTAAAAGGAATATGTCGTAAATAAACAGTCTTTAAACCGAAATTTTCGTTGAAATTTCATCGATCGAAATATGCTTGAAATATTATATATATATACATATATATATCTTCTTATTTGTATTCTTTATTATACTCTTCTCTTCTATTTCAATGAAATCGAATAACACGTGACTAACGACCTGTTTAAGAGAGAGAGAGAAAGAGAAGGAGAGAGAGAGAGTGAGAGTGAGAGAAAAAGAGAGAGTGAAAAATATATATATATAGATATATATATAAATATATATATATATATATATATATATATATATATATATATATATATATGTGAGCTACGTCGAGATTAAAGAACAATTTTTAATTTTCCCGGAAGATTTGGCACACTGTCAAACGTAAGTATGTCCTTTTGGTTTATCTTCATGAACGATTCGTATAATTCTCATCTTTCTTCTTTTAGAATCCCTTTAAAAATAATAAATTATAAACTTTGTTCGTTAGTTGTAACAAAACGATCTTATTGTTCTTTTTTTTCTCCTCGTTTGAAGTAAAATTGATGAAAGAAGAACACCTTTATCTCGGAATATTGAGATGTCACAAGATCAAAACACAAAATCACGATTGGAGTATCACGAAATTCAGTAACGTCAACGATAAAGTTTTTTTTATTCTTTTTCTTCTTCTTCTTTTTTTTTTCTTTTTTTTATCTATCTAACAAAATAGACTTTAGATTTGTCCTTTTTTCTTTTTATTTTCTTTTTGTTTTTTTCCTTTTCTTTTTTTTTTTTTTTTTTTTTTTTATTTTTTCTATATATATATATATACACTCGTCGACATTTGATATTTGTTCATTTTGAAAAAGAGGAATTTTTTTTTATATATAGGTATTTCTAGAATGACTCCTCCGTTCTCGTGTTTTTCTCGAATCGATTGGCCATAATTTATTTGGTTCAATGATTTAGAATTAATCGAATTTCTTTCTATTACAATATCTTTCGTTATTTTTACGATGCTTATTATTATCTTCCTTTTATTTATGTTTCTCTTTAACTTTTCATTTGGTATTAATTAAACGAGAGAAATGTTATCGAAGACCCCCTTTCTCTAAATACGAATCCTACGACCCTTCAGTCGTGACGTCGCGACGCCAACTGAACATATTCGCTGTTCTACACCGCCTAGAATTGCTTTGAAATGCTTTCAGTGCTACATTTGTGCGCAACTCGACACACACATATATATATATATATATATTTATATATATATATGTATCTATCCCAAGGCGCGAACGAATTAGTTTCGAAAAAATTTCCTTTTTTTGTTTTTTTCTTTATTTCTTTTTTAAGTATTTTTTTTATTTATTAAAATAAAATCAATTTTTTAAAATTCATTTTTTATCAAAATTTTATCATAATTCCAAACTCATAAATTTTACAAAGTATTATTTTCATATATACACATGGACGCGCGCGCTCGCTCGCTCGCTCATTGTAAAACTTAATTCGTAAATATTACTATTGTATTTATTGTTCTTATTATTATTATTATTGTCTCTTATATTCATATAATTTCATTGTTTCAATCGTAACTCATGAGCGTGCTTTTATATCTTATTAAATAATTTCGAAAATAGTTACATACAGTTTTATAAATAATTATTAAACTCGATACATATATCTTTTACGTTATCAGTGGTCATAAATGCTGGATCAGCTGGATATAAATGGTAAAGCTGTGATATTCAATTTGTACTTGATCATTATAATAAAAGGTTTTTGAAGTGATAGGCTAATATTACGTAAACTAACCTATACAATCAAAAATTTTATAAATAACACAATTTCTTAAAAATAAATAATTTTATATATATATATATCGTAAATATTTATATAACATGATAATTTTAATATTTAAAATTTTTATAATATTAATATGTAACAAAAGCAAACTTCAAATCTGTTCTAAACATTTTTCAATTATTTTTAATTTTAATAAGAAAAATATGTGACTCAACTATATTAAATATTATTAAATCTTTTGTATCATTGTAAATAAATATAATTAAACACATTCTTCATATAAACCTGATAAATACAATATATAATTGAACAGAGTAATCATATAGATGGGAATCAAAATGTATACGCACAACAGGTATAATCTTAAATTTTGAATATAAGACGTAAGTACCTCTAACTTGTATTTAACAGTAACGAAAAAGTCCAGCTACAGCAGCTACACCTAGCGGCGATATTTGAATTTAACTCTACGTGACTATTAAGGCATGTTCTCAAGAAAATATTCCATTTATATAGAAACGTAACCGATCGTAATAAAATTCTTAATTACCTATTATTTTATTATTATTAATGGTATTGTTATTTCAATTCTACAACATTCAATAAATATATTTCCTTGCTCGATATATAACAAATATCATGAACAATACAATCGATAATAAAAAAATATATAATAATAAAATATAATATATCGAAAATCTTTACAATGGATAAATTGTTATAACTGAATTATTATGAAATGTATCTGAAAAATGAACGACAAGATAAAATCATTTTATTCAACGAAGAGAAAGCGTACCTTCGCCGTCTAGCCAATTACAGTCGGTTCTTATTGTACATTTGGCCAATGAATACAATTGGCGCGTCGAGTCGCGCGTGCCTCTCCCGTTTTCTCGAGATACCGACCTTGGCTCTGATTGGTCAACGCTACGGAAGGCGCCTCGAAGCTGTTCAGAAAAAGGCATCGGGGCCATAGCGCGCTTTCGTGTCGCCCATTGTTATCCTCGTCGCGTGTAATGGCTACCGCGAAGTTTGTTGACGGTGCACAGCCTGCTTTCTCGCGCATCGACGTATCTTGAGCGTGGGATAAGCTGCGGTACGCGGGTTGTCCGCTTCGAAGCTAAGACGGGCTTTCTTCGGATAAACTTGAGCGCGCGGTACCGCCAATTTTTATGACACCGAGACGCCCGCGCTTCGTACAGGACTCGCCGCAGCCGCCACCGCGCTGCTTGG
Organism: Vespa mandarinia; assembly: GCF_050613455.1. Lineage (NCBI taxonomy): Eukaryota > Metazoa > Arthropoda > Insecta > Hymenoptera > Vespidae > Vespa > Vespa mandarinia. The sequence continues at coordinate 2,565,240 of NC_140829.1, read as the reverse complement.
ACGACATGATCTGCGCGGGCCAACGTTGTTCAGTGACAAGCGTGTGATTTCGACGCGCGAAATTAAGGTTGCCCAAGAACCCCGGCAGAACGAATAAGAGGCTTAAGTTATTACGAGGATATTGTTTAACAAGCGCCACAAGGAAATACACGTTTTGAATGTGCTGAAAGAAAATATCTTGTGCCTGTGTACGACCGTCATCGATCTCTCTCACTCTCTCTCTCCCCCCCCCTCTCTCTCTCTCACTCAACTCTCTCACTCCCTCTTTCTCTCTCTCTCTCTCTTTCTCTCTCCCTTTCTCGCTTGCTCTCATTCTCGCGCGCGTCCACGGCTCTTCGAAGAATACAAAAATCATCGGTTTTGTGAATGCATCAGCGGTATAGTTATTCGAAACTCGGGAAAGCATCATCGTCGGCGCGTACAGGCTAAACGGTCGCACGGAACCACGCGCCGCGTCGCCGCCGCCGCCGCCGCCGTTACCGCTGCCGCTGCCGCCGCCACAACCGCCGCCACCGCCGCCGCCGACGCCGCGGCCGCTGCCGCCGTCACCGCTACTACCACCGCCACGACCACCGACACCGCCGCCGTCATGGCAACTAGAAGATCGTCGCCCGCCCGGCAGCCGGACGTTTAACCCGTGCGCCGTCTCTATAAGACCATAGCACGTGAGTACTTAGTTAATTTTTCTAATGTGCATGATGCTTTGGTTCCCTCTTGGTTTTACTGCTTCTTCCTGCTGTGCAGTCTACGCTGAAGTCAACTATCTTAACTTGGCGTGGCTTTGATCAGGGGGGTCATTTTAAAACGACTTGTATTGCTGCAGATCAAGTTAGGTGTCCTTACTTTAATAACTGCCTATCGATTGTGCAGGGTCAAAGACAACACATCAATGGCCTTAGAATCAAATGGCAACAACGTGGTTTGGTTGAATGCAACCCGTCTTAATCATATACGACAGGTATATGCAGCACGTAAACCATTGAGATAAAGAGGGAACTAATAGCAATGAAACAAGAAATTTATAATTCTTTATATTGAAATTATAACATGTGTACTATTGTGCAGCGTAATAGTTCTAAAGAAGGACAAGATCATCAAGATTAATTTTAATAAAAACAACACATATGTCAGAGTGATTAAACTAAATTTTATATTCCGCAGAACCAACCTATTGTGCAGCCACTGAAGTGTTCCATGTTCACACAAACTGAACAAACCAACAGTTTCACTCAAACGGAGCAAAGTAATTCAAGTTACGGAGATCAAAGACAGGTTTGTATTTCTACTTTTGATGTATAAATATAAAGTTCTAACATAAATAAAAAAAAAAAAAAGAAAAAAAAACAATTAAATATCCACATTTATGACATAACAGATTTGATATTATATAATCAATTTGGAAAAGCATAGAAAAGAATTGTAATAAAAGTATTTTATAAAATTATGTATATATATGTGTGTGTTTTGTATATGTTCCTTTTTTAGAAGTAAATATATATTTATCTTATTTTGGAGTATAAACAATATGCCTTTTTAATCTGAGGGAATAACAAATTTTTCTATTTTTAATAGCAAGCAGCAATGTTTGACCCACAACAAATTCAACAGCAGCAAGCTGCACAGGGCCAACAATCGCAGCAACAGCAATCTCAACAGATGTATGTAACAGATAAAAAGGAAGATAAATCACAACAACAATCTGCAACAGCAGAATTTCCTTTTTATTATAATGTGAACATGCTTCAAAAAGTTCAGACAAATGCAGTGAGCACAATTGGTGCCATAACAACAGATGATAAAGGTTGTTATCGTTTTGATGTCCAGCCGGTTGGATATAATACATTATTAAATCAGATGAGCATTGCGGCTGCAACTAATGCAACCTTTAAATGTGATATATGTGGTCTGGTGTTTGGTCACATGAGTTTGTTGAATCATCATAAACGAATTCACAACACTACACCGAGTAATTTGCAACAACAGCCACAACAAGTTGTTGTCCAAACACCAACGACAGTGACTGTAGCTACTACACCTGAAAGACCGTATACTTGTGATGTCTGTGGAGCTTGTTTTGCACTGCCTGGAGAATTGAAAAGTCATAAAACAAATATGCACCAAAAACCAAAAGTGCAAATATGTGAAGATTGTGGTAGTGAAGATCCGTGCGAACATCATCCCACAAAAATCAAAAAGAGTACGTTTTTGAATAAATATATTTGAATGAAGTGTCAATGATATGTATAAAAGATGATATGAATACACATTAGGAGTGTTTGTTGTTCTATTGTGACCCCATCTTTGTGTAATAAATGTCCTTTTTCTTTGTGTAGCAATTAAACCTGGTCATCATCCAGTAAAACGAAGGGGAGTTACTAGTGTTACCAAATGTCATAAATGTAATGGCACAGGAATAATATTCATCGGTGAGTGTTCATCATAAATTCATGCTATAAATAATTTGGAAAAAGAAATGTTCCTGTTAATAAAAAAAAAAAAAAAAAAAAAAAAAAAAAAAAAAAAAAAAGAAAAGAAAAGAAAAGAAAAAAAAAAGAAAAAGAAAAAAGAAGAAAAAAGTAAAAGAAAATAAAACAGAAAGTAAAATAGAAAAAAGAAGAAAAAGAAACAAAAGAAATGTAAACTTCATATTTGTTTACTTCTATTTTCAATTTTCGAAAATAGAATAAAAATGATAATTTTCTCAATTCCCTTAAATTAGTAGAACATCAGAAACATCTCTTTCTCCAAATATTGTCACTTTTCCACCATATTTCTATCATCTCATTGCTATCATGATCGTACATCGGGTGGTGTATGGTAGGTAAACACGACGAAAAACTAGATTCTGGAATCAGTTCCCTCGCAAAGTGTGGCGGCTGCAAGGCAACAGGCCGCATCATCATAGGAAGTAAGTCGGAAAAGATGGCAATCAATAAAAATATGGGGTTACTGTGTTGTAATTAATTTATCTAAGTAACCTCTTATATATTTGCTTTGGATGGTGACAGTTCAAAATCTTTATATTAAGTGAAACATACTGAATTTATTATTTATTCATGATATAAATTAAGTTGCAATTGAAAAAGATTAAAAATTTTTAAATATTTCATTTATCTCTATTATTAAAAATTTCTAGTAACAATTTTTGATATTTACATAGACACAGTCCAAAGTATTTTTATTTTCAAGTATTGCATACTATATAATTCTTTGATGCTTCAAATTTATATGTTTGCATGCATTTGTAGTAGGTAGAAAAAGATTTATGGTCACTGATGTTTTCACAGATTTTTATACCTTTTTTATTGGTATGTCAATTCTACTTTATTTCTTCAGTAGAACTGTCGACATCTAAATTTAAGGACAATTGCACGGAATGAAATCTCCCCTAAGGGACAGTTTTATAAATTTGACTCAAAATTTTCAGCGTTGTCCAAATATAAAAGTTATTTCAAATTTTTTGCTTAGTACATTCTTAATTTCAAGATACAAATAATAAAAGAGGTCATTTCAATGTTTCTTGTTAAATAAATACTTTATACATTAAATTCAATATTTAATTTTGATAAAAAAAAAAAAAAAAAAAAAAAAAAAAAAAAAAAAAAAAAAAACTAACCTTTTGCAATCTGCATGTATAAAAGTTTTTAAATAACATGCATAAATTTAATTCAAGCAAGCATTATTGCTTTACAAGTTCTTTATTATCATAATCAGATATTATAAAAATCCTCTTTTGAATGTATCACGAAGAAAAGAACATTTACCGTGCATAATCCTGTGCATCGTGTTGGTTAAAACACATCACAGGTCAACCTTGAGCACATCTTTTTGTAGAACTGGCCCTTTGAGGAAAACTAAAATTTTGGTCGTATTTCCAATTTCAGGTGGCAAACAAAACAGTCAGAACCAAGCGGAGAAGCCATTTCATTGTAATGTATGTGATGGTACATTCTCCCGGTATTCTTCACTTTGGTCTCATAAGCGGTTGCACTCGGGTGATAAACCATTCAAGTGCGAAGTCTGTGGTTTAGCTTTTGCAAAAGGTAAGGATATGTGCATGCGACGGCTGTATAAAATGTTTTGTAATAGGTATTTCTCATATAAATTTGGTTGGACTCTAAATCTGGACGCACATTCATCTATTTCAACATGTAATATATGATCAATAATCTTTTTGTTTTCAGCTGCTTATTTGAAAAATCATGGACGAGTTCACACCGGAGAAAAACCATTTAAATGCAGTGTCTGTGGGATGCAATTCTCACAGAGTCCTCATCTGAAAAATCATGAAAGAATTCATTCTGGCGAACGTCCGTATCAATGTGAAGTCTGCGAAAAAACATTTGCTAGACATTCAACGCTCTGGAATCATAGGAGAATTCATACTGGTGAAAAGCCTTACAGATGTAATATTTGTGGTTCCGCCTTCAATCAAGCAACACACCTGAAAAATCACGCGAAAGTTCATACTGGTGAGAAACCACATAGGTGAGCGTGTTTCTTAACATACGATTTGTAAACTTTTTTTATGTAACATGCTCTATGTAGATTTATTTTACAAGTTTTTGCTTTTATTAGATGTGATATATGCGAGATAGGATTTTCTGACCGTTTCGCATTAAAACGACATCGTGCAATTCATGAAAAGTATGGACAAACGGCTCGAAACCAGAACACAAATAATCCAAGTAATGCACAACAAACAAATGCAAGTAGTCAACAGCAGCAGCAGCAGCAGCAACCTCAACAAGGGCAACAAGGGCAACAAGTTGTTGTAGTGAATGCCACAACTCCTGTAACTGTCAGTCAGGGTCAAGGTCAAGCAGTCATGCTCGAAGAAGTCTACAAATGTCAAGTGGCCTTCCCAGAACCCAAATGATTCAGCTAGAGAATACCTTTCAGGAGTTGGTAAAAAGGGTTATTTTTTGACCTTATTAAACAATTACTACATAATGGAATTTATGGAATATGCGTGTCAGGATATGATATAAAAATGAAGACTACATGGAAAACGTTTAGTGTTTGGTGTGAGGATTAATACGTTTGTGACGACTCAGGTCCTATAAATCGACGCTCATTGACTGTCACGTAGGTGTAGTTCAAGAGCAAAAGTTTTCAGTGACTCTGCGATCTCAACGCGAGTGAGTAGTTTGGTAAAAATATAACTTGGAAGAGTCCGGCTCGTAAAATATTATAAACTCTCAGCCGCTATCATTAATGAAATTTCTCATGAATTAATACCAGAGGTATGAAAAAAAACAAATCTACTTTATATTTTGTTACTCAGAATAGAAATTACGACATCAGATTCGATAATAACCTATTTCACAATATACTGGCATAGTCTTGGAATTTATTTGCGAATGAATTTGTAAAATTTCATTTGTTCTCCTAATGTATAAATGCCTTTTTATGGGAATGAAAAATGGTGAAAGTGTTGTTATAACTTCATGACTCGTTAAATACCAGTCTGCAGTAGCTTTAAGAAGTTTCAATTAGAACTGACATTGAAATTAGTGACTATACATCAGTTTAAGACTGTCACTATGCGTGCTAATGATCACCGAATCACATAGAATTAATTGTTTTTCAGTGAGTCAAAAATATATACATTGCGGCGTCTAAAAAAAAAAGAAAAAAAAAATGAAAAAAAATGGAAAAAAAAACAAAAAAAGAATGAGTTTGTTAGCATTGACCAAAACCTTGAAAACCCTTTAAGGCGTTACAAAAGTATTTCGCGAATAAAAAAAGTCAATGTCATTGAAATTGTCATCATTTTATACCACAGTTGAAAGCTGGGGGAATAGACGTTAAAAATCGAATAGCTACACATACATTTGACGGCATCTTTGCATTTGCGGACGTCGTGGAACGGAACGATATCGCGATATATAAGCGCGAGCCCTCTTCCGTCCAGTCATTCGGGATCAGAACATACGCTACCGCGATGACAACGACCGCGATAATGTCAGCAAGGATATTACTACGTGAACAAGGTTTATATCTTATTGGAGCTGCAATAATAATAGTGAATATCGACGGGCAGACTAATCTGTTTTATAATTTTAAGACCGAGAACTATATAAATATCAGTTACTAAATAGATGCTAGTTTGTAATAGAAAATAGCTGACTAAATAATCTATACATATATACATTAATTTTTATATCCCCACTTGTTACATGTGATGGCGTACTGCCGCCACTCTTAAATATCAAGAATTAATTAATATGGTTATATGCTGTGGACCCATTGTTTTGACTGATCGGTCATAGATGGGGTTGGTAATAGTCAGAAAGCACAATTTTTAAACTGGGATGACTAATCCACTGTTAAGTTAAATACTGTGATGGTGTTACCCATTAAATTTTTATCACAATGTGTTTAATAATTTCTAATTATTATTTAATATATATAATGCATTTTTTTCCTCCCTTCTATTAAACTTCATAAGTTTCTCAATTTTTATTTTAAAATTCTAAGAAAAACGTTGTATGAGATCATTTCTCCAGTAGTTACTTTTTTCTTTTTTTTTTTTTTTTTTTTTCTTTTTTCTTTTTTCTTTTTTTTTTCTTTTTTTTTCTTTTTTTTTTTTAGAAGAAACTTATTTACTTTGTATATTATCTTGAGAAAAAGTATGAAGTGATACTTTAATTATTATGTACACATTAAATATGATATAAATATAATTGCTACTTTATCCGTTGTGTATTATGAGAAACACCATCACATTTCTGGTCACCGTGTGCCTAGTTCTGCATAATTATTAATGCTATAAATTTTGCAGAATCTAGGATTGGGGATTTCTTTGTTTTACCAATATAACTTGTAAAATAAAGATATACAATTACTTTTAATTTACTTTTATGTGGTCATAATACCTGCTACAGTATTTTGGATTAGATTAGTATTTTTTCTTCATATTTTTTTATTTTATTCTCCATCTTTCAAATCATTGGTATAGTTTATTTTCTGGTAACTTTGTCTGAATTGTAGTGCAATGAAATTGCTGGAGGACATATTATGTTACTATTATTTTCAATAGGAAAAAAAAAAAAAAAAAAAAAAAAAAACAGGTCTTAAAATATTAAAATATTATGTTATACTTAGAATTAATTCTAATTATGTTAGTCATCAGTCTACAAACAAAGTAGACTGATAGATCAGGGTGTCGAAAAAAAAGAAGATGCTTTATTTTATTTTTATTTTTACTTAAGAATATTTGAAAAAGAAAATAAGGATTGTACATATAAAAAAAATTTGCCAATATTCTTCGATCGAATATAATGGCACTAATAATTTTCTGCAAAGTATATGCTATTCCTGGATCATGAGGCAATCTATTACAAAGGACCTAAACAAAAAACAAAATGTCATTTCAATATATATCAGTTTTGCAAAGTGTGCTTTTAAAAAATAATTTCTTTCATTGAACTCTTGCATATCAAAATCATGAACGACCTAATGAACTGCTCTATAATCCGTATTACAGACTTTGTAGTCGGTTAAGATGATACTGTATGAGTGAAATTGTTACAAAGCCGGTCCTAAGTAACATTTTTATATTGCAAATATCGGCATCTTTTACACAGAAACAAAAATATCATAATTATATTGTGTCTATCTTAGCCATTTTTCCATAAACGAAGATCGGCAAGGATTGTAAAAATAATGATTTATAAAAAAAGTCAAATATATTCGAATGTAAGTACGAAGTACTAGATAAATAAGTAATTATAAGTGTTCTGCTGTGAGGACTATTCAAGGAGGCACGGAGCAACTTAAAAAACACGTGCTTGTAACAAATCTTTTATTAAATAAGTAAGATAAATATGAAAAAACGAAGTCTAAGAGAAAGTCATTGATATGTTATAATCATTGATAATTATAAATATAACAAATTTTACTACGATTATTATTTGACTGTGTTCTTGTAATTTCTGTATTTCTTTTTGTAATAAATATCTGTCATCATGGGGGATAGAGACTTCGTCATCTATCAAATAGAATTAGAAACTTTGTTTTATGGTAAAAATTTGATCATGTAACACAATAACATTATTACAAGTTAATGCTACTTATTAAAGATAAATTAATATGATTAAAAAATGTTTTAATACATTCATTAACAATAATTTACTTATGCTGCGTGGCTCCTTGCAGTAATGTTGTGCTCTTAGATAACATTTGTATGCAAAGAACTGGAGCTTCCACTTTAATCAAAATCTCTGGAAGCGTCTTCCTAAGATTCATCAATTTTTCTGATTTATCATCTTGGAAGTTCTGTTCAACGTTCTCGCACACTTTAACTGACACGATCACAATGCCTATTCTTTATTTATATGTCAACGCAAGGCCTTTATTAATATTATTTCATTTTCTTTTGACAATATTTATTGATTCTTTTATTAAGATCTAAAAACCCACTATTTTTGAATAATATTTTTAATAATAAAAATTTAAGGGTCGGAATTTCAGGATCATGATGTAAGCTGTCAGTTGTTTAATAGATAATGGATAAAATAATTTATTATATTAAAATAAAAAGTAATTGATATCATGATTGGTATCCTTAAACTATCCGACCTCTTGAGAATTATTCTCCCAAGAGATAAGACTAATATTTGTGCAGATTTTTTTTTTCATAACAATGGTATTTCTTATACATGTTGAGGCGAATATAGATAAAGCAGATTGTGTATTGTGTGCATTATATCATGTATTATTACATTTTGTCCAGTCTCGAAAAAGCTAACTATGTACAAATTTGATCGTGAAGGGAACATACGTATGATCATTAAAAATACGGTGTTTCAAATCATAATGATAATATTAATAATAGTAATAATAATATTAATAATAATAATAATAATAATAATAATAATAATAATAATAATAAAATAATAATATTAATAATAATAATAATAATAATAATAATAATAATAATAATAATAATAATAATAATAATAATATTATTGTAGAACAAAAAGGAGTTGTATATTATGTAATGTACGCAATTTCATTAATTTTTTTAATTCAATGAGCGATTTTTTCGCGACGAGATCAACTTTTACATAAGACGCGTTATTATGGGCAATAATGCATAAAGTGCGAACCTTTGATAATAAAAGACGTTCCTATTAAATTATCTGTTCATTATATATTTTTAAGTCTTCTATCATATAACTCTAACGAGACAGATGCTTTAAAGAATGTCATTGAAGTGAATAGCAATATTTTTTCTTTTTTTTTTTTTCTTTTTTTTTTCTTTTTTTTTTCTTTTTTTTTCTTTTTTTTTTTTCTTTTTTTTCTTTTTTTATTTTAGTAAATACATGCTTACACACGAAGGAGAATAATTTTGAGAATATCGGGTACAAGTATTTTTACGATCATATGGAAGAAAAAGTTTTTCAGGAAAAGTTTGTGGATGTTCTTCGATTCATTGAATTTTGTTTACATTTTGCGTGTTCTTTCTTTCTCTCTCTTTTTTTTTTCTTTTTTCTTTTTCCTTTTCTTTTCTGTGGACGTCACGAACGAGTCATACATTAAAAATATTATTGCAAGAAATCTCTGTATTATTATAATTCGGTTAAATGAAAGAAATATTGTCAGCCACGATCACAAGATATAATATCTATGATAATAAATACGATATATAATTGGTAGAGGAACTCGTTGTATGAGTTTTCGCTACCGATAAAATTATACGTGTATACACCGTTTTGTATGAAAAGAAGAAAAAAAAAATAATAAGAAATGTCATGTTAGATTAGTCTGCTGTCAATATAACTAGGATTATAATTTTAAATGTACATGTAACATATTGAATATCGTCTAGATAAGGAATCGTATCGATTAAAAACAACTAGCGCACGATTATATCAGACATTCTAGATATTATAATAAATGATGTCCGCAGGACATTTTCATTTTTGAAATCTTGCGTAAATTTCATTTATCGCACATTTTAAACCGCGCGCCATTTGTGTATTTTAATGAAGGATAATGAATTACATTTGTCGTCCGTGTGGCGTCCATGTAGCGCTAAAATGTGAACGATTTGATTTTGTAAAATTCGAAATTAATTCGAAATTTACAATTATTAAATCGATAGGGAAACATTACTTACGAAAAAATTACATCATATAGTAATTCAATTGAATGCGTAGTAATATCTTGTAATATGTTTTTTATCGATTTTTCGACGAACTTTCAAATTTCCCGCTTAAGAATGCGTACGTCATTATAAAGTTACTTTCGATAGGGACGAACACAAGAATTAACATGGCGTCGAGAAGATCGTTTTGCTCAACGAAGACGCATCAGAGCACGCTGAACGTAAACTTTCTTTAATTAAAACAATTTCATTAAGAATTATATCGTAAAGCAGTCACCTTGAGACATTTTAAAAGATGTCACCGGATCGTGGTTGAATTCTTTATTTGAAAGAATCGTAAAGAAGGTAAGTTTGAAAAAAATGTTGTAATTTCTATTAATTATAGATAAAGCAAGTTAATCTTTTTTTGAAGAAATATATACAAATACGATAAGATAATAGTTATACTAATCTAAAAGGTGGAAATTAAAAGAAATAATGAAAAATATCTAGTAATTTTTGTTAATGGAGTCTTCAAATTTTGGCTATATAACACACACATACACATATATATATATGTGTATGAATATATATGCACACACACACACACGCGGACATTAATTACAACAATTTATAATATTTGTTAACACATATAAAACTCATTGTGCAAACGGATATATTATACCATGATTATGATCCAATGGATGTACTTGAACTATAGTACGTGATGGAACATTTTTATGCTCAGTTAAACGACACCATAATCGTAATGTTATGAAATATAATATTTCCATAACGGAAAGAAAACTGAATCCCATGAAAAGACCAAGCAGACCTCCAGTACTTGCTATAAAAATATAGCATTTAGTGTTGTATCTAATATATATCTATACTTTTTACATTATGGTTAATTTCTAAATTACTAAAGTAATTATTTAGAAATTAATTAATTAAGTAAATATTTTAATTACTCACAGAGGAATTCCGTAAAGCCAAAAAGTTCATTCTTCATAGATTTAGTAAATTGAGACTCCACAAAAAAAATATGTACCACTGCCATATTTTCACTGTATTAGGATACAAATGATTAAATCTTTTATGTCATTTAATATATATAATACGTTTAAATTAGATTACGTAAACAAAAAATACTTACGTAAAATATTTTCGGCTTTTTTTAATGTACTGTTCTTGAATGTCAAAATTATTCAACAATTTGCTATCTGATATCTCTAAATTATAACTTAGTTCAAAACATCCAGGCCAACAATTACAGCTTGGTCTATGTGAAACAATCTATGATTATACAAGGAACTATTTGTAAAATTATACTTACATTTCAGTAATATTCAATTGATTATCATCATAGAGCTTAATTTCCATTGCTCTTCGTGCTGTAGTAGCACATTGATCATCTTTCTTTCCGCAAATAGTAGTGTTTGATGATTCTAATGAAAAATATGTAAAAATTAAAGGTTAAGAATATATAATTATTAAGCTTTAATTATAAGTCAGTCTTACTTGGCATATAATATTGGACGCAGTGACACATTTTTTGTGTGAAATTCGCCTCGCATTCCAGGATACAGTTTCTTTGCGTGTAAGTTCTGTAATAACGTAACTTTCTCTCTGATGTGAAGAAACATTTTCTCTTCCTTTGAGGTATAGATATTATAGATTTGCTTGCTGTTGATATTCGAGGTGATACAATAACTCTGACTTCTTTACCAGGAGCTACAGCAAATCCAAAATCTGCAATTTTTGGTGTTTCTACGGGGCTGTGTAGTAGCATCTATAAATATTTGTAGAATTTTAAAAACATCAACAACTATTTTTAGAATAAGAATTTTAATCCTTTTAACTTGTTATTATAGATTTTTAAAATAAAAAGTATAATTACTTTAAAGCCTGCACTAGCTGTCGAAGAACAATAATATTCATTAATATCAACGTCAAGGACTAAAGTTAAGCCATAAAAAAGGCCAGCGCCATATGGTCTCCATGGTATGGCATCTGATGGAACTTGTTTATCATATCCAATTTCAGGATTCCAATCGATACCAGTGAATGCAAAAGTAATGTTCATATCAGGCCAATCTCGTCTAAAAAAATAAGATAGGAAATCGTAAACATTTCATATTTTCATTGAAAATTATCAGAGTACAATGATGACGTGGCACTTACGGATCGTGAAACAAATGTTTACGATTTACCGAATTAAAGTTACAACAAATACCCTCATCGGTCATCGTAGGATTAAATATTTTGTCACATTCTGTTTGATTGCCATGCCATTTACATAAGTACAACATGTCGTTACATGATTGTGATACCTGAATGAAAAGGTATTGTTACAATCGTTTGATAGAAAGAAAAAAGAAAAAAAAAATCAGAAAATTGGGATTGTTACTGCAAATTGAAAAAAAAAAAAAAAGGAAAACGCATGATAAAATATAGAAAAAAGTAATTACAAGATTTACTCACATTTATCATAAAATGTCGCATGGCATTCCATTCCACTGCTTCTTGTTCTAAATCATAAGCAACCGAGACATTTTCGCTATTGCAAAAATCCTCCAACAACAATTTCTCACGTATATTTTCTCTAAAGATATAAGATATGATAAAGGGCATTTTTATATTGAATCGGTACATTCGAAAAATATATTCGTCATTTACCCATTTTCTATACGATTTGCTTCGCTTTTTTTTACGTTGTTCATATTGCAAATGGTAACGGCGGGAAATGGAAATTCGTTGAGAGAAATTGGTTCAGGACTTAAGGAAATAATAATGGGAGATGTGACCCACTTTTGATATAAGAACCAAATATAATATGTGGCAGTTAGTACCGCGGTTGTGAAAGAAATTATCCAAAAAATTCTGCAGAAAGAAATTTTATTATGATTGGCGTCTTCTAAATTATTTATTAGATTTTATTTGATCTTTTACCTTTCTACGATTGATAATTTTGAATCTCCGACATAACGTAAACCATGAAGAGTGCTATTCAAGCAATACTGTTTCACAATGGTATTGATCTCTGTAGTCTTTAAACATGTTTGTACATTTTTCACGCTCAAAGATATAGAATAAATCAAATTGAACAATTATTAATCAATATTAAAGAGGATCAATGAAACACGTTTAAAAGATGAAAGAACGTTCAATTACCTTCTCTCATGTTTTTCTTCATTTTGCTCGTAATTCTTTGAAGTAAGCGTATCTGTCGTTGTTAAACCGTTCCGATTATATCTTGATCTTAATGTGGATTCCCTCGATCGATACATTCCCTTAAAAAAAAAGAAAAAAAAAAGAAAAAGGTATTATCTTCGAACAATAATCATTTTGTATGATATATTTCTTCTCTGTAGTATATTTGACGATAAATTAATATCGGCTATGATGTTTACTGTCTCATAAGTAGGATGAAGTACGAATGAGTAAAAAAAAATCATTTTCAAGTGATCACTGCTTTTTTTTTTTTTTTTTTTTTTTTTTTTTTTTTTTTTTAACATCAATTTCAACGATTTTTATGAGGAAAAAAAAATAAAGAAAAGAAAGACAACTATTAAGTGAAATGACCGAAAAGTTAAGTATTTATAAAGCCATAGTATTTATAAAAGAAAAAAAAAAACAGAACAAAAAAGAAATAAATTAGTATAATTGATTGCATAATTGACAAAATACCTTAAAATTGGCGTCACGCAAAGCGTATCCTTCGAGACGTTGAGGAGTTTTATATGGATTTTGTAGATGAACCGTATTAATAGTGTACGGAAGATAAGGACTATGATCCCTTAGATAATTCAACGTTGTCTTATCGTTAGTTGGGTAATTTTCAATTGGTAATGTATTATGCGTATTATTATCACGTTTCTTGCGTTTATTACCGATTTTCAACGAATCGGAAGAATTTTCATATTTCTTACCCATTAAAGATTCATCGAGGATCTTCAAATTATCGAGATACCTCGATTTCTCTACTCTTCGTATTGACATATAATCTCGGGTTCGTTTCCACCGGGAGTCTTGATGATTCTTTCGTCTCCCCGGGGACATTAATTTCTCCATCGGTGAGGCATACCTTTTTTTTTTCTTTTTTTTTTCTTTTTTTTTCTTTTTTTTTTTTTTTTTTTTACTTACGCATATCTTGATTTCAGCAAAGAAAAAAAGGAAAATAAAAAGAAAGAGAAAAGGAAACGAAATTGTTTAAGAGAAGGGGAGAGAAAAAAAAAGTGAAAAGAGAATTGAAGAAATGGAAGAAGAAAAAGAAGAAAAAGAAGAAAAAGAAAGTATTATAAACAAAGAATTTAATGAAGAAAACGACACTAAGATCCTTAAAATTGTGATCGTAATCGTAACAAACAATTATTATTTCCTTCCGAATTAGAATATCGTTTTTAATGGATTACTCGTAAAAAGTTTTTTTAGAGAAATATATATATGTATGTGTGTGTGTGTGTGTGTGTGTGTGTGTGTGTGTGTGTCTTTCTCTCTCTCTCTCTCTCTCTCTCTCTCTCTCTCTCTCTCTCTCTCTCTCTCTCTCTCTCTCTCTCTCTCTCTCTCTCTTTCTTTCTTTCTTTCTTTCTTTCTTTTTACATGACGACAATCAAATATACCCGATGACGCGATAAACTGTGTAAACGTGACGATTTCTTTACGTAGAAAAGGGTTTTGAAAAAGAAGGACGAGTGTATACCAAAGCGTCGTTCTAGAAAAACCAGCCTCGATGAAGGTTGCCGACTGACTAAACGATGTTACAATGACGAGGACACCTTATCAAGTTTCGTAGAAAGATGATTACGTACTTACCCTTGGCTCGATTTACCCTTCCTTGTTGACGATTAGAATAGGGAACGGACGCCTTTCTTTCTTTCTTTTTTTTTCTCTCTCTTTTTTTTCTTTTTTTTTTTCTCTCCTTTTTTTTACGATACGCTACGATAAATGGAAATTATTATTTCCATTTTGTTTTGTTTTTTTTTTTTCTCTCTCCTTTTTTCCTCCCCCTTTTTTTTTCATGGGCGTTCGTTCGTTCATGTCCCTCGAGCGACGATGATCATTCGCGATTTTAATCTAAGATAAACGTGTAACGTGACGAGATTACGATTATGTGTTATACCGATTAACTAACTATCCTAATCGAAGGACACTTTACGTATACGTTTAAGGTGCTCTTTAATTGTTGCGTTTAAAAAAGTGTTTTTATAAAGAGAAAGAGAAAGAGAGAGAGAGAGAGAGAGAGAGAGAGAGAGAAAGAGAGAGAGAGAGAGAACGTACATGATCTCTTTTATTCCTTTTTTTTTTCCTTTTTTTTTTTCTTTTTCTTTTTTCTTTTTTTTTTTCATATAATTCGAATTAATTAATAAATCGTAATAATATCGTAATTAATGTGGGCGTTCTGTATCATTAAAGAAAATATATCTTTTTTTTTTTTTTTTTTTTTTGTTAATCCGATAAGGCGCATTTAAATAAATTTTCATATTGCTATGTGTTACGAGAAGTCTGATCTTTTTTCTTTTTTTTTTTCTTTTTTCTCCTTTTTTCCATTTTTTTCCCTTTTTTCTCTTTTTTCTTTTTTTTTTTTTTTTTTTTTTTTTAACTTAGAAAGTAGGTAATAAACGGTCTTCGACAACGCGTTTACAATGTTGATATCTAATTTTATAGATCAAACAAACATCATTGGAAATATGTCAAATCCTTGATATTAGCAACTTCGTAAATACTTTTTAATTTATATTTGATATTAATATATATATATATATATATTTTTTTTTTCTCTCTCTTAAGCCACTTTTACAGTTTATAACGTACAAATTATATTTATATTAATATGCATATTTAAAACGGAAAAGTCGAGTCAATAAACGTTACTATTGTAACGTTTAAATATAACTAAAGGAATAACTGCATTGATTCGTATCGGAGTTTAATGGCGCATGATTAATAACCGATAGTAAAATGTTTTTCATTTGTACGGTCACCATATCATCCTTATGATACTTTGTCAATTATTTATTCTTTACTTTTCTCTATGAACGTACGTATTATTAATTTATTTTTTTTTTTCTTTTTTATATCCTTCCTTTCTTTTTTTTTATATATTCTTTCTTTTTCTTTTTTATATTTTTTTTATTTTTTATATATTTTTTTTTTTTCTTTTCTTTTTTTCCGCCTCATAAGTTTCCACGCAAATAGCATAAAAATTATCCGAAGAGTGAAAGATCTTTAGCGATTTATGAAATGCATACATTAGTTTTTATAGTACGTATTTATGATTTACGATGTATATTTTGTCAACGTGTTCGTTTCTCATGCCTACAAAATATCGATCCCCAATTAGAAAACAACTTTATTAGAAAGAACGAAAAAAAGAAAAGAAAAAAATTGTATTACACAAATAATAATTTATGCGCAATAATTTCTCTTAGGGGAAAGAAGGGTGGGCGGAGCGCTGGGAATAAGTTATACAGTTTTGGAGGTGCTGTTTTCATTATTATTATTATTATTGTTATTATTAGTGTTATTGTTATTGTTGTTATTATTATTATTATTGTTATTATTATTATTATTATTATTATTATTATTATTATTATTATTATTATTATTATTATTATTATTATTATTATTATTAACGACGAAATTTAAATATATATAATAAATTTTCCCTCTCTCTCTCTCTCTAACAAAGTGATAAGTTTCCATTAAGTAACCACCATAAAACTATGTATATAATTTTTCTTAACAAGTGAAAATGACATTGCACAAGTTCGACCAGTAAAAAAATAACGTTTCGTGACAAAGTTTAATGGATCTCCTCAGTATAATTACACGACAAACATTCATGTTTTTCTTATCGATATTTAACCGCACCTCACGCGAACATGATGTGCTGCTTGGCCAGTCATGTTTTTAACAAAACTGTTGACGTTCCACAAGATAACTATGAAAAGTGCTGTCTTATGTAACAGTGAAAATATTAAGCACAACGCATTTGTCACTTTCTTTTCTTTTCTCTTTTTTTTTCTTCTCTTCTTTTCTTTTCTTTTCTTTTCTTTTCTTTTCTTTTCTTTTCTTTTCTTTTCTTTTCTTTTCTTTTCTTTTCTTTTTTTTTCTTCTTCTTTTTTTTTCTTTTTGGTTTTCATTTTTTTTTACATTACTTTTTTTTTGATACCATTAAACATTTGATCATAATTTTATCTCAAATTGGACCATAAATCCTTTGCAATTACATATTATATACATATAAATTTGTAGATATATGTATGTATATATAATTGAATCTTAAATAAAAAATATTGCGAGATTTGAAATAAGAATTACACTGACTAATGATGAACTTGCATTTATGTTAATGGTACTTAATTAAAATCGAATGGAATCATTTCAAGATATTTTTTTTTACCATTATTTGTTTTATTACATTTCATATATATATATGTATATATATATAAATGATATACTTATGTATATCATTTTATAATATTATCTAGAAAATGATAAAAAATAAAGTAAAAAATAATTGCGACATGTTTGTTAGATGAAATAACTTATTCGATTACGAAGACAGCCTTAGTCCAAATATAGTTAATGCCGTCTTTTTCTTTCTCATGAATAATAAAGAATCATTATCGTTTATTTTATACCAATAACATGACTAATGAAAATGTTAGAAAATTACATTTTAAATATACATGTGATTCTATCTATTACCTTAGTAGCGTATATTTACTTTTGCATAGTTCAATTATTACGAGTTTACTTCAAATTATTTAACGACATAATTATATTTAATTGTAATAATAATAATAATAATAATAATAATAATAATAATAATAATAATAATAATAATAATATTTCAGTCAAGGAAAAATGTCGAAGAAAAATAAAAAATGTAAAGAGGGCGAGGACGAGCCCGCAATTGATTGGGAAGAAAATAGTTATTTTCCAAAAAGATTAACAGAAGAAATGAAATCTATGTGGGAAGTACGTACATTTTTAATCTTATTAACGTGCAATATGACTTTTATTATATATATATATATATGTATATACATTTTTCTACCTTAATTTTTTTATTTAGATACCACAAATTTGTCAATTTCTTTACTTAACCAAAGACATTCTAAATATACCCCCAATAACTATTTATGAAGTGGAAAGAATGCTCGCTATACCAAGAGCTTCGAAACAACTAGCATATATTATGACATGTTTATTAAGGTATATTATTAGTATGATAATATTTTATATTTGCAGATATTATTATTTATATATATTAGAATTTTGACAATGTAATTATTAAAACTTTTATATGATTAATTCATCATTTATCATTTTAGCTGTCCTATAAGTAAACCGAAATTGCAAAAAATACCACCAATGCCCTATGAATTTTGGACGAATATCTTAATGCATAAAGTAAACAATTGGTTTAAAATTTATTATGGAAAGCATAGAGATGTGATAAAAGTTAGTGTTTATTGATTTAATTAAATCTATAATTTTTCTTAAATGAATATCTATTTGATCAAGGGGTAAAATTTAAATGTTTTTGTGATAATCTAGGTTCTAGAAACTATTGGTATTGAACCAGAATTTTGGAATATTTTTCCTGAGTTATCCATATTTGCTGATAGAGACTTTGAAGACTTGAGTTTCAAACAACGAGTATGGCTTTTAAAAACTATCTGTGATACTCTCATGGTAAATAAAAAATAATAATAATTTATTTTGTGACTAAAAAGAAACTATTTAAGGTTAATAATCTAACATCTTCTTTACAGCATACGAGAAAAACAATTCAAGAAGAAATTGCTAATCATGCGTGGGAAGATCAAATTGAAATAAATTTAGGAACCGATCGTCATGGAGCTAAATATATTTATTTTCCACAGTTTATCAATAGTGAATTGAGAATATATAGACATTGTATGAATAATAATATTCTTTCCACTACAAAGGTATATTAACATTAAATTTAACAAATTTATATTTTTCATTAAAAAATTTTTGAACCTATTAATCCAAAATTATTTTAGCCTATAATACCAAAGACAGTAGTAGAATCCGAAACGAAAACAAAAGTAAAAAGAAGTAGAAAACGAAAGCCCAGATGGCAAAATGGATTATGTTCAAAAATAAAAAAGGATAAGCCTGCAAGACTTCAAGAAAAGAAAATAGATAAACAATTTTATATTTGTAATTGTATTGATAGTGCCATGAATTCACAAACTAGTGAAGATATAGATTTAGATTCTACGAGCACAAGTAGTAATATTAATAATAGTAATATAAATTTAGACAATCTTGACAGAACAGAAACAAGAAATTCATTAATAACATCTGAAATAAGTACAATGTCAAGTGATACAAACAATAGCAATATAAACTCGACTAGTTGTAATGATGATGTATCAAATGAAAGTCAGTTAATTGATACAAATGTTACAGAAAGTATATTTAAAGGATTTTCTAGATCCCCCGATGAAAAAGATGGTATAGCAATAATAAATCAATTATTAAATAGATTAAAGTCAGAGATAAATATAAAATATACTAAGTCTCATGTAACAACAGAAAATGCGACGGATATAAAGATTGATGTTGAAAATTCTGAAAATAATTTGGAATCAAATGAATTTGATTCAATTAAATATTGTTCGGATAATTTATCTAATGATTCAAAAGTGGATAAAGAAAAATTAAATGAAATTATAATGGTTGGAAATAAAATATTAAAGGATAAAACACTTTCAAGTTCCGCAGAGGTTAATGATTTAGATTCATCAACATCAAGGTCGAATGTTGAAAAGTTAAGTGAAACTGAAACATCTATAATTAATGAAATGGAGAGTATTTCAAGTGATGTACCTGATACTATTAATAAATATAATATTAGACACAGAAAGAGATCACCAAATGATAGAGAAATGAAAGGTATAAAAAGAAATGGTAATATCGTTAATGAATCAGTTCTTGGAATAAATGAAACACTAAATTCTATTAGAAGAAGTCTTAGGATAAAAGCAAATCAAATGGAACATAAATCATTTTGTAATGATATTAGCCAAATTATAAATACTGATATTAACACAGAAGAAGAAATTGAAAATAATCCTAAGAGAGATAATGAAACGGCCTCTTTTAAAAAAATGCTCGAAGAACTTAGTGTATCCAATTTTCGACTCGTAGCTGATAGCGTTGAAACTTTGAAAGATCTTATTTCAAGTTTTTCATTAAATACAGTAAGTTTTTACAAGAATATAGACATATTTTATACATATATACACATTAAAGATTTATATAATGATTGTTTTTATATTATTAATTGATATTTAATTTTCAGTTAGAATCAAATTCTTCGAATGAAATACAATTAGTAAATAAATTGACAGAACTATTAAATACGGTTGAAAAAGTTGAAGCGGTTCTGAAAGATACAACAAAAAAGGCTAAAGCAAAGCTACTAAAGGAATGGACTAATTTTAAAATTGGGTATGTCATTAAATCAAAAAAAAAAGTTTATTATCATTTCATAACCATATTTATTTTCTTATCAATTTTCATCTCATAAATATATATGTGATATATAGAATCTTACCTGACTTTAATGTAAACCTGAAACCTCTGATAATTGCTACAATGAGTTTATCATGTACTGTTTGTACTACACAAACATCCTCCAAAATATTATTATTCAAATCTTTGTGAAGTATGTATGGCAGTCAAGCTGCTGTGTGTTGTAGCAGTATGGAGGGTCAGGATTCATCCGGTGAAAATGGTGTCAGGTCTAATTGGTGGATTGTTGGATCACAGGACTATCAATTGCCAACTACCAATGATGCAACGTTACAGACGTTATCGAAATCTACCATATCCCCAATTAGTACCCAAAGTTGTGTCTCAACATCAGAATGTATCAACGACGAGGAACAATGCACAAGTGGAAAAGAGAAAGAATCTAAGGAATCAGAAAGCAAAGAACACGATGAAAAATCAGACGTTAGAGAGCAACAAAAAAATGGGGAAAATAATGAAGGAAAAGCACATGAAGAATATAAAAAGTGTGATAGAAAAGAAGAAGAAGGTAAATAATATATATTTAAATATTATGGAGATAGATACTTTTTATTACAATTAATCTTCTTTATTTATTATCATGATAATTAATTGATTTTATTAAAGAACAACAAAATCGAAGAGTTCTACGAGCGCGAGGAATTTCCTCGTACAGAGAACAATTGTATCCATATGAGGAGATCGATGAGAGCGAGTTGGGTGAATGGACCGACATTAAGGCCATCTACGCGCCTCCCTGCTCACAGACCTATACATCCGTTACTAACTCTTCTACGAAAAACAGACAAGATAACTATTGGTCAGAGAAAGAGGACTCAGACCAAGATTGGATTCTACCAAGCTCTCGCAGACGGAAAAATAAACGTTCGTGTGAGTATCTTTAAAAAAAATTTATCAGAACGTAAATGTTCTTCGTACGTTCATTTTATTTCCTTTCTTTTTGTTTTTTTGTTTTTTTTCTTTTAGCCAATAATAAAAGATTAAGAACGTCACAAAACAAAAGTCTAAACAAGAAAACAAATTCGATTGAAGATACGCATAAAGAAACTACATCGAATAATAAGGTAAATAATAAGAATAATCATAATAAATTAGAACAAGAATGTCTTAATCAAAAGAGTCCAATTTTTAGATATCCAATTATTCAGAGGAATTAACGGCATCTTCTACTTCTAATCTAATTATATATCCACGCATACAAGAAAATTCAGTAAGGACGATATCTGTCACAGAGGAAAATAAAATAAATTATGTAGATAGCGTCCATTCAGAATTAGATATAAAAGATGAAACACCGACTGATACTTTAACAAATCAATATAAAACCAATTACAACGTGAATGGTGTAAGCTATTTTGTACAGTCAAATCCAACTGTAATTGGTTTGGCTCAATCAAATACTTTCGTTCAAACAAATACATTAATTCCAAATATTGTGCCTTCGTTTCAACAAAATTATTATATGCAAGAAATACGACCGGAGTATGTTCTTTATAATCAACAATCAAATTTTGTTCCGATACAACAACCATCTATAATACAACAAGTACCATGTATTGTAACGTCACAAGAAATTGTAAGTCAACCAAGATATTCGCCTGAAAAATCGAATTTAATTAATATAGTACAACCGGACAATAACATAAATAGAATAACACAGAAGGAAGCGTCGACTTCACAATTCGATTTTTCTAGTATTACTAAACAGTCTAGTAGTACTATAAAACCACGTATACAAAATTCAAACTTTACGAAACGAAAAAACTCAAGTGAACATTTAAATGAACCGAAAAAAAAGACTACATCATTGATCATTCTAAGTGACAGTGACGACGAAGTTGAGATCATTAATGAAAAAACAATAAATGATCAAAAAAATTCAGAAGGTCAGGAATCTGTTTCGGATATAACAAATAATATATTAAAAAATATTATTCCACGTGAAATTATGCAACGAATACATCAAGGTTGTATATCAATAACGCCAATTAAACCAGCACCACCAACGCAAAATACACCGACACAATTGGTTGTCGTTGTCAATGAAACAGGCAATTATTATGCTTTGGCATTACCTAACGGAAGTAAACTCATTCTTACACCGGAACAAGTTGCACAAATTAGAGCTTCAAACGGTGGGAAACTTGTTCTATAAAATACTAATTAATTCATAAATACTAAAATTTATTTTCTTTGGATATATTTTATTATGCATTTAAAATAATATAGATTTATTAGAGGAATTAAACATAACAGGGTTTATTTTTTTTTTTTTTTATTTTTTTTTTATTTTTTTTTTTTTTTTTTTTTTTTTCCCCCAACGAAATATCTATATATTTCTATATCAGTAAGATAAATAAATGTACTTCTGATTGAATCTATTATTTGTTCTTTACGTATTATTAGATAAATATTAAAAGAATATTGATGTATTGTAAAAATATCTATTTATGAAAAATCTCTTTGTACAGTTTTCATAATTAATTTAAGAAATAAAGTTATAAATTAATTTTTAATTAATTTAAAAACAATGAAATATATATGACACAAGTCATAATGAAGTTTTAATTTCGTAAATAATTTGATTTGAATGTCCACTAAATTCTTTACTACATCTATATAAATACACGATAACTATGTATAAAAAATATTTTTCATTACAGAAGAAATTCTATTTTATTTAATTATTGTTGAACAATAATTAACATAATAAACATTTTTCTTTTATCATTGAAGAAAAAAAAAAAGTAATTAATTAATTGCATGCAATTTGAATTATGAATATTTGTTAATAGATCTCAACAATTTTAAAATACCTATATGTGTACAAATTGAACAATGTAACAGACATAATACTTGTATATAGTTTTTTACCATGTATATAATTAAGCGATACCGATATATTATTATTGATATATTAATCTTTTTCTTTTTTTAACATAATACAATAATATATTCTTCCTTTAAATGTAAGTCTCAAAGAAATAAATAATAGAATAAAATTATACTTGGTTCTTTTTTACATATTCATCTTTATCGACGGTAAGAAATTTCGAAAGACGTGTCCCGTTATATGGCGTATTGCTTCCCGGTGGATGGAGTCTCATCTAAAACAAGGGAAATTTAAGAATTATATTAACACTTAAAATTATAAATATATTGTGTTGCAAATTTATAAAAATTAACAAACTTCTCTTTCTCTCTCTCTCTCTCATTTATCGTTCAAGAAAAAATTTTATTTACGTATAATTAACTAAACTAAAATGGCTACGTACCGGACGTTGTAGAAATAGACTCTTGAAAAAATCCCGTAGTTTCTGTTTCGTTGCATATTATAATTTCAATATGTATGCATGTATATTAACGTATTGCATTTATAAATGGAATGATAAATGCAAGAAAAGATTTAATTATATATGTATTTACAAAAGTGTCATTAAGTCGTTTATTTTTATATAGTAAAAACAAGATCGTAGTGGCTAGTGGTTTAATGTTTTTAGATCTTTTTTTTTTCGTGTTTTTTTTTCTTTTTTTTTTTTTATTTTTTTTTTTTTTTGTAAGAAAGTAATATTATTTATGAAAAAAAAAGAATATCCCGAAGACAATTCAAATATTATATATACATGAATTTGTTAAGAAACTATCATTATTATTACAATATTACAGTTTTTTGTGAAGAATTCTCATAATTATTATCTTTTTCTTCTATGACTGAAATATTAAGCAGCATTAGGCGTCTAAAACCATACCATAGGTCTTAGAGTTAATGATTAACTGCCAAGCTCTCTATCAGTGTTAGTTTTATTATTAATATTGTAAAAGGTACAAGTTTTTCCCTTTTTTTTTTCTTTTCATTACTTTTGTTTCAATAATACAAACGAATCGGATTATTAGGAATAGGATACACTGTCATTCTTCGTACAGTTTTAAAAAGAATAATATAAAAACTTGATAAATAATATATTAAATGTTTATATCTAAGTCTCGGATTGTAAGGATCGTATTATTGTATTTGTAAAAGATATCGTCTCGTTTTATAATATAAATTACACAAATGTTACTTTCTATCTTTATATATATGTATATATATATATATATATATATATATATATATATATATATATATAAAACATACTTATGTATTACAAGCGTATTATGTTCTTTCATGTTCTCGACTTAAATTTCTTTTCTCTTAAATTTGTTTTTTTGACTGATCGTTAATACATTACACTTTGTCAATATCTACAAGTACATCGTAATTTGTAGTGGGAGAAAAAAAAAACAAAAAAAATATATATATATATATTTATATATATATAAAAAAAAAAAGAACAAGAATAAAAGCGAAGCGGGCCATTGAATGATTAGGTGAAAATACGTTATATGTGTTTCTGCCACCTCCTAGTCAATATTACTGTACACATATTGAGCCCTGCGACAGCGCAGCCCGAGCATTAGTAAGATATAAATTTGGGGGTTGTTTTGTATCTTTTTTGTTTTCTTTTTTTTCTTTTTTTTTTTTTCTTTTTTCTTTTATATAGTGTTTATGGATTTGCGTGTAGATTGGCCGTGCAGCATCGTCATTTTCATCTATTTCTCGATGTAGTCGTTGTCAATGGGTTTTGCGTCTCCCTCTGCATTTTTGATTCGTTTCTGTAAGAAAAAAAAAAGAACCGGCACCAAAAGGTTACACGTGGTGTGTTACGATGAATTCGCATGATTCGGAATGTAGAGCATGTAGCATGATACGATGTGTCAGGGCATTTGCAAACAATTGAAAATTAATCGTTACTTCGAAGAATGTAGCTTCATTGACGATTATTCAAAAGAGGGATCTTTCTTTCTTTTTTCTTTCTTTTTTTTTTGTCTGGAAAAAAGTTATAAAATGTAAAAAAAATATCGGCTTAAAAAAGAAAAAGAGATGATATACAGAAGATAAAAAAAAAAAAAAAATGAAAAGAAGAATCTACGATATTGTTCGTTGTAAATATACGTTGGAAAGGTAAAAAAGGAAGGGAAAAAAGAAAGAAAGAAAATAATTACTTTTCAAGAGCTACGTTTCTCTTTCTTTCTCTTTCTCTCTCTCTTCCTCTCCCTCTTCCTCTGTCTCTCTCTCTCTCTCTCTCTCTCTCTCTCTCTTTCTTTCTTTCTCTCTCGTGCATTTTATATAACACCCTGTAAGAGACTAGAGTAACGGTAAAAATTGTGAAGGGGGAGTGGTGGAAAAAATGGCTTTATCAAATAATATACTAATTCGTAATTATATGCTTATACAAGAACTTCCTCATCACTTCGATCGATTCGCATGAATTAATACTTGTTATTGTACAACAGACAAGTGTAATATGTTTTTAATTCTTATGATCATAACGATTTCAATATTTCCATGTTAACGAAACTTTCTATAATAATAATATTAATAATAATAATTATTACTATTATTATTATTATTATTATTATTATTATTATTATTATAGTATTAATAATAATAATTATTAATATTATAATAATAGTATTAATAATAATAATTATTAATTATATTTTAATAATAATTATTATTATTGTTACTATTATTATTATTATGATATTACTCACCATAATTCTGTATTTTTCCTTACAAGCGTACTCCGATTCATCTACGTCATTGTAACAGTCACTTTTATAATCTTCCGGAATGGGTTTACCCTCGAATTGACAAAGCCTCCATAAAGGTTTAGCTTTAACGATCATTTTTTCAAATCCCGTTGGCTTATGCTGAGGACAATAAAACACGTCCGGCGTGTTCTTGTCGAAAACAATACTCTTGCGTATTATATCGCCTCCCTCCACTGTTATTAGAAATACCTAATAATTATAATTAAAAAACAAAAAAATAAAATAAATAAATAATTAAATAAATAAAAAGATTACAAAAAAAAAAAAAAAAAAAAAAAAAAGAAAGAGAAACAAGAATATATAATAACTTTCGTCTTAGTTTTTAATCGACGAATCATTTAACAATGAGATCATAATGTTTAACTTTAATTTTTGACATATCAAATAAGCCTAAAGTAAACATTACGATACTACAAAGAAAGTTAAGAAAATATCTCAAGTGACATTTTAATTAAACGTTTCACTTACAGCGAGCACGACGAATAGACTGCTGGCGTGAGTGACACCTAAAAAAAAAAAAAGAAAAAAAAAATAAATAAATAAAGAAAAAAAAAGAAAAACAAATAAAAGAATGAAAAAGAAAACGAAGGTAAATGGAACGAAAGGAAACGTAACTCGATATGTATGTGTGTGTGTATATAAAAAAAAATATGGCGAAAGGATATCTATTCAATTTTGTATTGGCTTACATTCGACATTGCGCAAAACGATCTAACTATTATCGCTGTTGAAAATTGATAAAATATAATAAATCGAAACGCGTTTGAAATTTGTTCTCTCATTATATTTATCATGCATGAACAAGCTTTTAATCATTTTCGTATCTCATCTCAGTACAAAAATTTAATTTATATATATATATATATATATAAATTATATAATATATATATATCATGATATAAAAATGAATTTTTTAACGTTGAACGTGTGATATCTTTCAACATTGAAAAATTCCAATGTACCATCATCCTCTCTTCGTGGGGAGATGAAACCATAGGAGGATGTAAGTATGTATGCACTGGCCTTAGACTCATTCTCCATTTGAGTTTAGGACGAGGTCTAATCAGAAAGATTGCGAGCGAGGACTACGGAGTTAATATGATAACTGCAATGTAATTGCAGCTACTGACCCTATATATGTACGTAGCTCTACAAACTCACGTGAATTATCAACGATTACGACGATACTATAATGTTCTCTTGGTCTATATCAAATTCGACGATTCACGATTTTTTTTTCTTTTTAATATCTAATCAAATAGATTATTTTTTCTTTTCTTTTTCTTTTTTTTATTTTTTTTTTTTTTTGTATTTTTTGTTCTATTTTTTTTTTTTTTTCTTAAGACGAACATGCTGATACCAAAACATATGTTACGTTGATTCTATATATGTATATATATATTTTTTTATATAATACAATAATATAAATTACTTTATATTTGTTCAATTCAAATATTTTATATTTAATCGTCAATTGAATGTTTTTAGAACAATGTAAAATATTTTTATAACGCCTTAGATCAATTAAACTAAATTTTTATTTTCTTGCATAAACATATCAAAGCGTAGACATATATCTGTAAGAACGAAATAAATTAAAAAAAATGTATGTATGCATGTATATATAATAATCTAATTTACTTTATATTTATTCAATTTTAATATTCTATATTTATGTTATCATCAATTCGATGCTTTTGAAATAATGCAAAATACTTTTATAATTTATATTTTTATACTTTTAAAATTTTTTTTTGTATAAATACAACAAAGTTTAGATATATACTTTGGGAAAAAAAAAATATATATATATATTTGTATAATTTAAAAAATACTTTCAGTGAGTATAATGACTCACTGAAAGAAATAATTCAAACATTAAATCTCATTCAATTTTATACGTGTATAACGGTAAAAAATAAAACAACGTTAGTCAATCAAAATCCTATATCTGAGGATCGAAAATTCAATCATCGATTCGATTATAATAAAGGTATGGTGAGTGAGTCACGTAAGAAAAAGAAAAAAAAAAATGGCGAATCTTCTCATAAAAGTGAGAAACACGAAAGAAAATAACAAAAAAAAAAAATTATACATATACGATCGAGAGAACCTCTCGAACTTTCTCTTCTTAATGCGTTGGATTAAGAAATACCCATGATTTATACTCTTGGATCAAGCTCATTGTTTCAAGTCTAAATATTTCCTATGGGGATTTTTCGACGGTAAGAATCAAAATTTAAAGATTAAAAAGAAAAGAAAAAAAAAACGATAGGTAATGTAACGGAATCGATGAATCAAGGTACGACATATTTTTATTCGTCGATTTAATTAATTAAATGAATGAATGAATGAATGATCGAATATTATTACTTACCCATACTTAGATGTGCTACACTCTCGTCTCTCTAAGGGAGATGATCACTCGCACACCTGTAGATAGGAACCACGCGAGAGAACGTTCCTTCGTCGACTGAGAATGCGTTCGACGAAGCGTTTTGTTCGTCCAACGGGTGATCAAATACTGTTGAGTACACACCTATCTTTAACAACCACAAATCTGCGACTTCTAAGATCGTTATATATATATATACATAATACCGTTATATCATTGAGTTATATATCACTAGACTCTAAACAGGAATCGTCAATTCGATTTTTTTTTCTTTTTAACGATCACCTTGAAAAGATTTACTTTTCTTATCCTTGATAAATAATTCATAATTATTATTGACTATTATGTTTTTCCTCCTAATATACATATATATATATATATATATATATATGTATATATATATATACATATATTATAGTAGAGGTCCATTGTTTTTTATTAGATCATTGAACGATTACTTATTTATAGATAAGAGACTAATATATATAAAGATATTATTAACCAAACTTGTTCACCTTCGATAACTTTCACGTTCTATACATATGTATATCTTCGACAATGTCCTTTTACGAATTTTAGGAGGAGGACAAAATAAACCGATCATCCGATGAGAGTGGGTTAATCTCATCCTTTCCATATTTGGAAAGCGTGACTTGATTCTCATCGCCATTCTTAGAACGCCCCGAAGATCTGAAAACGACGAACTCAAAAATCGTTTAGATTAGATCACGTTCAATCATAAAATATATATATATATATATATTTTTTTTGTAAATAAAAATAATTTATTTTGAATTTATTAAAAGAAATACATCTATAAATTAAGAATATTTCAAAATTAAAAATATATAAGCTTTTGACGATATTTTATATTACAAACGGATAAATGTAAATATATTTAAAACGAATAAAATTTTCAATTTTTTTTTCAATATCTTATTCGATATGAAAATTGAAAATTCAAATACGCGGTATATTTAAAGGCGATACTAGCGACAACTGTCGACGACGATTGAAATGTAACTTTTACTAAAATCTTATGTTTTTATATGAACATTGAATTTAGATTTTTTTTTAATAACCTATATTAAATAATAAAACGGTCTTGCGTGGTATTGCGTGGTTCTTTAAGTTGATATCACGATTTTCGATAAAATAAATATTTTATGTTTTAATGAGTTTAAAGTTGAAAAATCATAATTGAAACTATTTAATAATATAACGGAATGGACAGCCAAGTATGCGGTGATGGTAGATTATTAGATTTAATAGATGAGGCTTGGCGTAAAGAAAAATTACCTATCGACGATATTTTAGTACCTGTAGCAGAACTACCAGATCCTGAAAGTGACAATGGTGATTCACACATGACGTTAAAAGAATTAGAGCAAAAGTGGAATAACCTGGCATTGGGTACACTAAGTGAAAATCATTTACATTCACCAACACCTTCACATAATTAAATTGCGTTAAAATATTAAAAGATAATATCTATTAAAAAGTAATAGTGAAACAAAATTATTATATGAAAATAAAGAAAGATGGAATTTCCTAATACTGGAGAACGTTGTGCATTGGACGATTGTAAAGTATTAGATTTTCTTCCATTTAAGTGTAATCATTGTGATTTGACATTTTGTAAAAATCATTTTAATGCAGAATCGCATAAATGTTCCAAATCTTTGTCCGATGTTATATCGTCGAAAGAGACATCTTCAAATTTTGTTTGTTCTAAACAAGATTGTAAAGAAACGTCACCTGTCGAAATGTTATGTTATAAATGTAAGATTCATTTTTGCTTAAAGCACAGATATCATGGTTGTTTTGAAACTAACGACGATGAAACATTAAAAAAACTTAAGAAATGGCAAATACCTAAGAGACAATTTGCCCAAGCTAAAGCAATAGTAGATCAAGAAGTTTCTGATTCTTTAAAAAAGTCAAAAAATACTGCTATGGCTAACAAAGTATGTAAAAACATTTATCTATTAATTTAAATAATTCTAAAACAATTTGAAATAATTACAATTTATATATATATATATAAAACTTTCTCATTGTTATCAGATACAATTGATGCGTGTGAAAAGTGTTGCTGTAGGCCCTAAAAATGTGCCCATGAATGAACGCTGTTATTTTCTTGTATATCCACCGATAACCGTTTCAAATAAAGTTACAAGTGCCCCAAAAGGTATTTACATGAATAAACATTGGACCATTGGTAAAATCATAGATTCAACAGCTGACATATTTAAAATTCCTAACAACAATAACACATCAATTACAAATAAATTGCATTTATTCAATCATAATACTGGTGCATCCATATGTAATAAAATGGATACTCCTTTAATAGATCTATTTGAAAGTTCTTCACTTATTGATGGGCAATGCATTATTTTAGAATATTCTGATAACGCATCTGTAGATCTTACCCTCTATAAATAAATGTATTAAAAATTATCATTTTTTTGAGTATATTATAAACCCTTTATAAATAATTATACCATGTTGATGATGGCAAGGATGTTATATTAGAATAATATTTGTTTATTACAAACTAGAAGGTTTTATATATCAGTTTTACATTTATTGTTGATAAAAAGACACAGTAAATTTATTTTATATCTATTGGATAAACAAATCATTCATACCAGATTATTGTCAGATTTGTTGTTTTAAAGAAAAATGTAAGACAATATTCTGATTTTGGCACTGGATGTTCTTCTGCTCATAGGTGTAATTAATGTGCACCATATTAAAAAAGAACATATAAATTAACAACTTAAAGAATATATCTTCTCAAACTAACTGATGATGCTTATATCATAACATTACAAATATTTAAAAAATTAATGAATTAGTAACTTAAGCAATGTGCGTATTCTGCTGTTAGACATAAAAATATTTCAAGTAAATGTCTGTATAATAGATGTATAATATATTAATACAAACGGTATTAAATTAAATTATTTATCTCTTAGTTATTTGTCTTTAATTTTTTATAAATGAAATATTATCTAAAAAAAAAAAAAAAAAAAAAAAAAAAAAAAGATGGCTATCTATGTAAAAAATATTTTCATCATTTCATCTTACATATTTGTCAAAGATCACATCTAAAATATTATAAAAAATTGTTTTCAAGAAATTTGAGTTAAGATAAAAATTTTATCCAACTTGGATAAACACAACTGCATCATAACATAAATCTCATTTAGTTTCTTTGAACACATTAAGATGTGGTCTGCGTATATAGACCAGACTTAATACTAAAGAAAAAAGTATATAGATATGTAAATATCTCGGAAGTTTATACACTTAGTATTAAAATATCAATTTAGTATTAAAAAAGAGGACTAAAGTCTATTTGGATACAATGGCCAAGTGTTTCTAAGCTAAAAAATGAATGTATTTAAAGATAATAATAAGTATGATGGAAGTAAAAGAATTATAAAAAGAATACAAATTTCTCTCTCATGATATTAAGTAAAAAATTTTTTTTTACCTAAGTACAAATGAAAATAGTAAAGAATGAATCTAATCAGAGATAAAATGCACAGTATGTATAATGAGATTGCAAATAGAACAAGCAATGCCATTCGAGCATTCACGTTTGCTTTAGCATCCTGACTTTGCGTATGGTTGCTGGCCACCTGCCTGCTTGCTGGAGAATGAATAGAATAGCGGTAGGTGGCCTGAAGTCAAGCTCAGGAATGCCAACGAGACCTTTGTAACTCAATTTGACCTTCTAATGTCTTAGCTAGATAAATAACAAATAACTGACTAAGAGCTATGCCCAGGGCAATGCCTGCTATCGTATATAAATTGCGTTCTGCCCAATTACGAACAATTTCGATACAACCACTGGTCCAGACTTTTTTACTTGCTTCAGATACAGGAAGAGTTAAGACTTTGTCTTTGTATCCGCACATTATATTTACGAGTCCGCTCTGCAAATAATAATATTGAATATATGTAAATATGTTTTAAATATAATTTTTCATTGATGTAATTAAAAAAAATTACACTAATATCTGTAGCATTTATGCAGCAAGAAAATGGTACACCACAATGTTCAACACTAGGACTGGAACAATTAAAATATTCATTTTTACCCCAATCCATATAACCAGCTTGACTTAAACCGCAGCATTTGAACTATAAAAAGAAAAAGTAGATGTGATTAAAAAATTTTTATTATTTTTATTTCAAATAACATTAAGATAAATAATTAACCTCTTGTTGTCCAAAATCAATGAAATTCTGCAAATCTGGATCTTCTCTGTACGTTTGAATAATTTTTTCAGTAAAAGATTCTTCCAATAAAGATTGTAACGTGTGTGGAAATACAAAACCAACTATTGCAACACCCATTTCAAGGAGGAAAAAAACCAACAGGCATAACGAATACTGTAATATTTTCATATAAGACAAAATATATGATAGGATTTAATATAAATTAATTTTGCATAATACTAACAAATTTAAGTAGGCAGGTATTTTCACGAAGCGCACCGACACATCCCGCAAAACTGACAACAAACACAACTCCTCCAGCTATTACCATTACTAGTGAGATATTCAATATTACATCATATACATTTTCCACTCTTACAGAACCAGTTGCTTGCCATTTATCAACAAAGGCATACAGACCCACTCCAATTAAAAGACCACCAAATAACTGTGTAATCAAAATATAAAATTCATATTCAATTCTACATATGGTATCATTTTTATATATCAATCTAATAAAATAGTCTGATTAAGGATATAATAACGTTCACTTACCCAGAATACAAAGTTTAGAGTAAATATCATATATTTCACACATGAACTAACATACGTGAAATTATTTGTGCGCCTTCGATTATTCATTTTTATGTATTTGAATAAAATAGTAATATTAAATTTATAACAAGACACGTAATACACAGTAATGCAGTCAGTAACACGATAAATTCGTTATGATTTATATAGTAACTATACTGTGCGTGTTAATATTTCTTTCATTTTACATGCTCCACGTATATTCATTAGCGTTTTATTATAATTTTAAGAAACTAAACTTGATCGCGAACAATTTAATATTGACATATATGACCACAACATCCTTTGACAGTTTCTTTTGCTTTAACCATCACAGTTCAATTCCGCGTATTCCTATTTTCAAACGCTTAAGTAATTCAATTGGGCTGCATTGGAAACTCCGATTAAGCTTCCATATTAAATGTTTCCAGTTGTGATCTTATTTTGATCATATTCATAATATATTATACTAAACACTCCATGGAATTTTAAATGGACTACCAAAAAAAACGTATAAAAACATAATATTCTTCTCGAATACATACTTTTTATTATTAAACATAATATAATTTAGAATTATTCTTCAAATTGTTAAAATACTGATATATTTACGAACACTTTCCAATTCCGTGCGTTCCATTATTTTAGTTCAATGACTAAGTTTTAATAACATAACGGTGACTCTAGAGTTATAATGAAATGAAATGCTTTAATTGTTTTATTTAAATGTAATCAAAATAATTAATAATTACAAACAAACTAATGATACAATATTTTATTTAAACAAAATGACGTCGGTACAAGACAGTAAGTTTATATGACAAATCTTTATTCGCGTAAAAAATAAAGATTACTATTTTAAGGTTAACATTTTAATGTAATAATAAATGTTTGATATTTTTGCAATAACATAACATTTAATCTTTTTATATGGAGTTATTTAAATGAAATAATTTGGTTAAATGTTACTATTACTTATTAACTTATTAATATAAAAATTAAGTTGTTATTATATTTCCTAACCTAAGATTTTTCTACGTAAATCTTTTATAAGAACATATGATTTATTATTAACGTAAATTTTCAGGACTGAAATTTAAACGCATATCATGCGATACATGGAGTACTCGCGAGCAATTATGTTTAGCATCAAGTGTATTAAAATCTGGAGATCAAAACTGGATGAGTGTATCACGTTCTTTAAAACCTTTTGCAGAAAAGGAAGCATTACGACCACCTGATTGGTTTTCTCAAAAGTCTTGTGCGATACAATATGCATATCTTCTAGAAAATGCAGACACTCCAAAAAGGAAAAAAAGAGAAAGTGGAGAAACTACGGGAGAATCTATTGTTAGAAGATTAACGCAAGAAAGAATAGCAGAATTAGGCCAAATATTAGCTTTTCAAAGAGATGAATACCAACAGCTTAAAACAGAAATAAACCTATTAAAATCAGGTTCTATAACAGAAGAAAAATTACAAAAAATGTGGCATACTATCGAGCAAGAGGAACGTGATCAAGAACAAAAAGCTAGAGCGCATTCTGCTTGGCTTGTAAAACGACAACAAAAGCAAGAAATAATGGTTTCACAAAATGTCTCTGTTAGAAATCAACGTAAAGCAATAGAAACATCTGCAGAATTACCAGAATCATCTGATATTTCAACGGAAGATGATGAAAAGAAAGGAAGAGGTGGTCGTTCTCCATTATTAACAAGTCTATTAAAGTCTCCTAGTCCAACAACTCAGATACAAACATCAACATCAACTGCACAAATAAGTTCTCCTACTATTACCAGTCTTCTTGGATCTAGTCCTAAAATACCAAATTCACAAATGACGCAAAGTGTATCTTCTATGCATCAATTGGTACCAACTCAAATAACAAATGTTATACCTGAAAGACCATCAGTTGGCGCGCCGACTCTTTCAATGTTGCTAGAAATGCCTACAAATCCTCAAAGAGGCCCATTACCAAATTTACAGATACCTTCAACCATAGTATCGCAACAAAATATTTCTACAGAAGTTCATAATATCCAAAATCCAGTTTCTCAAACATCCATTCAAAATGAAGTAACTGTACCAACTGCGACACTTACGATCCCTACCACAACAAATATACCAGTATCAGAAACTATGGTACAAATAATAGACAATGTAATTAGAAAAGATATAATGTCAGATGTGATAGATAAGGATGAAATCAATGAAATTATTGGAGATATAGAAGAATTAATAAAAGAAGAAATAACAGGCAGTCCACAAACTTTAGACTCTGTTAATACAAATACAGTAATTAATAGTCTTACTATTCCTCAATCTCAGGACATTACACAGATACAGGAACGTTCAGAGCCTAGAGATGTCGATGAAGCTGTTTCACTCTCTGATTCTCCACATAGCGAAGAAATGGCTATTGAAGAAATAGATTCTAGTACTTCTAATATTGCTGAGATTATAGGAACAGTTGCCATAGAATCATCAGAATCAAAAGTTATTATTGCAGAAATATCAGAAACTGTGTCTAATTCCCAAGAAGAAGAGAAATCAGAAGCAAATACTTATGATGAAAGAGTAATTCCAAATGAAGAAATTAATTCAGAAGTAGAAAATAATGTTGAAGATAATAAAACGAATACAACGGTGGAGGAAAAACAGATTATTGAAGATCTTGATATTTTAGATTCGGTATCAAATGTAGAAACAGAAGAAAGTGATTCAAAGACACCTGATGTAAAAGAAAATGGTGAAGGTACTATTGAAGAAGAAATAGATGAAGTAGAAGAAGAAGAAATGGTTATATCTGAAAAAGAAGAATCCTGTGATAATACAAAAGAACAAAAGGAATCTTCTGAAGAAATAGAAAATAAAGAATGTTTGGAATTAGATCAATTAGAATTACATCTTGCAAAAATCACTGGGGAACAGCAGGATGTGCCATCTGCCGAAGCTGCTAGTGTTTCCTCGGAAGTAACAAATGATGTTCCGAGTACCGAAGACACAGAAAAGTCACAAGATATTAGTTTGATTTTAGAAGATGATGAGAGCTCTCATAGCATAGAAAATAAGAAAAAAATAACAGAAGAACAGGTTAT
Organism: Vespa mandarinia; assembly: GCF_050613455.1. NCBI lineage: Eukaryota > Metazoa > Arthropoda > Insecta > Hymenoptera > Vespidae > Vespa > Vespa mandarinia. Next base: position 2,528,606 of record NC_140829.1, on the reverse strand, counting down.
TGAGAATACGATAGAAAGTACAGAATCATTAGAATCATATAAAGAGGAACCAATTATTTTAATAAAAGAAAAAACTATTATTGAAGTAGCTGATGAATTATCTTTAAAATCACAAGACGTAACTACAGAAGACACTTTAGAAATTTATACAGATGAATATAAAAAAGAAGATACAAAAGATTTTTCAGAAGATACGGTCAGTTCAACTTTACCTGGTATTGAAATAAAAGAAGAAGAAATAGAAGAATCGACTATAGCTGTAGAATCATGTCAAGACATTACATCAGAAGAGGTTATTCATACAAGAATGGAATCTATTAACACAGAAAATGTGTTTGACACAAAACAGACAGAAAATGCGTCTCTAATTATAAAAGAAGAAATAAAATTAGAAGAGACTGTACCAATTACGGATTCTTTTATTGAAGAAAAAGTTCTAATAAAGGAAGAGCTCCAAATAAAAGAAGAAAAAGATGGTAATAAAAAATGTATAGAAACTGAACCAACTATAAAAAAAGAAATTACTACAGAGTCCATTATCAGTGCAGGAGAAGAAACTGCAGAATTAGATGAAGAAGAATCTTCTTTAAGCAAATTAAGTGGTGGGCGTGCTATGAAAACATATTCAAAAAAACAAACTATTGCTGTAGATAGTGAAACAGAAAATGAAAGCACCGGAGAAGGTGCTGATTACAGAGCATGGAAGAAAGCAGTTATGTTGGTTTATAATCGACTAGCTACACATAAATATGCGTCTGTATTCTTAAGGCCTATTACGGAAGATCAAGCACCTGGATATCATTCTGTTATTTTTCGACCTATGGATCTCTCAACCATAAAAAAGAATATAGACAATGGGACAATCAGATCAACTACACATTTTCAACGAGATGTTATGCTTATGTTTCAAAATGCTATTATGTATAACAAACATGATACTTTTATATATAAAATGGCAGTTTCTATGCAAGAAGAATGTTTACAACACATGCAGGTAAATATAAAGAATAACATAAAAATTACTATTAAATATATTTAAATTATATTAAACGCTGTATCAATAATGTTCTATGAATATTGTTTTTTAGATTTTAGTTCAAGTAACAGGAGAGGGAACGTTTCGTAGAGAGACAAGAACTGCAGCAAGTAGCAGTAGCGAAGCTAGTGAAAGTAGTGTAAAAAGGAAAAGAAGTCATATTACTCCAAGTCCACATGACACTGATAGTCCTCGCTCTAAAAAGCGCAGAAAATCAGAAAATGATTAGGCTTAAGAAAAAGAATTGATCTTATTTTTATTAGAAAAAGATTATCTTATTTTTTGTATCATAGAAATTCTTTACATTACAATTTAAAAAATGAGTTAGATATAAATTCGGAAGTCTATAAAAGATATTATCATGAATTATATATTAGTCCAGTATTTCAATTTAAATATATTATTACATATATATATATATATATATGTAATAATATAGATTCTTTTCAATCTTATTTAAAAATATAAGATTAACTACTAAAACAAAAACAAAAAAAAAGAAAGGAGTAAATAGCTCTTATATATTTTTTTTTTTTTTTTTTTTTTTTTTTTTTTTTTTTTTTTAGATATGTCAATAAGAAATATGTGTGCATAAGTTGTAAATTCATTAGTATATTGAAACATGACAAGTACAAATAATTAATATACGATAAAATAAAATGTATAGCAAAAATTCCTTTAAATAATGGGTCGTTATACCTGTATGGGTAAAAAAAATATGATATATCATTTTAAAGATTGCAAAGGTTATACTAATTATCTGTCTCTTGTAAGAAAAACAATTCTATTAATGTCGCAATTAAATCTTAAAAATAAAGAATACTTGTGTACTTCTGGAGAAGCTGTAAGTTAAGAAGAAAATAAATACAAGAAAAAATTATAAATGAAACAATAAATATTGTAAATATATATATACATATATATATATATATATATATATATATATACATATATATATACATATATATATATACATATATATATATATATATATATATATATATATATATATAATTTAAAGCCTTCAATACCTACACCTCGTATATCAGATGATACAGACTTACAATTTTGGGCAGAGGATGAATTAAGTAATACAGAATCAAAGTATGAATTAGTTGGAAGACAAAAGCGTAGATACAGTTCAGCTTATCGAAATCGTAATAAAACATATATAAAAGTTGATCTTTAATGACAATGTCTTTAATATTTTATTAACAACTTACAATTAGATAAAAAAAATTCAAGGCATCTTTATTTTTTTTTTCTTTTCTCTTTGCTTATAGATTATTAATAATATATAATAATTAAAAATTCAATTACAATTTATTAATATATTTTGATTTATATAAATAAAAAATTGTATATTTCAGGAAAGTTAAAAGCAAGAAATGAAAAAGTTCATTACATGAAACAAGAACATAATGTTACTATCTCGAAGGATAAAAATGAATAATTAATTTAATTCTAGAACAAAAAAAAATTAATCATATTTTAAACAATCGCGGTCGAAAAGAATGATGGCGCTGTGATCGTTTCGTACCATTCATCGTTAACAGTTAATGTAACTGCAAGTCTATTTTTACCGATATAAAGTTTTAATATCTAATACAATTAACAATTATTCTAAGCATGACTATGGCAATGAATTACTTTGCGAGTAACGATTGGAATAAAAATCAATATCAAAATTTAAATGACATACGCACCCATCAAAGTAAGCTTTATATTAATAAATATTTTTACTTAAAAAGTCATTATTTGTAACATCAAATTTCATACTATTCTTTTATATATATATATATATATATATATATATATATACATAAATGATTTATAAAATATAGATTTTTATTATTTTAATTAACAATTATGTTACTTTATTATTAACTTTATTATTAATACTAATTTTACAATGTATTACATTTTATTGAAGATAAAAAGAATGAAATTTTAACATTTGTAATCAATTTTTGGACTTTATTTACAAAGAATATTATATTTATTATATAATTTACAAATAGTATCATTAAATGGAGATAATTTGTAATTAATGATTATAGGCACAACGACAATAACAACACGGACCGTCCTTAACGTTATTGTACTTGGCTTTTGTTCGGCTTTAATAATATTTTCATTTTGGAATTTCAATCAGTATGATAGGGGCAAAGTATCTATATTTTATCTTCATACGAATGAAATACTTACGCGAACGTCTAAAAAATTTTTATCTTTTGGACTCGATACATCCCTACTGAGGAACATGGAAAAACTTCCAATCGCGGACGAAAGATTTATTAATTTGGCGCGACATTTAAATCCTGCATTTATTAGGATTGGAGGAACATCGGCCGATTGTTTATTTTTTAATCAGGTTTGTTTTATTCAATCATTTATTTTTTTTTTTTTTTTTTTTTTTTTTTTTTTTTTTTTTTTTACATAAATTACATTCAAATTATACAATGTATAAACGTATATATATATATATATACACATACACATACACATACACATACACAGGTGTACACACGCGCAATTTATATTTATTTATATTTAAATGTATTAAAATTTAAATATATTCCCAATTAATTCAGACTCATACAACATCTGCACGAATAATAAGTCCCTTCGATGATCAAGATATTAGTAACTTTACTATTACTAATATGGATTTTGAATCGTTATACAAATTTACGATACAATCCCGATTAAGGATGCTTTTTGATTTGAATGTGTTAATTAGATATCCAAATGGTACTTGGGATGATACTAATGCTCAAGATATTATTTTATTTGCAAAAGGATCGAAAATGAATCTAGATTGGCAATTAGGAAATGGTGATATTAATATAAATTTTTATATTCTTTTTTATATAAAACAAAAATGTATAATCGAACGGATCTATTATATTTATAAATTGCAGAACCAAATTCATTTCATCATGTATTTAATAGAACGATAACGGCGGAACAACTTGCAAAAGATTATTATCAACTACGTAATCTATTAAATAAAGTAGGTTACCAAAAAAGCTTTCTTGTTGGACCAGAAGTAAATCATATTGGAGATTCCAATAAAGGTCAATCTTACGCAGAAATATTTTTGGAGAAGGATAAAGATAGTATTAATTATGTTACTTGGCATCAATATTATTTGAATGGACATGAAGCTCAAGTTAACGATTTTATAAATCCTTCAACATTCTATTTTTTGCCAATACAAATTGATAGCATGTTAAAAACTATTAAAAAATCAAGAAAATCCATTTCTATGTGGTTGTGTATGTTGTATTAAAATATTTAATATATCTTAATACCAAATGAGATATAATAAATAATAAATAAAATAATTTACAGCTGAGACTAGTTCAGCATATGGCGGAGGAGCTCCAGGTTTATCGGATAGATATATTGCAGGATTTTTGTGGTTAGATAAATTAGGATACAGTGCTAAAACGGGTATAAATGTCGTTATAAGACAATCCTTATTTGGTGGATATTATGCTATGATTGGACCAGATCTTTTACCAAATCCAGATTGGTGGATTAGTGTGATATACAAACAATTTGTATCTGAGAAAGTATTAAAGATATTATCTCCAAAATCTTCTGAGTACATTAGGATTTATGCACATTGTACACCAAAAGCATCTTTGATAAATCGTGTTCCCGCTATTACTATATACGGAATGAATCTAGATAAATCTTCTGCAAAGATCATAATTCAAGGGATCTTTCATAGGCTAAATAAAAACATAAAAATTTTTCTATATAGTTTAACATCTGATCACCTGACCTCAAGGTATGCATGCAAGATATATTATCTTAATTTAAAAAAATATCAAATTCTCTATATTTGTCCTTTAGATATGGTTTAATAATAATACAATCGATCCTCTATAACTCGAATATTTCTATAATACTAGAATTTTCTTTATCTCTTTTCGCTCTGTTTTCACACAAAACCCCCGCAAGTTTAATAGGAACTTAATTGATTTCTAAACATTGAGTTTATTTTTCTTCGAGTCTTTATAATTAAAATAAAAATATAAACCTATCTACAAGAAAATCTTTGTAAGCTGAACGTTTTCGTTCGTTAAACTTTTCTTAATTGAAAATTTTGGATAAAACAAAACCTTTTCATAATTTTAGCTCTTCCCTTAAGATTCAAGTTACCGAGGTTCGATTGTATTAAATATATTTATTATATGCTCTTTATACAAATGCTAAATTTTAACAATAACGTATGATAATTAAATTAAAAATAAAAATTAAATATTTTTACAATATATATATATATATATACATATATATACTATAGTATAGAAAGAGGTACAATAGTTGCTAGTTCAAATTATATTAATAATATGTTATTAATTATTTATTATTTATTTATAGAAACATAAGAATGAATGGAGAAATATTGAAACTGCAAAATGATGGTAAATTACCGCCTTTCCATCCTATAATTATGAATCCTACCCAAATAATTATTCTACCACCATTTTCAATGGTATTTATGGTAATACATGGAGTTCATGTTCCTGCATGTATTTCATAATATTACAATTTAATGACTTTATTATTATATATACATATATATATTTTACATTTTTCTAATAAAATAAAAGTCATTTATGACAAAGAAAATTGTACAAATAAACAACATTTTACGCTAAAATACTTTATAGATTACTAACAACTTCTTTTTTTTTTTGGAAATTGTAAATTTCAACAAGACATTTATAATTTATTTTACAAGATATTAGACTGTTCATTAATATATGTAACAAAAATATGTAAATATGCGGTCTATGACAAATCTTCAAAAAGTTCACTATCACTGTGCAATATATTTTATATTAGTTGAAACAAGCTATAAATTAAATTTTTTTATTTAATAATTTACAGATCTTTTCTATCTGATATATAATGTGCATATCTATTATATTTTTCAAACATTATTATTCATTATCATTAAAGATATAAATACTGTAAATGATATATTATTATACAAGTGGAATGGTATATAGATTTCTGTAAGATAAATTTCGTTTACATTTTGATTTTGCTAATACTAGATAAATATATGAAACACAGTCCGTATATAATTTTTCATAGACGAAGTTTTGCATAAGAGGATATTATATATTGCCAAAATTGTAAAATCATGCTAAATCATAACAATGTAATAGTACATTATGACACACTTTCATGTTTTTAATATATCCTAACACATTTTTACTTACAATTTATATTATATAAATATCTTATTCATTATATTTAATCTTATTCTTGGGCAGAAATAGTAATAGTTTTACCTTTTGGATCATCAAATCTATCCATAGTACGAATATCAATAATCATTGTGAATGCCCAAATCATAATTGAACCTAATATGGTAGTAACAAAAATTCCTGTCCAGATCGGAATTGTAGTAAAATTAACACAGTCATATGCATCTCCAAATTTCTTTGCATCAATTTGTATTTGCATATTTGGGATTTTTAATATAGTGGTATTTTTTAAAAATATTATCTCGTTTGAGCAATGATAAGAAAAATTAAATGGAAATACTATATCTAATTCAGGCGTTAATACCTCAGGATTCATATTATTTGGTTTATAAGTTATACTTTTTATAGAATAATAACCAGATGATGGATTTTTAATGTTAAATTGAAGGACTACCTCAGATTTTTTAGTATCAATTCCATTAAACATTAAATCTAAATTAATATTTTTAGAAGTTTGATCAAAACTTTCTTTGCACAATGTTACGTTGGTAAAGTTTTTGAAATCCATGTCCTTAGTCTGCAATAAAAGTATTATCATAATTTTTGCTTAATTATTTCAAGTAACAAATAATTGAATGTATAAATTTACCTTTATAAGTGGAAACTGACTTCCATATAAAAGTACTCTTTCTCCTCTGACAATGAACTCATTAGAATTGAAACTGACATTACAACCATTATTGTATGTAGAAACTGGAGCATTTGGACTAGAATCTTTATATGTATCAGAATTATTTTCTACGTTTGCTCTTCTTGTACGTTCAGAACGACTATAACCGCAAGATCTTCCTGTAAGTGCGGCAATTAAATTTGGTGTAGTATCTTTGATATTTCTATATATTTCAGAAATAACATCTAAAGTTGTGATTGGCTTAATTAACAATTGGCCATCCGATAAAGAATCTACATTATCATCATAACTTTGATTATATGATGGAAAATCTTCGAATACAGAAAGGGGAGATTCAACTGCAGATAAATAAGCCAATAGACTTCTGTTTGTCACTTGTCGAAGATCCTTAAATGTCAATCGATCAAAATTAATATATTACAAATTATATTGTACAGTATTAAATTATCAAATTTATCAAAGCCACTAACTTCCTTGTGTTGGGTTAGATCTTCAACACATAAACTATCTTTCACAAAAACAAGAAGTGGTGGTCGTGAATTATCTATTTTACTATTCAAAATTTGATTAAATTCCGCTTGAGAGGTTTTCGAAAGTGGATTGACTGCGCTTGGACGAGAATCAAATTCGGGTGTGATACCCCATAATAATACAGGTACTGCATCGCCCGAAAAAATATTACACCTTGCCGTAAAAATATTACACAATACTATAATTAAAAAAGTTAAAATTAATGTACGACGTGGTACTGTCATGATAATAAATTCTTTTGAAAAAAAAACAAAACAATTTGATTAACACTGTTAAATCCAACGAGCGAGGCGAATACCAACTATCTACGATTCTTAGCAGAAGGCAATCGAGCACCTGACCGGAATCTCGAATCTCGATCATGTGACAAGGGCACGTGATACGTCACACACCCGTTTCCGGATTTCAAACAAAATTACATCATCATTTTATCATAATTTGAAGATATAAGTATTTAATAAGATAATTAATTGTCTTACGAAGTTGATGAACGTTAATTGTACATTATATATTTGCATAACACATACGCACATGTATGCATAAATTAAGAAAGAAGGATATAGAAATGTTTGTCTAATAAATACACTTTTTATATAATATAAAATTTGTTTATAGTATTATTATTATTATATAATTAATTGACTTCGTCAATCATAATGAATAATACGAAGACAGGAAATGAAAAAAAAGAAACTATATTTTATTCTGTATGTATTACCTGTAATTAAATTGCAAGTCATTTTTATTATAATACTTTTATATTGTATTTTATATAAATCATTGTTATTGTAGCAACTTCAACCATGGAGCACGGTGGGAGTACTTCCTTGTATGGAACAAATTGCTGGACCGCCAGTTCCAGTCAGAGTTGGAGAGTTTTACAAAACACCCCGTCCACATCCTTGGCGACCAACATTGGGTTATGAAATTATAGAAGCATCACCCTTGTAAGACGTTATATGTATATATATATATATATATATATGTGTGTGTGTGTGTGTTTATATTATGTTTTTAAAGTAAATAAATGTCTTTTAAAAATTTCTTAAAACTTCCAATATTCTTAGACCTGAGCAACCTATAACAAATCAACTTATGGATCCATGTTATATGCCAGGTGGTATGGCAACAGAAGCCATGAAATTTCCAAATCTAGTAACTGGTTTTGATAGAAATCCTTCTCATGCAGCACGTACTGCATTATATACAAGATATACTCCATATGATTGGGTACAGAATCAAACCAGACTTTATAATGAAGCAAATGCTAATAGAAATTATTCGGAGAACTTACGAAAGGATACTGCACGACTCATGCGGTAAAATAAGAATAAAATAATATAAGTTAATAATGTTTAATGTATGTTATTTATATATTAAATAATGATACTCGTATAGAGAAGCAGATGAAAGGGTACAAGAAGGACAAATGGATACAGGACGTAAATTAGGTGAAAGAATTACGGATACTTCATTTTGGCGAAATGAAGTAAATTCAGAATTGCAAAGATTAATAATTGAAAATGGAAAAATGCAAGATTGTCGTCGGAATTTACAACAAACTATTCAAAATCTTGAAGGACAATTACACATAGCTCAAGAGTGTCTCTATTATCGCGAATCTCGAACAGGTTCATGGTATCACGTCGTCAATGATATTATTTATTTGTATTAATTGATATTTATAATTCTTTTATATTAAATTTCACTTATCTAAAATATCAATAGGTAATGATTTAGTACACGATCAGGCTGAAAATGCGCTTCTTAAAGAAGTTGAAACTGTAAGAAATTGTCAGAAAAATTTAGAACAATTTACAGAAAAATGTATAAACCAAGTACATAATAACAGCTATATTAATGCTTGATGTATCTTATTTTCTATATTTATAAATTAATTGGCATCTCTTATATTTATTTTTTAGCTTTCTGACGGTAGAGCAGTACAAAATCAATTAGAAATCGATATAAGAAATAAAGAAGTTGCGCTTGGCATTGATACTATGTGTCATCAGTTAAACAATTTTAGTCGTGGCTTACAATATTATGGTGGAATTGAAAAATATGATTCTAGGTAGTTATAAAAAAAATTATCTGTATCCTGTATCAATATTTCTTTAAGTCTTATAAATGATTGAATTTTCATTCAGTGTCACAGAAGCCGAGTCATGGGCAGAAGCATCAAATAATACAGTCAAAAAATCCCAATCTGAGAGATTAAAATCTAATCAACTTCGAAATGACATTGAAATTGCTATAAATGGAGTTGGACTGGATATGTGGGAAGCCTGGGGTGAGACTAATAATGCATTAGGCAGAAGAGCAGCAGAGATGCTAGAAGCAAAGGGGAAAGTGCAATCACATTTATACAAAGTAAATTTTATATGGATTTATAAGCAAATCTTGATTATATAAAACTACTTTTTCAATAGTTATATTATTTATGATTGAAATTAAAAATTAATTTATTTTTATTTGAAATAAATAGAGCTCAGTATTTTTAAATCTTTGTTCTAGCATATTTAATGATTATACATTTTTATTACACTGTACTACTTTTATATATGAAATATTTTATTTTTATAATAATTAATAAAATATATATGTTTATGTAATATAGATTCAAGAAGAACTTTTCTATATTGAAAAAAATCTACAATTGATGCAGAAAGCAATTACAGATAAAAGTAATGCTTTAAAAGTTGCACATACACGTCTTGAAGCCAGATCACACAGACCTGAAGCTGAATCATGTAAAGACTATGCTCAATTAAGGTTTGTTATTGTAACTATGAAATATAGTTTTTGACTTATTTTATATTCTAAATATTTCATCATTTTGTTTTATATCATTTTTACAGAATGATCAAAGAAGTAGAAACAATAAATATAATGATACATGATATGAATTTAAAATTACAAACTTTTGAAGCTCAACATCAGCAATTATTGTCTACGAGAGCAAATTTAGAAATAGATTTAAAATCTAAAATAGATGCGTTGTTTATAGATAGAGAAAAGTGTCTGGGTTTAAGACGAAGTTATCCAATGGCATCAGCTATCAAATTTTAATATTTTTATTAGAACTAATTTTTCCTTATTTTCATTATTTATATTTCAATTTTACTCGTATTTTTTGAGTTATTTTGTTTGTTATTTTATTCATAAAAAATAAATCTGAATGAGGTTTAAACAAAATAAAATAATAGTATTTTTATCAATGGAATAATTATAAATTGATATTCAGTAAAACATATTGTAATATTATATTATGAGTTTGACACGCATTTGCTATGATACAGTTGAAAGCTCATGTATGTGTATGTGTGTGTGTGTGTGAGCATGTATATATATATATATATATATATATATATATATATGTGTATATACACATATATCATATAAGCTTCACACAGTAAACCTTGTAACTGTACAAACATATTTCAATAAGAAAGTACGAACTATTAACTTTGTATACATATCGTCATGGAGGATTTTTGACATCTTTTTTATAAATTTACAGAATATCATTTAAAAAGTCTTACAAAATATAGTTCACACCTTAGAAAACCTATATACAATATTTTATATAATTTTATATTGGTAATATGAAAAGAAATCATTATTCTGTACTTCTGGTCCATTTAAATGCTGCTATATCTTGATAAAAGTTTTCTATAGCTACATCTGTATCATAGTCTACTTTTAAATAAAATATTTTAACATTTCCTTGAGGAACACATTCTAAGATATTCAACTTTTCAAAAAGTTTAAAAGAATTCTTAATAGGATCAACACACAAACTTTCAGCTGAAATAATAACATAAGTTTTTTTAATAAATAAAAATTTTCTTATTAAACAAACAGATTTTTATTAAATATTATTTACCGTAATTAATGATGCCATTATCCAAATTCGTTTTTATTTCATTTAAAACTTCATGAAGCAAAACCTTTTCAGATAAAGATCTTCTCACTAATTTTCTCAAAGTATACGCACTCAATGTATATGTATCAATTAAAGGACGTAACATTGAATGTAAAAATTCCATTATATTAATGCTAGCCGGATTTACTTTAAGCTGTAAAATAAAATCAATTATAAGAAAAAATTGATGATCAATAGATTAATAATTTTATGTTAAAACGAAAAAAACATTTCTTCACTTTGTATATAGATCTTCCTGAATAATCATCATTTGAAAAAAAATGAGTAGATCCCAAATAATTTCTGGTCCATAATTGGTCTGACGTATGAATTTCCTGCGATATAATTTTTATTATAATAAAATAGTATCTCAAATTTTATATAAACTTACATCTGAAACAAATATCGATGAAAAATTTCGTATAATATTCGTAGCGACGTTATTAAGTGTGTCACAAGGTTTGCAAAAAATAAATTCATATCTTAATATATCACAAAGTTTAAGTATTTTTTTAAGAAAATCATCTTCGTGAATACTAATTACATCCTCTTTAGAAAGTGTCATTAGATCTTTTTTTTCAGACTTCAATTCAGCATACAAAGCTGTCACTGAAAATATAAGATACATGAGAAAATAATATGAACTTGGGATGAAATATGTTCTTACCTGCAACACTATCCATAATGTAATAAGATATCATAGAATTGCTGTAATATGATAATTCGATTAAATTTGGTAATATCGATACGGGACGAATTACAATGACATTTGATTTGATAAGCTGCCCATCCACAGCTTCTGTTATTTCTTCTTGTTGTTGCTTAACTAATTCTGGGCCCAAGATATTCAACTGAAAATGAGAAATTTACGTATTTCTCTATTCTCATTAACTTATAATTTTCAAAGAAGAAATAATTTTATGTTCCTAACTGCATGATTTATAATGTCAATGGTTTTGCCAGAAAATGCCATATCCACGTTTTTGTTTCTAAATTTTTTTTTGATTACATCAAATGATTTCACCAATTCGTCTAATGTACATCCATCTCTGAATTTATTTAAAAGTAAGAGAGCAACAATATTTGTTGACATAATAGGAGTAGATTGAAAGCAATCTGAAAAGTAAATTAATCATTATTAATCAACCTCGATTAAAATGTTAACAACAGTTTACATATAATCTATTTTACACACCATATACAACATGACGCGCAATGTTATCAACTAATTGACGATGTTCTTCTGCTACGAAATCAGTTCCATATAGAGATGAATTGGACATTGTGTGCTTGAGAATCTTTTTTCCCGTTTGATGTTTTACATTGTTTTGGTTTTTCTGAAACGACTTCAACATTTTCTAGTAACATAAATAAATAAATAAATTTATAAATTTTTAGACATTTGTATATAATATGTTATATAATTTTTATATATAATATGTTATTTATTTGTATATAATTGTATATAATAGTATATAATTTTTAGATTATTATATACAATAGAAAATTATTAGATTTAATATTTTTTGCTTACACTAAGTGAAAATGGTTCACAAAAATTAATTTTGACAATGCCATAATTTCCCATTAATGTAGACCATATAGCTTTCATTGTTGATCCAAATGTTTCCATTTTTTTGGGTTGTCCTAATTGTTCTCTCACAAAATTTCCATCTACTAGACGTTCATAGTTCATTGCAATTGGTACTATTAAAGCATCATCAATTATACCATCCATATAGGCGTCGACAATCACACTTAGGATGCCACCTTTTGGCATACATGGTTTACCAGTTCTTGTTCTACCACCCTCCACGAAGAATTCTATATTATGACCAGCTCGAAGACTTTCTATAATATATGTATGAAGAACAGCACGATAAAGAATATCTTTATGACCTGCAGATGGATCAATACGGCGTTTTATAAAAAAAGCACCTAAACCTCTAAGAAGCCACCTATTGGAAATTTAAATAATTCTTATTTATAAATTATCTTTCATTGACATGCATATACACGTTAGAAAAGAAAAACATACCCAAAAAAAGGAATTCTTAAATTATCACCAGCAGCTATCAATGGATTTCTGATATTATGCATAAGAAGAATAAAACTTATCATAACATAATCCAAATGACTACGATGTAGAGGTAAAAAAATTAAAGGCAAACCAGTATCACTGGCCTTTTTTAATACTTCTATTTGTGGTGGAAAAATAATAGCTGATCGTAAGAAACAAGGTAATAATTTGTAAAGAATCCATGCAGTAATTTTAAGTAGCGTATTACTAATTCTACTTTCCATCTGTAAAAGTATTGTTTTAGCTCTATCTTTAACATTCGTCATGGCCTGCTTTTCACTATAGCCATCATTATTAGCTATTTCCCAAGCAGCTATTTTGAAGATTTCATTTAATTTATCATCATTCAATACCTAAAAAAAATGATATTTATTGTTTCAGAATCAAATCTTTCTTAACAAATTAAAAAGTATATATATTAATATTACTTACTGTCTCCGTTAATTTTGGATAATCATATGTCTTCAATCCGTAAATATAAAAGAAATGACAAAAAAATTTAGAAAACAATCCAGGACCAGAATCTACCGTCAACATATTCACGCCGTATGGCTGTTCATTGCTTTCTTTTCTACATGAAAAATTCTAAAAAGGAATTAATAGAGAACGAATTAATGATGAAATATTTTCAACACAACAATAAATATACAAGGAAATATATATATATATATATATATATATATTATTTAAGAAATTATTTAAATTGCTTTCATTTATATTCAAGTTTTTTGCTTTAAACATGTTTTAATAATATTATGATATTTGTAAACTTAGAGAGAGGGGGAGAGAGAGAGGGGGGGGAGAGAGAGAGAGAGAGAGAAATAACTTGACTATTTTTCAAACATATATACATGCACACATGCGTGCACACACATATGAGGAAAAAGAAAAAACTGTCACCTACCTTAGATGGTTGTATACAACTACTGCAATAAGGTTGTACGAATAAACGTAAACTCTTGTAATAAACTGTCGAATCTTTCTCTATCTTAGCATCGTACAAACTCGAATATTTTAATTCATTCCTCCACTCAAAATCACGTCTCCTTTGATACTCTCGTCCTGCACGTCGAAGATCTTAAACGTAAGTTGTCTTACTTTATAGTTTCTTATTTACAGTTTCTATTTCACAATAAATAAATTAAATTCGATATTTACATTAATCGATTGAAAAAAAAAAAAATTTATTAGAATTATTATTCAATCTTTCCATGTGCGTCAAGTAAGTCGTTTAAAGTTCGTATCTTCTTTTCTCTATTCTTTTTTTTTTTTGCAACTACACTTTTTTACAATACTTCTGCGTTACGAGTTATATGTTTCTGTCAAAATATATATATTTATCATACCGCCTGCAGAAAATGGAGACGAAGTTCCGCTTGATGCTGTTCCGCTTGATGCTGTTCCGCTATTTCTTCTTAAATCCGTCTTGCTATCCCATTTTTCATAAACTTCATGAAGACGCATAAAAAGTACATCTACCATATTTGTAGCTCTGTGAAAGAAAAGAAAAGAAGAGTAAATATTAAAAAATTATTATATAAAATAAAATAAAAAGATATGTAATAAAATAAAAAAAATATATAAAAAAAATAAATTTCTTTTAGCTCATAATATACATAATAAGTATATATATATATATATATATATATATATATATATACATATGTACATGTTATATATATATAGATTGTAAGATGCAGTAGACTTTTCTTAAATCGTTAAAATATCACAATCGTAATCAACAAAAATAAAATGCGTAAACAAGTTCCTATTTGTAATTACAAATAGTCTTGGGAACAATAATCCTTTTTACAATTCACATTTCTTATAAACAAAATCATATTTTCCCATTGTGCAATTAAATCATATTTTCGCGTCAGCCATATTATATGCATTCTTGTTAATAAAATGGTTCATTATATTAGAATTATTTATTATTAAATTCAACCATAGTTTTAAATTGTATATTTAAATATAATACGAATAATTAATTCATATATGAATTTTATTTAAATCTTATTTTATTTTATCGCAATAAAATTATTTGTTAGTTCGTACGCGAAACTTTTAGTGTTATTTTAAGTTTATATATATATATATACATATATACAGATTGTAGATTATGTATTGTGCATTATGATTGTGTATTAACTGTATCTACAGATTCTATGTACACATATATATGTACTTATTATGTATATTATGGGCTAAGAATAATTTATTTTTTTTTAATAGCGTTAGAAATTTATTATCTCGATAAATACGAACATTATTTTTGATAAACAACCATCCGATTTAAAAATCGAAAATATTACGGCATATATTGATTTTTATTTATCGAAGTTGTTATGGATTTAATCAAGATCAGTTCAAAGTTCATTTTTTCTTTTTCCTTTTTTAATTTTTTTTAATTTTTATAATGCCAACATATTCTATATAAAAAAAAAAAAAAGGAAAAAGCCAAATGATTTTCATCTGAAAAATAATTTCGTTATAATTAAACTTTATCCGATATCTTTATTTATCGTCGTTTTACTTATATTTTTTGGATGAACATTCATATGAAATTTTATTATTTTCAAGTATTCTTGCTGTTTTTGAACGTCCCAGTAATGAATATTAAATTACGAATTATTAATTATTATAATGTATTATTACTATTATTATTATTATTATTATTATTATTATTATTATTATTATTGTTGTTGTTATTATTACTATTATTATTATTATTATTATTATTATTATTATTATTATTATTATTATTATTATTATTATTATTATTATTATTATTATTATTATTATCATTATCATTGAATATATACTTCCTTTGTCACGTAGTAACAAGTCATACTATTACTGTAATGCTTAGTAATAATAAATCGTAAAAGTGGGAGAGGAGTTTGGATAATGGGAAGAGGCAGGGTGTCGGCGGAAAAAATAAGAAGAATAAAGAAATAAATAATCGTCGGACATTTCTTATTTAAAATTAATTTCATTAATATTATTGACCATTTTAACGAAATTTTTATAAAATTTAATAAATAAGAATATAAGATTATTCAACGAAGGAATCGCTTTAATATAATTCTTGCTGAATTAATTCTAAAATTGATCATTAATATTTATAAAATTATTTATTAATATTTATAAAATTATTAATATTATGCAGTCCCTAGAAATATATAGGAAGGAGGGAGGGAGGGAGAGAGAGAGAATCCTTGGAATTAAATTATTAACTGAGATGATAATGCGGTTGCAAAGTCGTGAAATCGTCAAATCACAAAAAAGAGTCTCTTGCGCAATGCTTTTTTCTCTTTCTTTTTTTCAATATCGTATGACACTTATATAAATATGATATTATATTTTATTAAATCACTCTAGAACAGAATATAGGATTAATCTTTTTCTTTCTTTTTTCTTTTTTCATTTGACGAATTCAAAAATTTTTTTAGAGAAAATATATTGTGAGCGATATATGTAATAGCGAGAGAGAGAAAGAGAGAGAGAGAGAGAGAGAGAGAGAGAGAGAGAGAGAAAGAGGGAGAAAGAGAAGATAACAATTATCCCGTCCATGTTATATATTGAATAAATGAGAAAAACCATTTTTAAATTAAATAAATCGCAATTCGTATAGGACACTTTGTATTTGTTATGAATAATAAAACATTGATAAGACCGATAAAAGACGCGTAACAATAAACCGTCAAAGTCCATGGAAATAAAGATTACGCGCAGATGATTGTAGAAAGAAAATAAAGGAAAGGAGAAAATAGAGAATACATTACTAACAAACTCTATAATCTTGAATCGAGATATAGAGTTGGTTTCTTATCTTTCTTCTTCTTCTACTATTTTTTCTTCGTTTGGAAATTTTCCCGCGTTTAGTCTTTTTGAGATACAAGAAAAAAAATGAAAAAAAAAAAAAAAAAAAGAAAAAAAAAAAGAAAAAAAGGAAAAAAATGGGGGAGGTAATTGATCACTTTCATTCTCGTTTTTAATTCGAAGGGTTCTCTCACAAAAGGGTTCTTTTTCTTCTTTCAATTATACGACACCGATAATGATTTCTAATTAGTTATAAATCGGAAAAAATCTTTTACCGCATCATCATAACGCGTGGACAGTTTCTTTTTTTTTCTTTTTTTTTTTTACAAATTAATCACACGAAATATCATAATATTATTACCTGGTATTGAAAAAATAGTAAAGCACTCCGCAGAAGACGAAAATCTCGATGAGACCGTCCATTGTTCCGTCGATAATCATCAGGTGGTTCCAAAAGAAAAGGGAGGGAAAAAAAGAAAGAAAGAAAGAAAGAAAGAAAGAAAGAAAGAAAAAAAAAAAAATAAAAGAAAACTGCTACTAGAATTTTTATAAAGAAAGAGAGAGAAAAAAACGGAAACAAAAAAAAAAAAAAAAGAAAAGAAGGAGAAAGTTATTTGTATTTTTATTTTTATAATTTTTCACTTTTCTATTCGTTCGAAAGAACTAATCTTTCTTTTTCTCTCCCTTTATATATATATATATATATATATCTTCTTTATTTATTTTTTTTTCCCCTATGTGAAAAGAACACTTCTTTTTCTGGAATCCAATCCTTCGTTCCTTCGTTCCTTCCTTCCTTCCTTCTGCACGTGGCTTCGGACGAAACTGTTACCACTTATTACTCTCACAATCACAAGGTGAACGAATCAATTCGGCCATTTATCGTGTATATCTGACGAACTGACGTATTACATTTACATATATATATGTAATATGTATATATATATATATATATATGTAATACAATAAAAGATGACAATAGAAAAACGTGTCACACGGAATGATCAAATAAAAGAGAGAGAGAGAGAAAAAAAAAGTCAATGAATTTTTAACATCATCCCCTTCAACCTTCTAAATTTAAATCGATTACTGTTTTTTTTTCTTTTTTTTTCCTTTTTCTTTATTTTTCTGATTTATTTTTTTTCTTTTGCCTTTTTTTTTCTTCTTCTTTTTCTTTTTTTTTTCCTCCTTTTGCTTCACCGATTTTCGCCTTTTTTTTTTCACCAATTTTGCCAATGACACGCGAAGTTTATAAACGAGAAAGATTTGACACGATACTCTATATCCTTCTGACTTTCTCTATCGGTTTGCGTTAAGTAACAACGTTATACGGCCACAACAACCACCACATCACCACCAGCGGCAGTAGCAATACCACCACCACTATCACGATCACCCACCACCACCACCACCACCTCCTCCTCTCGTCGATCCTTCTCCTCGAGAGAGTCCGAGAACAGTTCACTGACTTTTCGATACACGACCGAACGAATGAACGAATGAACGACGAACGAACAAACGAATATACGTAGGTACGTACGTACGATAGAACCCGTGAATGCCCTTCTTCATTTCTGATGGCATTCAATGGAATTCTTTTCTATTACAAAATTTTTCTACATTATCTTCATAACGTATCTTAACTCTTTTTTTTTCTCTTTTATTCTGTTTATCTCTCTTTCTCTCTCTCTCTCTCTCTATCTTTCAATTTCTTATTCACGATAAATACGATTGTTCGGATTCGATATTAATCATTAAAAGTATCCATATTTCTTCTCGATATCTTGTTCTTCTTTTTTTTTTCCTTATATATATATATATATATATATATATATATATATATATATATATTGCATAAATAATTTTATGAATATTGTCTTTGCGGTTTCTTTTTGGATGTGTCTTCTTAAATATATTGATAAACAGTTATTTATATCGATAAACCTTACTCCATTTTAGGTGACTTATTACGGAACGAAGAAAAATGTTTGATAAAATGTTGCTAAATATCGGTGGTGTAATAGTCCCCTTTTATATATATATACACATATATTATTTATAAGAATTATTTATCATTAATGTTTTTCTCTCATTTTATCGTTTAAAAATAAATAAACCTATGTATATATATATATACATATATATATTATATATATATATATGTATGTACTTTCGTGATGTAATTTAACATTTAGTCAGACACATTTATCAATTATTCCGTTTATCTAATTGAATGCGAAAAAAAAAAAAATTATATATTGCGATAGTGAAAGAAAAAAAAAATTATAATAATAATAAAAGAAGAATAAAATGGTTTAGATGATGCAACAAAAAAAAATAAATAAATAAATAAAAGCACGTCCGAAAGAGAGAAAAAAAGGAAAAAGAAAAATAAAACCAGAAAAATTCACAAGGACTTTGATTACGGGGGAAAAAAAAAAAGAAAAAAAAGAGAAGACGAAAAGAAAACAAATATAATAGATTTACGATAAGATTTGAAACGTACGCGACGAGAATCGTTCCGTTACTGCGCTCGGATCTGAAAGCCATACGGCAATCATAGTGAAAGGTTGCGTCGTCATAGTATCATTAAAAAAAACATTCGACATGAGATTCTCATACCATAATTCTCATTGTCATCGTTCCCTCCCGTCCGTCTTACGCGTGTAATATTATTGCAATAAAAGGTTAGCAACGAAAGAAAAAGAAAGAAAGGAAAAAAGAAAAAAAAAAAGAAAAAAAAAGAAAAAAAAAAAGAAAAAAAGAAAAAAAAAGAAAAAAAAAAGAAAAAAAAGGAAAAAAAAAAGAAATAAAGAAAGAAACAAAAAGAAAACAAAAGAAAAAATAACTGCAAATCGAAATGCTTACATTTTGAAAAGATACTGCGCTCGCGCGCCTGCTATCGCTTAGCTTCTCATTGGTCGACGTAACATGGCGTTACTTTCGAACGGCCAATCAACTTTATGATGGCAACGCTACGTGCTATCGCATAATGCAAAACCTTGTGACAGTATAATGAAAAATATATTTAAACGTAGAAATAATTGAGAATTGCTGATAGATAATAATTCTATAAATTATTTCATATTCGCAATTAATGCGATATTGGAAAGAAACATTTTTTTTCTTTAGCGTAAAAAAAAAAAAAAAAAAAAAAAAAAAAAAAAAAAAAAAAAAAAAGAGGTAGAACAAAAAATGAATTTAAATCGAACAAATTCATTTTGCACGATATTTGCAAAAAAAAAAAAGAGAAGATATCTTATTTCGTATTATGTAAAGACCTTCAATTTTCGCACGAAATATATATTTCTCTTTCTCTCTCTCTCTCTCTCTCTCTCTCTGTCTCTCTGTCTCTCTCTCTGTCTCTCTCTCTCTCTCTGTCTCTCTCTCTCTCTGTCTCTCTCTGTCTCTCTCTCTCTTGCGCTCTATACTTAATGTAAGACGATGCGTGCAAATTGCTTCGATTTCTTAATTTCTGTCCTCATTGTCAACGTTACACGAACGTAGACGACGAAAGGTAATTTAAGATAGCGTGGATGGTGTTACGAATTAGGTAGGTAGTGTTCATACATATTTTTGTATATGAGTATGTGTCTACGTATGCTGTACGTACGTACGCGCGCGTTTTGTGTATGTGCACGACTTATAAATTAATCCTATTGAAAGCCATTAGCGTTTTATGCCGGACGTTATTGTGTGTCAATCTGTTAAGAATGTATTAAGATTCTTCATCTGTTCCTCCCCTTCACCCTATTCGTTTGTGATGTATTATATATATATGTATACATATGTGTGTATGTATATATATATATATATAAATATATATGTTTTTATGAGGCAAAATCTTTCTACTATGTTACGTTTTTTCTTTTTCTTATAAATATAATTTTTTTAAAGAAATATTAAAGTTTACTTAATAAATAAATTATAAATATTAAATATATTTATTTTTACATTCTTAAAAATTTATTTTCTTTAAATGACATATTTAGAGATATTTAAATTATTAAGTAATGCTTTATGTTCTTTTGTAATGTAATATATTTGTGTATAACGTATGTTAGAATAGATTACCTCGATAAAAAAAAAAAAGAAAAAAAAGAAAGAAAATCGTGACAACTTTTACCATTTTCTTTGCGGTTGATCGCTATTAGAAAGCGTACGACATGATAACCATGCGTGAATTGTAAATCTAATTATTTGAATATATGATATCAATTAAATGGAAGAAAAACAATTTGATTTGTTTTTAACATTATTATACAATGTAGCATTATGAATTGAAAATTATTAACAGGTGATTAAACTCTTCATCATATAATTTTTTAATTGCATTTAATGAACTAATTCAATGTATAATTTAATGTAAAATAATTCATCATGTAAAATTTTGCAAAATCTACAAACATATATATATATACACACACACACACACTACCACTCATAAGTGTGAACTTTATTCTTTATTCTTTATTCTTATATCTGGTTGAAAAAAATTATGAAATCTTTGGTAAATTTGATTCACTTCGTGTATATTATTTTTTATAATGTTAGAAAATATTTCAATAATAATTGAGTAAATATCTTATCAATATTAATAAAAAATAATGATATATTTTTCTCCTATATATCGTCGTGTTTACGAGTTGTGTTATTCTGGCTATTAAATTTTCCAATATCTCACTTTCAATATTGATCCATTCCACTTCGCAAAAATTTCCAAAGATATTTCTCAGAGACATCCTTGGACTTGTTTTCTAACCTCTATGTCCAAGTGATCCCACAGTTTTTCAATGAGATTTAAATCAGAAGATTGGGATTTTTAATTTCATTATTTTTAAATTAGAATCTTTTTTTAATTGTTTTAAATAAAAAAAAAATTTCATACTACTGAAATAGTTCATACTATTTGTAGCTTTATGTTTTGTGTCGTTGTTCTGTATGAATGTAAAATTATTGTCCAAATAGAATTGCCTGCTTTATCAAAATCTTTAAATAAGTTTCTTTCATTAAAATACCATTGATTTTGATCAAATCTCCCGCTATATTATTGCCAAAATATTCCCATATCATAACAAAATGATACCCTCGATTAATGGTGTGTATCACACAAGCGTGAATTAATTTTTTATTAATTTGCAGACGAACGAAAACAAACCACTTGGACTCAAAACAATTCAAATCTGAATTCATCAGACCACTCATTTAATGTCCAATTTTTATGTCATACTAAAGTCTTTTCTTTTTATTTTATTTCCTCAAACAATGATTTCTTTACGGCAACACGGTCATGAAGAAGATCGTCCCTCTTAAAACTCCTGTTTATCGTTGATACTAAAATCATTGTATTCCTGTACTTATTAACTTTTGCAGCTATTACAAGAGCTATACTTTTTCTATTTCTCTTAGAAATAATTACAATGTGACGATTTTCTGCTTGGGTCCTTTTTCTGGATTTTCCAAATCCTTTTTTGGATGAACAAACTCCTATATAGCATTGTACTTTTGAAAACAATAGCTTGCGCAAGACTTTAATACTACACTTTCCAATTTCTATTATGAAATATTCTTCTTTGGATAATACTATGACTTGCATTTCTATACTTAATTCACTTTTTTTTATTGTACTCATCGTATATTCAAATTAAATTGAACTCGATAGAAATACAATGCAGACGCTATGATTTTATCTGTGATTTTCTTTTTCTTTTTTTTATCCTGAATCATTGGAAATATGTCTTTAAATAATAGCAGACCATATCAGGAAATACAATTCATAAAAAATTAATACAAAAATCGAAGAAAATGAAATAATAAAGTCTTGTAAACCGTTCAAAAGCAAGAAAATATAATTGAACTACAGGAAAAACTTTTATTCATTCAAACAAAAAGAACAATTAAATTTGGCAATTTAATATTATAACATATTAAATATATGTTTATAATAGGATTTATCGAAAAAATATCGATAAACAATAATAATATGCATTATATTTCGTTAATTTTCTATAATTAATAAGTGTCTACAAACTTTTGAACGATAGTGTATATATATATATATTTAAATCCGTTGTATTCTTAAATTGAATATTTTTTCGTGTATGAATAATAAATTTTTTATGCGAATAAATATTTATGTAAAATATAATTCTATATATATATATATATATATAGAATTATATATATATATATAGAATATATATATAATATATATATACCCTATATATCCTATATATATATATATATATATAGGTATTATTTGTTTTAGATTAAACGATTATTTTTAAATTAAAAACAGAATGTTTATTTTTTAAATTTCGTTAAAACATTTCTTTGTATGTTTGACCTTCTGATGACGGACATTTTACTTTTTGTAAACATCATTTTTTTTATTTTCAATAAATTAAAAATATTCATCCATTTTATCGTATGCACGTAAATTAAGTGAAAAGAAAATTTACTTTTTAAAAGATTATAATGTTTAAAAAATTGTCTAATATATATTCATTGTATTATAATCACCTATGCGGTAAAAGAATAACCTACTAGAAAAAAAAATTATCTATGAATAATGGAATATAAATGTTCACTTTACCTTTAGTTAACTTTTATTTTTCTAATGATTTTCTTTCTTATTTTTGTATCACTGAAATATAATGTTCAATAGGTATGAAAATACCTACATACGAAATGTAATCACGTGTACAAAATCATACAATATGCCACCTTGTTTTCTTCGTTTTGAGTTGAAGCTCAACTCGAAATAAGGATGTCCTTACTGAAGTTGCCGCGACAGAAAATTACCTACGAAAATAAAATTGAAATATCATATTCGTCTGCTATTTTATGTTATAATATTAAAAAAAAAAAATAAAAAAAAATATATATATATTTTTATAAATTAAAAAAAATATATATATATTTTTATAAATAAAAAAAAAATATATATATATTTTTATAAATTAAAAAAAAAAAAAAAAATATATATATATATATATATTGAAAACATTATTAAATAAGCTTAATGCAATGTGTAAAAAAAAAATCTTGTTCCTTTTTTGCTAGTTACTTTTTTACTAGGGACTAGTGTATTATTTAGTTCACTATATTTTGTTTGAATTTTTATAAACAAAAAAAAAAATATGATATTAAAGGAAAACATTTTTAAGGTATTTCTTCAATTTTCTATTTTTCACATATACATTTATGAACAATACATTTTTATATTTTACATAACATTGTAGATTTACCTGTACATAGGTACTGTTAAATGTAAGCTTTTTGGAATGGACACAAAGCATTTCAAAATTTCTTATTATAATACAGTGCACACATGTAAAGTATGTTCAAAGATATATTCTTCTGCACTATATCAATACTGAATATTATATATATTACACTTTACAATTAAAATTTTCTGCGAATAAAAATGAACAATCTGAAACAAGATTGCACTTTTATTTTATTTAATTTTTTTTTTTTTTTTTTTTTTTCAAAACTAATTTCTTTCTATATACCAACATATTTCATCTTTATGCCATATAAAGTATTTTCATGCAAAATATAATTTCATATACCATTCTAAAATTGATTCACTAATATTTAAGAATTATGTTAGACTTCTATTAAATATAAGAATACATCTCATATTTCATAATCCAACAAAAACAGTTTTTTTTTATCTATTTTTTTTTTCCTTTTTATGTAATGGCATAAATTATTTTCAATAACATATTATAATTATATATAGTTGTACAACCGAATGAAAAACTGACACTATGTCAGACATATGTATTCTGTTCTTATTGTTTTAGGGTCGGTTACTTAATACACGAGGTGCTTTAAATCATGGATTAATAAAAATTAATGACGAGAATCTCTTGGATAAAATTCAGCAAGAGTACTGGTTGGGATTCTTTTAAGCATTTCCTTAGGGAAAATACGAAGCAATTGCCAACCAATATCCAATGATTCAAAAACTGTACGATTTTCATAACTTCCTTGTGAAATGAAATTCTTTTCAAACTTTGTTAAAAATTCCAAATATAACAAATCATCAGGAGTTAAAGCTTCTTCTCCTACAACTGCTTTCATAGCTTGCACATCTTTTCCAATAGCATAACACGCATACTGAAATATAATTATTAATTTATATATTCTGAAGAAACAAAATCTAATAGCTAAATCAAAAAGATTATTTATATATTCATTTTAATATAATCATATAATTAATACACTTACCAATTGATTTGAAACATCAGAATGATCCTTTCGTGTCATTTCCTCTCCAATAGCAGATTTCATTAGACGAGAAAGTGATGGGAGGACATTTATTGGTGGATAAATTTGTCTGTTATGTAATTGACGATCCACGTATATTTGTCCTTCAGTAATATATCCAGTCAAATCAGGAATAGGATGTGTAATATCATCATTTGGCATAGTAAGAATTGGTATTTGAGTAATAGAACCATTACGTCCTTCAACTCGTCCTGCTCTTTCATAGATGGTCGCCAAATCTGTGTACATGTAACCAGGGAAACCACGTCTACCAGGTACTTCCTCTCGCGCTGCTGATACTTCTCTAAGAGCTTCAGCATATGAAGACATATCAGTGAGAATGACTAGCACGTGTTTTTCACACTGATATGCTAAAAATTCGGCAGTTGTCAAAGCTAATCGTGGTGTAATAATTCTCTCAATAGTAGGATCATTAGCTAAATTTAAGAAAAGACAGACATTCTCCATAGAGCCATTCTCTTCAAAATCTTGTTTGAAGAATCGTGCGGTTTCCATATTTACACCCATAGCTGCGAATACTATGGCAAAGTTATCCTCATGAGAGTCTAAAACTGATTTTCCTGGTACTTTGACAAGACCAGCTTGACGACAGATTTGTGCAGCGATCTATCAAAAATATATTATAAAATGTTAAAATATAAATATTGTATAAATTTGTGTAAATGGTTAAAAAATAAATATCATTACTTCATTATGCGGAAGACCAGCAGCAGAGAAAATAGGAATCTTTTGACCACGAGCAATAGAATTCATAACGTCTATAGCAGAAATTCCAGTTTGTATCATTTCTTCTGGATAAATACGTGACCAAGGATTAATTGGTTGTCCACCAATATCTAAGAAATCTTCAGCGAGAATAGGTGGACCCTTGTCTATTGGCTTTCCAGATCCATTAAATACACGACCCAGCATATCCTCAGACACCGGTGTTCGAAGGATATCACCGGTGAATTCACAATGAGTGTTTCTTGCATCGATTCCAGAAGTACCTTCAAATACTTGTACTACAGCTTTAGAACCAGAAACTTCCAAAACTTGTCCAGATCGTAAGGACCCATCTGACAGTTTTAATTGTACAATTTCAGCATACTTTGGAAATTTAACTTCATCCAATATCACCAATGGTCCATTGACACCAGAAACAGTTCTATAGGCTGAAAATATTATAATTGCCATTTAATAATGACAATTTTAAGTAAGCTTATAAAACATTTTATATCATTGTAATAGATTATTATCATATTAAAATTAACAATTTTTAGGTTAAACGTATTATTCATAAAAGATCGTTCAAATGTAATTAATAAAATATATTGTTCGTATTTCCGTAAAAATATAATATTTACGAATAAATCGAAAAACATCAGTGATATTAAAATATCACAAAGTTCCAAAATTACAGACAACATATAGCTATCTTTAGTCACATGACACGTTAAAAGATTCCGAAAATATAAAAATTTTCGAATTAATATTAATATGATATTTGAATATAATGAAATAATAAAATTAAAATTTATACAGTTAAAGTTATAGTATAATCGAATAAATTATAAATAAATGTAAATAAATTGGGGGAAAAAAAAAAGATAGTTAAAATTTTTGGAATCAGCTGACTTGTTCGTGTAGAATCGATTAAATGCTACGCCCAGTTTATAGTAGATGCTTCGATACGAAAGGATTTAATATCGTAAATTAAAAAAATTTTTATAAACAAATAATTGTCCCACTTACTAAGTCGAGGCTGAGAAACGAAATCTCTAGAAACGGCCAAAACATGTTCTTGAACCGCTTGGCGATTGCCGATAGTTTTCGAATACATTTTTCACTTCAAAAGAAACGTTAATATCTCTGCTTCGTCCTAA
The DNA here is from genome assembly GCF_050613455.1 of Vespa mandarinia. NCBI lineage: Eukaryota > Metazoa > Arthropoda > Insecta > Hymenoptera > Vespidae > Vespa > Vespa mandarinia. Next base: position 2,501,112 of record NC_140829.1, on the reverse strand, counting down.
ATCCACTGAGTAGCAGAAGATACTGCTACTACTACGTCGATAAAAAGAGAGACAGACGTGAGTGTCACGGGATGGAGTGAATTGGAGGGGATGCAGGGGAACATAGAGAGGATCGAAACAGTGCTATTCGTTAAATTTATAATTTATATAGAAAAATTGATAATACATTTGGGAATGTTATAATCGTAAAAAATTTATTTCTCACGGATGATACTATTGTTTCTTTCTTTTTTTTTTTTTTAATTTATAAAGAAAAATTTTACGCCGAAAAAATAAAAGTCATTTTATAACATCGAGTGACAAGGATGAAGAGAAGGCACGTGGGATCACGTGTCACAACTAAGTAACTCATAGTACGTTTTAATTACCGACATTTCGATTTGGCAAAAAGAAAATCGTATCGTTGTAAAAATTATTTCTTTAAAGTAATCAAAAATATATTATCTCGTTGATATTGAGAAAGATAGAAATTTATCAAGAGAGATTATTTTCGTTTCCTTCCTTTTTTTTTTTTTTAGCTCGTTTGTTTTACTTTGTTAAGTTATCGACTGAGCAATGACGATTTTTTAAACGAATTTTCTTTTCTTTTCTTTTTTATAATTTTTTTTGTTCTTTTTTATTTTCTTTTTTGTTTTTGTTTTTTTTTTTTTATTTCTTTTTCTTAAAATTCATACATTATTACCGATAATTTCCTAACAAGAAGTAACAAAAATGTTAAACGTTATATTGAATTTTTAATTAACATATAAAAGCTAATATCGTATATATCAAATCAATTGGTGCATATATTGACATATATGTATATATATATATATATATATATCATATACATCATATGCATAACCATATATGTGTGTGTGTGTATATACATATAGTTATACATTCAGAAATAATAAATCGATAAAATTAAAATACGAAAAAGGAGTTATAATATGAAAAAAAGATTTTACTGAGAAATTAAACAAATGATAAAAAAAGAGAAAAGACAGAAAAAAAAGAAGAAGAAGAAAGAAGAAAGAAAGAAAAAAAAAGAAAAAACAAGAAAAGCCTTAATTAATCTCCAAATAAAAGTTTGACGATTCGAATAAAAATTTCAAATGTTGCACGGGGTA